>NC_073629.1:101600648-101903678 GCF_029407905.1 Bubalus kerabau | reverse complement strand
CTCCAGGCACAGAGGAAGGCTTAGTATGCTTGGCAGCAGCAAAAAGACTGGAAAAGGAGACTAGAAGGCCTTTGTCTCTGGCACTAAGATGTTTAAGATCTTATTCTGCAGACAGTGGGAGCCTTGGAAGGATTTTGAGAAGAAGGAGGGATATCCCTAAGACATTTATGTTTTAGAGGCATGTGGTGTAGTGAAGAGGTCACCAGGCTGAGTACGAAAACCTGGATTCTAGAGTCTGGCCCTGCCACTAAATGTTCTCAAGCACATTTCTGCTCCTATGAGAAATTCAGCTTCCTCATTTATGAAATGAGGATGATAATAATATCTACTCATAGGGTTGTTTGAGGACTTATTCAACAAATCCTTTTGTACTGGTTCCAAAATGCCAGCCAGTGTGTTTGGTGTTGGGGATACATAGGTGAATAAGACAAACCTGGACCTGCTTCCATGAAGCTTAATGAGATAACAAATGCAAAGTGCTTGCTTAGCATAGTGCCTTATGGTAGACACATGTTACTTTAGGTGGTATATTTGAGAAATAGAAGAACTGAATTCTTTATATTATCTGTCCTTGAATCAAGAGGTTCCTAAAATCCCTTTCAACCATCTATTAGCAGTTCCTTGTGACTTGTTTTTGTTGTTTGTTTAGAAATACAATTCTTATTGCGTCTTAACTCCAGCTCAAATGTTGCCTGTGGAATAAAGTTCAACCTTCTTAGTGAGGCATTCAAAGCCTTTTCAAGATATGATCCCAAACAACTTTTGTCCTTTTTACCATAGTATCCTGTGCCAGGGACAAATGAGGCAGTTCCCCACTCTGTGATCCTGCCCAGTGCCTCGCTGCCTGCACACTCTTATCCCTTCCTGAATCATTAATGTGAGAATCAGTTATGTCAGAACTCTGGTTTCCTGCATTGTTTATGCTTTCTGTAGTTTAGGGATTGGAACTGGGGTGGAGGGGTAGTAGTAAGGGTTTGTAGCTGTCCAAAAAAGGTGAATAGAAGTGTGACTACTAAAGTACTTACCAGCTTTTGCACTTGATCATTCTGTCCTCCTTGTCTATCCCATGCTGCTTGGGTTTCCAGCCCCTTATGTGTATGGCTTCTCTCCCCTACTAGAATATGAGCTCACTGAAGGCAAGGGCAATACATGTCTTTTTAATTTTTTGGTTGCACCGGGTCTTCGTTGCTGCATGTGGGCTTTCACTAGTTGAAGCGAGTTGGGGCAACTCTCTAGTTGCAGTGCGTGGGCTTCTCATTGCAGTGGCTTCTCTTGATGCAGAGCATAGGCTCAGTACTCTAGAGCTTGAACTCAGTAGCTGTAGCACACGGGCTCAGTTGCCCCCCAGGATGTGAAATCTTCCCAGCTGTCCAACCATGGGACTGCTAGGGAAGTCCAATACATGTCTTAGTTCACTTTTGAGTACCTTCCCCCTACTGCCTTACTCATACCTAATAAGTGTTTGAAGAAGCTGTTAATACATAAAAATTGCATATGTAGGAAGTGAAGTTCTCACCCGGGAGTACATGCTGCAGCTCTTTCACATTTTATCACAAATGCGAAACACAAATAATCAAGTTGGTACTATTTCAGTGTGTTTGAATCTGCTGTGAAATATGATGATGAAGCCTGAGTTGTCCCTAGAGGGTTTCAGGACTCTGGTGATGTAAACCTGGAATTGTGACCTCATTGCAGGCATGCACAGGAAGTAGGGAAGGCATGAGTAGGATGCTGTGACTGGGGAAGAAGTTTCTGGGGCCGGTAGAAAATGTAGGTAGATTTAGGACTAGGTAACTGCTCTCGGGTACTTGTCCCCGCCCATAAGATCCTGAAGGGCCCTCCATTTGACTATCAGTGGGACAGTTAGAATTGTTTCCCCCTTGGTGGCAGGCAGCAAGAGGTGTTCAAGGGCTGTGCCCAGCAGGACCCCACTGCCCCACAGAGCGGAAGGGAGCCAAGTGGCCAAGATCTACTGTGGACTATCTGACTGTTGGCCTTCCTCTTCACCTCATTCTCATTGCTAATGTCTACCATTGGCTTGGAGATCAGAAACCAATATCCATCTAGATGGTAAAACACAATCAGGGGACAAATATTTGTTTATAGCTGTTAGTACTTGGCCGAACTTAAAGTTTATAAAATATGAATTTAGGGGTAGCCTTGATTGCAGAAATGGAATTGAATTGAACAAGCTATGTTGTTCATAGAAACTTTTACTTTCTCCTTGCAGGTAGATTTTGATGATGTGGCTGCAATAAACCCAGAACTCTTACAGCTTCTTCCCTTACACCTGAAGGACAATCTTCCCCTGCAGGAGAATGTAACGGTTCAGGTAGCTGCCAGTCATCTGACTACAGCCAGTGCCCAGAGGATGCACTTGGCTTGTTTGGGTCTTTGCTGGTTTGTTTTCTGGTCCTGCTTAGTACTTTAGCACAGTACATGGGCCCAGGATAGGGCCTTGAGAATTGATAAGACCCATATGTCGTGGTGGTTTGTTTTGTTTTTCAGAAACAAAAGCGCAGATCAGTCAGCTCCAGAATTCCTGCTCCAAAGGAAGGTAAATGGATTCCTACTGGCTCACTGTCATGGGGTTTGTGCCAGAAATGATGTTCTTGGGGCTCAGGAAGCTGTGAGTAGACTCATGGTTCCAATTAGAAGACCGCTACTGTGTAGGTTGAGTCCTGCCCTGTGTTCCATGCCTCTTTCTCAGTGAGGAAGAATTCAACCTTCAGGGAGGAAGAAATGGAGATTTGTTGGTCAAAGGATACAAAGTTTCAGTTAGGCAAGATAAAGAAGTTCTGGAGATTTAATGTATATGATAGGGCCCATGATCAATGAGTGTATTGTATACTTAGAAATTTACTATGAGGGTAGATCTTATGTTGAGTGATTTACTACAAAAGGAGAAAACAAAATATAAAATGAAGGGTACAGGGGGAAACTTTTGGAGGTGATGAGCAGATTTATAGCATTGATTATAATGATGGTTTTATGGGTGTATGCTGCTGCTGCTGCTAAGTCACTTCAGTCGTGTCCGACTCTGTGCGACCCCATAGACGGCAGCCCACCAGGTTCCCCCATCCCTGGGATTCTCCAGGCAAGAGCACTAGAGTGGGTTGCCATTTCCTTCTCCAATGCATGAAAGTGAAAAGTGAAAGTGAAGTCACTCAGTCGTGTCCGACTCTAGCGACCCCATGGACTGCAGCCTACCAGGCTCCTCTGTCCATGGGATTTTCCAGGCAAGAATACTGGAGTGGGGTGCCATTGCCTTCTCCATTATGGGTGAATACTTACCTCCAAATCCATCAAGTTGTACACATAAAATACCTCCAGCTGTTTTTCTGTCAATCCTACCTCTGAAGCAGTTAAAAAAAAGGAAAAGAGAATTCAACCATTCAACCTACAGCTCTTAACTTAGACCAGTCTCTTTGGATCTGGTGCATTTGGGAAATTTGCTAACTGGCCTGGAAGCCTTTCCTGTGGAATCCAGAGCAGTAATCAACCGTGGTGGGCTTGTTTTCTCTCCCTGGGGAAATGACATGCCTTGGAGTGAGGTGGTGAGTGGGCTGTCAGAAAAGCTAGGTCAGGGCCATTTAGAGGTAGAGTTGGTAGTGCTATGGTGATCTGGGGGTAGGGTGGGATTGGACAAATAATAGCAGTGCTTTGAACTCCAGAGAAAGTTAGGCTTTCTCTGCAGGAATCAGCATAAACCTACTTTAACTATGGTAGGCTGTGACAGGTGCCTATATGCACAAGCTGCCCAAATAATCCAGTTTATAACCCGAAGCCAGCTATACTTCACAGCCTGCACAACCTGTCCTAGTCGGGGGGTTATCACTGTCTCAACATAATCCAGCCACCCTGGGCCCAGAGACTACTTAACTGGAGCTTCAGGCTTCCCAGGGGCCCGAGGTGAAAGGTGGGGTGGTTTTGAGCTTGAGCTAGGCAGGAATGGTGTAATGCTGGCCCTCTCTTGCTGGCTGTACCACTCCAGTGGCCTCCAGGAGAAATATGGGTGGCAGTGGTCTCTTTCCACATGCACGTCCCAAAAGGATATTGCCACTCTTCCTTTTTTCTTTTTTTTGACTATGCCACCTGGCTTATGAGATCTTAGTTCCCTAACCAGGGATTGAACCTGGGCCCTTGGCAGTGAGAGCACAGAGTCCTAACCACTGGACCCCTACTGCTCCTTTTAATGGGAAAAAAAAATGATTTATTATTGAATGAATGATATTGAACAGTAGAAGTGAAACATAAGATCACAGATCTTTTGAGAAATAGGAATATTATAATAATTCATGCTCTTTATGAAAAACATAGATTGATTATATAGAGCCATCATATCAGCCTAAACTTAGGAAACTCAAATTCCATATAGGTTGATATTTGTTTATATGACACTAGTGTTTTATTTCCAGATTTACTACTTTTATTTTATAGGTACATTATTTCTTCTTACGGAGGGAAGCAATATAGATGAGTAGAAATTGACAGGAATTAAACTTGTTTAAACAACTTAATTGTATAAACTCAGTTAAATTGTTTCTGTCAGTTAAGCATTCTTTTAAGATTCCAGAAAAATCAGTTGCTGGTCCCATGGCTTCTAATGCTGTGGCCCAGGTCTGGATTTGTAAAGCATCTTGGAGCAGTGGAAAAAGCCCTGGTCATGAAATCGGGCAGTCTTGGGTTCACATCCTGACTCTGACACTTACTAACTGAGTGACATTGGGCAAATTGCTTAGTTTCTCTATGCCTTAATGTCCCCTTTTATCAGTTGGGAATACTGGTATTTACCTCTGGATGTTTGGGAAGATTGTAGAATGGTAGGTGCTGCTGCTAAGATTAAAATGCTTTTTTTCTGGGATTAGGTCTGTGTCTCCAGAAATGATCTCACATTGTCTGTAGGTCCTTCCATTTACTCCAGACAGATGCTCTTGTGGGATTCCCTCAGGAGCTCTCAGACTGCAGAATGTAACAAATTAGTTTTGGGGTCACTGGTACTTGGCCTTTCTTTCCTTAGATGGAAGGAATGGGAAGTTGGTGGGCTCCTTTCCAGGTATCAGGACCCATCTCACCCTGTATAGAATCTTGAAGGGTTGCCCTCAACTGTCCCTCTATCTGTTTTGCTCTCCTGATCACAATGCACTGACTGGCCACGGCCCTTGGTCCTTCAGGTCTCCGAGGCCGCTCCACTCGCATGTCCACTGTCTCAGAGGTTCGAATCGCCACTCAGGAAAATGATATGGAGGTGGAGCTGCCTGCATCTGCAAATTCCCGCAAACAGTTTTCAGTTTCCAGTGAGTAATGAATCTGTTCTCCCTGTTTGAGGCCCTAGAGCAGCTCTTCACACATTGCCCTGAGCCTGTTTTGGAATATCCTAGGATTCCTATACTCCCTGGCTTTCATACCATTCTGCTCCTGCACCACTGCTCCCTTATCTGAAAATCATCTCACTTTACTTTTTAAACTTTAAACATTATATATATATATATATTTTTTTCTTTTTTCAGGAAAGTAAACCTATCATTGACTATATAGTTCACAAAGTAAACACACTCATATAACTGACATCTAGATCGAACAGTATTACCAGCACTCCAAAAGTCCCCTTCAGGCCCCCTCCCAATTCCTAAGCCCAAGGGTATCTATGTCCTGACTTTGGATCACATAAATTAACTTTATCTTATTTTGGACTTTATATAAATGGGATTTTAAAAACATTTTTAATTGTCAATTTGTACTAGTTATTAGTAAATTAAGTGATTTAAAGTCAAGGTAAACAAAAGGGTCATGGCCAGCTATGGGATGTTGCTGTGGGTTGTACCTCTCTGGTTGTACCTTTCTAGGTTGAACCAGGTTCCCATTATTCTTAGTTTTCAGTCCTTCCTCCTGTTAACTACTGGGGTTCTGAAGTCAGAAATTTTTCCCAAATGAGCTGAAAGGCCTGGCCTGGCCTAAGAACCCTTACTTGGTCAAGCCTAAAGAGGTCAGACCTTTAAAGGCTTTTCCCTTCATAGTGAAGCGCATACAGAGCAACTCACATAACCTTTAAGATTTCTTGACACCAGGAGCCAACCCCTGTGGCGGGGCTTACTGGGTTCAAGGTGTGGATTGAGATGAAGGGAAAAGCCTGAGCTCTGCTTACACAGTAGAACCTGAGCCCTTGCTAAGCTGGCAGTCAGTAGCCATCCTCCTGGCCTGTGACCCTCTAGGGCTCAGATGAACACAGCTGCCGTATGCCTGCCTGCTTCTCCAATGACTCTTGTTCCCCCACAGCCGGCCCCTCTAGGCCCTCCTGCCCTGCAGTGAGTGAAATACCATTGACGATGGTCAGCAAGGAAGTGGAAGAACAAGTCCACTCCGTCCGAGACAGTTCTGCAAACTCTGTGAAGTCAGGTAGACACACTGAGCTGTCTGGTACCCTGCTTCTAGTGCAGGATAGGAATTACAGCTTGTCCCAAACCTGGCTTGCTTGGTACCTGAGTTCAAACCATGTCTGTCACATGGGGACATGTTGCCCTGTGGCCACAGAATCGATCTTTCACAACAGGTGACCCTGTCACTCACTGCCAGCTGGCAGAAGCTCTCTGATGTAGCTGAGGTGTTGTTACAGCTAAAGTCTTGCTCAACACCTGAACAGCAGCCCAGAGTGACCACCAAACAAGGACAATCTCATCTCTACTGATTGTTGAGAAAAAGGCCACAGAGGCATAGAGAGAGCTTGGGTTAGACCTGGAGTGCTCATATTAGCAAGTTTCTTGTCAGCTTGGCCATCGCAAGAGTCATAGCTGGTGCTTCCTCTCTTTGCATGTGGTGATGTAAGAGCAAGGGTCTAGAGAAGGTCTAGCCATGAGAAAGGCCCAGGACTCCACACAACAGCCAGAGAAGAGCAGGCTGGCCTAAACAGGTAAAAGAGAGGGCTTCTTTTTTTCCTCTTCCACTAGTTCGGAGGAAATCATGTATTGTGAAGGAAATGGAAAAAATGAAGAACAAGCGAGAAGAGAAGAGAGCCCAGAACTCTGAAATGAGAATAAAGCGAGCTCAGGTACCTTTCTTGGGAAGCAAGGGCAAGGGTTTTTGTACAGACATTCTTAACTGCAACTTTGTCAGCAACACAGATAGATAACGGTTCAGCCCCAGCATTTCTGAGTCTCCAGTTCTGATAACCAAGAATTTTAACCAGTTTCTCATCAGGATTCAGAGAACAAATAATTCAGATATTTTTCTGAAGACCTTCAGATGATGAATATCTCCTACTGGTTATCCAGTGGGCACGCCCATCACACAGTGCAATGGCAGTTGCCTGTTCCCCTGACCTCCTAGTTGCGCATATGTGGGGTGCCACAGTGGAGTTCAAGTTTGGGTTATTTCCCTTTGGTTGGGTTAATGGCACAGGAGAATCCCAGCCTGCTGGTCTCCTAAGACATGGGGCAGTGGCTCTTGCCCTGCTTCCTAGAGTGGTTGCTGCATGCCTAGGCCCCCCTGCCAATCTTGTTCCCAAAACTTTGTGCCTGAATTCTCTGCCCAGAGCCAGAGTCAAGGGCAATGAGATCGTGTGGGGGTTTTGTCAGCCCTGAAGGGGCTGTGTGTATAGGAAGGGCTGTTGTTGCCACTGCCTAGCACTGAGGCCTGCGAACACCTACATCTTGGCAGTCAGTCCTTCTTCAATCTTACCACAAACAGGAGTATGACAACAGCTTTCCAAACTGGGAATTTGCCCGCATGATTAAAGAATTTCGAGCTACTTTGGAATGTCATCCGCTTACTGCGGCTGATCCAGTAAGTAATCCCAAAGGGCTTCTATCTCTCCTTCCTGAGTAGGCATACAGTTTTTAAAAAAAATATAGTTGATTTCAATATTGTGTTAGTTTCAGATATACAGCAAAGTGATTCATTTTTTAATATATATAAAAAGATTCTTTTCCGGAGTAGGCGTATAACTGAGAGACAGAAACATCTCTTAAAGGAATGAGAGCACACAGGAATCGTCACTCACCCTTAAGGGCTTGAGGGTGGGCTTTGGTGGGGTGGAGCTAGCAAGGGCTAGATAGGAGACTCTGATCTTTATAAACTCCCTTCCAGCCCCCATCCTCCCTGCTTCAATAGATTGGCTAAATTCTTACTGATTATCATGAAAGTGTGCTGAAACCTCCTATAGGCAGCAGAGTGGGAAAACAGACGAAAATTCAGAGCTTTCTTGTGCTCTAGAGTAACTGTGAGCACAGTGGGTCCCAGTGTTAGGTCTCAGCCCCTGACTGGGCCAGACATATGATTAGTAAGGGAGGGGCTCTGGACAAGCTTTCTTTCAGTATTACACTGACCTTTTGCTGATGGTTGCCTTCTCTCCTCCTCCTGAAGATCGAAGAGCACAGGATATGTGTCTGTGTTAGGAAACGCCCACTGAATAAACAAGGTAAGCCCCACCTTTCCTTAGCCCCAAGGTAAGTTCAGTCAGAATGAGGCTTCAGACTGAGGGTCCCCCGTGTCCCGAGCATCCCCTGAAATACTGTCCTTCTGCAGAGTTGGCCAAGAAAGAAATTGACGTGATTTCCGTTCCTAGCAAGTGTGTCCTCTTGGTCCATGAGCCCAAGTTAAAAGTGGACTTAACAAAATATCTGGAGAACCAAGCATTCTGCTTTGACTTCGCATTTGATGAAACAACTTCAAATGAAGTTGTCTACAGGTTAGTCCCTTGCCTCTGTTTCCCCCGTTCCTCCTGACACTTTGCTTTTTCCAGTGTGGGACATTGTGGTAGCACTTGCACTCTCAGGCATGCCGACTCTGAATCCCTTCCTGGCTTCCTCTTGCGTCTTCTTTGGATGGACCATGACGCAGAGCTGGCTCCGGCTTCTAGCACAAGGAAGGCCCTGTTGGGGCTGTCACATCCTATGTTTCAGCTTTAGTGGCCCATGCTTGAGTAGACAGCAGTGAAATATTCCCACTGCGCTCTTTGAGGCTGGGCTGGGCAGGCCTCAGGGGTTCTTCCTGTGTCTGTGTCCTGTACAGCCACCCATTACCCACTGGGCTTAGCAGACTCAGCAAACTCTGGAGCTGCTTGGTCCAGTACAGCTCCCACTAACTTCATGTGACTGTTTAAATAAAAGTTAAATAAAATTAAAAGTTCAGTTCTTCAGGGGCTTCTCTGGTGGTCCAGTGGTTAAAAATCTGCACCTCCACTGCAGGGGCCACGGGTTCAATCCCTGATTGGGGAACTAAGATTCCCACGTGCTGTACAGAGCAGCCAAAAACAAATTCAGTTTTTCAGTTACACGAGCCACATTTCAAGTGCTCAGTGGCCATGTGTGACAGTGGCTACTATTGGACAGTACAGATAGAGATCGTTTCCAGTATCCATCCTCAGAAAGTTCTACTGGACAGCGCTGCTCTACACTAGAGGCTGATAAACTAGCTCATGGGTGAGAGTTGGCTTGCAACCCTTTTTATATGGCTCTCAAGAGTGGATTTTGTGTTTTCAAAGAATCATTAAAAAAAATATATATATATATATATATATATATATATATATATATTTCGGACTTTCCCTGGTGGTCCAGTTGCTAAGATCTGAGCTCACAATGCAGGGAGCCCAGGTTCGATCCCTGGTCAGGGAACTAGATCCCACAAGCCACACTATGCTGCAACTAAAGATTCCACTTGCTACAACTAAGACCCAGTGCAGCCAAATAAAGACATTTTAAAAATGTATGTATATGTATACTTATGTATGTATATACATGGAAGAGACCTATATGGCCCACAAAACCTAAAATATTTTAGGCTCTTACTTTAAAGAGTTTCTTTGATCTTTGTAGTGTTTCCTATGCTGGAAGTGCGCTGCTAAGCTCAAGCTTCCCTCTGTGTCTCCAGGGTAGAGGAGGTGCTGGTGGCTCAGTCAGAGTATGGACCAGCCTGCTCCTGGCCAGTTGGTCCAGCCCTCCCCAGGTGGTTAGGAGAATTTCAGATTTGTAAGTGGGGCTGGGGTCAGGTTGGACCACTTTGCTTGGAAGGAAGCCCCCAGGAATCCTGCCTTGGAAGGGTAGCAGAACCATGTTCTAGGAAGCACATTTAAGCAGAGATATGCATGCTTCCCCATGCTTTCTCTTAGGTTCACAGCAAGGCCACTGGTACAAACAATCTTTGAAGGTGGAAAGGCAACCTGTTTTGCATACGGTCAGACGGGAAGTGGCAAGACTCATGTGAGTATTCAAGCCTGGCAGAGAGTGATCCTGCCCTTAGTGCACCTCTGGGCCTCTGAAAAGGAGGACAATGAGTTTCTTGCAGAAGGTCCCTTCAGTGCAGATGCCCCACCTCCAGATGCTCTTGCTGTGCCAGGGGCAGGGAAGGGCCTTAGCAAGTCCAGCTCCCCTCCTGGCTGTAGTATGGCCCACGGAGGTGGTGGAGCCAGAAGTGCTCTGACCTAGGCCAAGGGCTCTTTAGCAGTCTCCTGTCCCTTCCCTTTGCAGACGATGGGTGGAGACCTCTATGGAAAAGCCCAGAGTGCATCCAAAGGGATCTATGCGATGGCCTGTAAGTAGTGTGTTCTGCCCCAGCAGGGTTGGGCACAGAAAGGCAGGTTGCTTACTTAATCCAGGTTCTCCCCACAGCCCGGGACGTCTTCCTCCTGAAGAATCAGCCCCGATACCGGAAGCTGGACCTGGAAGTCTATGTGACATTCTTCGAAATCTATAATGGGAAGGTAGCTGGCAGGGAGCCCTCTGTTTATGCTGCTGGGGCCCCTGAAGTTTCTAAAATCTTGAGGTTGGTTAGAAATTGTAGAAGACAAACACCCTGTGTGTTGTCACGCCTTTGGGCCACTTTGCCCAAATGTGTGGGAGGTTTTCATCCGATGGTGGAATGGGAGGCATGCTCAACAAGTAAGCAGGAACACGCCTCAGGGCTTCCTCCCAGACGGGAGGCTTGCTTGTGTGTGCCCTGTGCTCCCTCCATGCACCTCCCTCTTAAATCTCTTCTCCTGATCGCACACATTCATTCTCATACTCGTACTCTCTCTATATTTCTATGTATCTCTCTACGCTTTTGGAGAGTCACCTTCCCCGAGTGGGGTCTAGATAATAGCTAATGTGGCTAATTAACATGTTACTAGGTACTGAGCACTATTCTAAGCACTTCTCTCAGCTCATCACCACAACCCTACTAGGAAGTATCACCGCTACTGTCGCTATCGCACAGATGAGAAATGAAGCTGGGTGGCTAAGTACCTTCCCAGGTCACGCTAGTAAAGAAGCAGGGTCACATCAAACCGAGGTGGCCCAGTTCAGCTCCCAGATGAACTGCTCGATGCTTATCTGACATCACCCAGTGTAGCCTCTCCCGCCTTTCCTGTTCCCAGCCATTGTCTAAGCTGCGACAGGCTCTGAAGCAGGGAGGGATCAGTGGGTGCCTGGCGCCTGACAGCCTTGGCCTTGTTCCCCTGCCTGGCACAGCTGTTCGACCTGCTCAATAAGAAGGCCAAGCTGCGCGTGCTGGAGGACGGCAAGCAGCAGGTGCAGGTGGTGGGGCTGCAGGAGCGCCTGGTGAGCTGTGCTGATGACGTCATCAAGATGATCGACATAGGCAGTGCCTGCAGGTCAGAGTTTGGCCGGAGGAAGGGGCCACCTTCTAATGCCGGGTCAGGTGATAGATGAGCACTGAGCCCTTTGCTGTTTCCACAGAGCGCCACTTCCCCCAGCTTGGTGAGGGCTCTGAAGGCCTCTGCCTTAAGCGGTTGCAATGGGGCCAATGACCCAGGGTAAGGCTCGTCAGGGGCGAGTCAAATCATCTTGCATCTGACCAAGGCAGGCTTTATTACCAGATTTATCCAGAGGTGTGCTTCCTGACTTCTCTGAGTTTCTTCTTACTGTTCCCTCTCTCTGTGGTGGGGGACAGAAGCTCTGGGTATGCTCTAGCTGGAAGTGATGGGATGAGAGCTCCTGTGTAGAGGGAGGAAAGTGCTCTTCTATCAGGGCCCTCAGCGTGGTGCAGTGGGGTGCTGAGCAGCATATGGAGGACCAGGGAGGGGCTCTCTCCCCAGGGCCCTCGAGTTTAGCATGTGGTTCATGACAGCCCCTCCTTCCCTGTGTGCCCTGCAGCAGAGGTAACTCATGCTTCCCCATGGCCTATGGCCCAGGGTCTGGCCAAGGCCCTCACACAGAATTCAGTACTTTGGCTGCCAGGGTAAGCCATGCCCAGAGTGGCTGGAGGGAGGGCTGCTGCCCAGGGAAGGAAGGACAGAAGTGGGACAGGATGACTCAGAACGTCTGAGTCCTGGCCCTTCTCCCTTTCCTCCTGGAGAACTGACTGCCTTGGAGCCTCAGGTGCCATGGTGGCTGGTGACTGCCCCCCCTCAAGGAGCTCATACCCTGCTTTGTCCTCCTTTGCCACAGGACCTCTGGGCAGACATTTGCCAACTCCAACTCTTCCCGCTCCCACGCCTGCTTCCAGATTCTTCTTCGAACCAAAGGGAGAGTGCATGGCAAGTTCTCTTTGGTGGATCTGGCAGGGAATGAGCGAGGCGCAGACACTTCCAGTGCTGACCGGCAGACCCGCATGGAGGGTGCAGAAATCAACAAGAGTCTCCTGGCTCTGAAGGTAGCCAGGCCCAGCTACATGGGAGCCGGTAGCCCTGGAGGGCTGCTGGGAGGAAAGGGTGGGAGGGAGAGGGCATCTTGAAAGGAAGGAGGGGACCTCAGCTTCCCCTGCTGTCCCCCAGGAATGCATCAGGGCCCTGGGACAGAACAAGGCCCACACCCCATTCCGCGAGAGCAAGCTGACACAGGTGTTGAGGGACTCCTTCATTGGCGAGAACTCAAGGACCTGCATGGTGAGTTGGGTCCTTTGGAGTGGTGCAGTCCTGTCCCTGGGCAGGAAGCTCTGTATTCTCTGCTAGCTGGGTTTCCAGGCTCTGATTTAACTGGGCTTCACCCCTGCTTTTGGGCAACAGGCTCCTCTTTGCCTGCACAAGCAGGGAGGAAAAGATCTCCCTTTACTGTGTGTCTGTGCACCTCTTGGATCGGGGAGGTTGTTCCTCCCATACCTGATGAAACGGGGGCTGCAGGATTCAGGAGGAGGACCTTTGGGGAAGCAGAAAAGGCAGTCCTCGTCCCTCTGTGACTTCCCTCAGGGGTCAATGGCTCCCAGCCTAGGAAATTGGAGAGGGCCTCAGCCTTGAGTGACTTTCTTTCCCCTTATTTTATCCATAATGCTTTCTAGCTCAGATCTGCCCTCCTTCCTCACTAGGGAATATCCTCTCTCCTGCCTGCTGAGAAAGGTGGGAATTTCTGACTAAGCTCTAAACCCTTCTCCCTAAGCAGTATCTCTGAGCCCAGGTGAACTAAAGTTTCCAGCAGGAATCACAGAGCCTTGCATTGTGACCTTGCTGAGAGGAATGGGTCAGTAAAGAAGTAAAGAAGCAGGAGTAATTAGATATACCAGCAAAGATAGGGGACCAACTTTTATTTATTTATTATTATTTTTAATTTTATTTTATTTAACTTTACAATATTGTGTTGGTTTTGCCATATATCAAAATGAATCTGCCACAGGTATACATGTGTTCCCCATCCTGAACCCTCCTCCCTCCTCCCTCCCCATACCATCCCTCTGGGTCGTCCCAGTGCACCAGCCCCAAGCATCCAGTATCGTGCATCGAACCTGGACTGGTGACTTGTTTCATATATGATTTTATACATATTTCAATGCCATTCTCCCAAATCATCCCACCCTCTCCCTCTCCCACAGAGTCCAAAAGACTGTTCTGTACATCAGTGTCTCTTTTGCTGTCTCGTATACAGGGTTATTGTTACCATCTTTCTAAATTCCATATATATGCGTTAGTATACTGTATTGGTGTTTTTCTTTCTGGCTTACTTCACTGTGTATGGGGACTAACTTTTAAAGAACCTTAGTTTGCAGGGCCCACGGGGCAAGTTGCCTGGCACACAGTGGGTATTTAATGAGCTCTCCCCCCAATTCCTGGCAGCCTCTCCAAGAGCACCCTTACCCTGGGATTCTTGACCATTAACTAACTGCCCATTCCTTCTTTTGCAGATCGCCATGATCTCACCAGGCATAAGCTCCTGTGAATATACTTTAAATACACTAAGATATGCAGACAGGTACTGGTACCTGTGCCAAGTGGGATGGGAAAGGGCAGGGTTGGGGAGGGAATGGCAGTGATGAGAGTGGGGAGGGGGCTCTGGGGACTCAGTGCCTATTGTCTCCTTCTGTGACTCACTAAGTCTGAGGCTTGGGAGTTCATATATGAGGCTACTAGGTTTTTTCTGATCCCTTTCAGGCTCTGGTGGGGAGCAGTGTGAATAAGAATCCTTCTAGGTCAAAGCAAAGCCACTACTCCATCTCCTTGAAGTCTCGAAATCTGAGTAGTGCTGCACACTTGTGAGTGCCAAAGAGGCCGCTGTGGGAGCTGTGACCTTCTTGTTTTCTCAGGGTCAAGGAGCTGAGCCCCCACAGTGGACCCAGTGGGGAGCAGCCAATTCAGATGGAAACAGAAGAGATAGAAGCCAGCTCCAATGGGGCCCTGAGTGCAAGCAATGTAAGGGGAGGTGGGCCAGGCAAGAGGGAACATGGCCAGCTGAGATGGGGACCGGGCCACACTGTGTCATCTGTCTCCTTTTGCCCCCTTAGTTCTCCAAGGAAGAGGATGAACTGTCTTCCCAGATGTCCAGCTTCAATGAAGCCATGACTCAGATCAGGGAGCTGGAAGAAAGGGCCATGGAAGAGCTCAAGGAGATCATACAGGTGGAGAGCTGACCCTGGGCTCAGCGTCATTCCTTGAAAGTGACCTGGGCTTTATATGCACACATACACCCCCTCCTCGGGTCTTCTGGCTGGGGTGGCAAGAGGCAGCCTTCTAGATCAGCATTTCTTAATTCCCCAGTTAGTTATTCAGTTGCTTTTATAGGGCAGCTAATTACCACACCTCCTCCAGCCTGGCACACAGAGGCTTTCCCCCATCCTCCTGGCTGGAGCTAGTCTCTCTTTCTTGTGCTCCTGACTGAGGGTTTGGAGGGTGGCCAG
This sequence comes from Bubalus kerabau, assembly GCF_029407905.1. Lineage (NCBI taxonomy): Eukaryota > Metazoa > Chordata > Mammalia > Artiodactyla > Bovidae > Bubalus > Bubalus kerabau. The sequence goes on along the minus strand of NC_073629.1, from coordinate 101,888,642 downwards.
GTCTCGTTTGTTCATGAATGTTGGTGAATACTTTCTATATACCACCAGCTCCTGTGTTGAGACCAAGGACCAAAATCATGAAGTATGGATAACAGGCCTAAAGAAAGACTTGATCAATCCCGAATCTTCTATTTATGAGCCAGTTTCCTCAGGAAAGTCGTTGAGGCTCACCGGGCCCCAAATTCTTCATCTCCAAAATAGTCAAGACAAGATGGTTACACTAAGGATTAAGTGATATGTTGTTAAACACTCAGCCTTCCCCAGCATGTGGTTAGCCTTTAGTAGGTGATAGATGCTACCACTGCCATGATCCCTGCTGTGGAAGTGCAAGTAGGGGAGAGGCCTGAAGGGCATCCTAGCAGTGGGGCACTCCGAGTGTGGAGCAGCGAGGGCAGCTCGGGGCACTTAGAACCGAGGAGGGGACGTGCAAGGTCAGTGTCTGCACGAGCCCTCCCCGCCTCAGGTGCTTAGGGTCCAAAGGTTTGAAAGGACATGGTACTTTCAGGAAGAGCAGTAGGTTTGCTCTGGCCATAGCAAAAGGTGAGAGCAGGTGAGGGAGGGACATCAAGGCTGTGGGCGGGTCAGCCGGGACCTGATGCTAAAGGACATTATGGTTCACACCAAAGGCCTGGACTTCGTTATGAGGGCAGTGAATGCCTTTGAAGGGAGTAAAGCAGAGTGGTGCCTTGGTCACGTGAGAGCTTTTAGGGACCTTACTGTGGCCACAGCACAGAGCCCGGCTTCAGGACCCAGGGAGAGCATGAGTAGAAACGCTAAGGAGTTAAGAGCAGTTAGGAGATTAGTAGAGTTCAGGAGAGACACTGGTGCCTAGACTAGCTGTGACCATGGTCTTGGGATTGACAGGAAGACATGAGATTTAAGAACCATTTCAGGGGTGCAGTTGTTAGGATTGGGGGACAAGGTGAAAGAATTTTTGCTCAGATTTCTGGCTTGGGCATCAAGATATGCATTTGATATCAGGGACAGGGACAAGTTTTTGGCAGGCAGGGGAAGGATAGATTCAAGCTGAGAGTTATGGGGGAAGGGTCAGGAGGCAGGGTCAGGGCCATGGCTAGAGGAACAGGCATCTGCATTGCAGATGATAGAGCCCTGGGAATGATTTGCTAAATTGGTTTGGTCATTATTGACCTGACAAGGTACGTCTTGTGTCGCTGCAGCAAGGGCCAGGCTGGCTGGAGCTCTCCGAGATGGCTGAGCAGCCAGACTACGACCTGGAGACCTTTGTGAATAAAGCAGAGTGTGCCCTGGCCCAGCAAGCCAAGCACTTCTCAGCCCTGCGAGGTGGGTGCAGCCGGAGGGTGGGGCCTCTGTGGGTGGTGGTGGCTCTGCCTGAGGGAGCAGGTCTCCAAGAGACCTGCTGACTTCAAGTGCACCACCCCTGCCTTCCAGATGTCATCAAGGCCTTGCGCCTGGCCATGCAGCTAGAAGAGCAGGCCAGCAAACAAATAAGCAGCAAGAAACGGCCCCAGTGACGACTGCAAATAAAGATCTATTTGGTGTCATACCCAGCCTTTCCCCTCCCCTTCCCTCCTCAGCAAACTCTGGGCACCTGGTGGGTCTGAGCTGGGACAGACTTTGGTAAATGCCAAGTATGGGCGTATCAGAGCCCAGGGCAGCTGGGGGGAGTCAGTGTGCATAGGACACAGCTTTCCTTTTCCTCACTTGCAGCCACGGAGGGAAAAAAGATGGAAGGAAGGAGCTTTTAGTTATCCTGTGCACTGCCCTTCTCTCCCAGAGGGGGAGGCTCTCTGTTGTAGAGTTTTCCCGTAGGCAGCAATCTGCCCGTGTGGACTGGCTGCTGGGGGAGAGCTCCCTGGGGCTGTCCTGGCTCTGTGGGGAGAGAAGGAGCCTATAGTTCAGCTCTGCTGGCTCTGGCCTGCCTTCCACACCCTTGGTCCGGCCACTAATATATCTTGTACTTAAAAAAAAAAGTTTCCCAGGGCCTCTTCCTTCCCTGCTGGTTTTTGAGGCCCATGAGGATCCCTGCTGTTTTCTGTTTTATGTGTTTATATATTATGTCTAATAATAAAGAGAAAAAAATCAGCCTGTTGAGTGGTGTGTGGGAAGAGCCTTCTGGGACTCAGACACCACCGCAGGGGTAGCGCTGATGCTGACTCTCCCCAGGAGGCCACGTCCACACCTGCGGTTTCAGTGACATGGTGAAGACGCCAACCTCTGCCTTGTTCAATGCCGACTAGGTCCTAGGCCTTCTCCTGGACACAGGAGCTCGAAGCAGAAAGGAAATGGTGCTCTGCCATTTATAGTCTGCTAAAGACATGTTAAAAAATTCTGTGGGAACACTGACGCGAAAGCACTTGCTTTGCTAGACAGGAAAGGATCTGACAGGTTAACACGTTTGCTCTTGAAAAGTGAGAAATTTGCCATATAGACTGAGGAACCAAACACAGGGCATGGATGATTTGGGAACCAGAAGACTCCAGATCCCACGTCACAGAACATGAATCAGGTAAATGGTGTATGCTCAGTCACTCAGTCATGTCCAACTCTTGGCGACCCCACAAGACTGTAGTCCACCAGGCTTCTCTGTCCATGGGATTCCCCAGGCGAGAATACTGGAGTGGGTTGCCATTTCCTTCTCCAGGTAAATGGTAATGCACCATTAAAAGGTTTTTAGCCTAGCACCACACAATCAAATACATGTTTTAGGAAGGCTCCAGTCAGGGAGACACGGCATAGGACACATGGGCTGCTGCAGAGACTCAGAGAGGAGTGGGGTCAGATGGGCCAGGTTCTAGCCCTCTTTCTCAGCCTCAGGAATTTCATTGTAAAGAAGGGGCATTCTCTATCTTGTGGTGAGAAAATCACATGAGTGAGGTGCCATCAAATAACCAAATAGAGGACCTAGATTCAGAAATTCACCTTGGACTTCCTGGTCGTCCAGTGGTTGGGGGTCTGCCTGCCAATGCAGGGGACACAGGTTCAATTCCTGGTCTGGGGAGACCACACGCTGCGAGGCAGCTGGGCCCATGCACCACAACACCTGAACTCACACCCTAGGACTTGTGTTCTGCAACAGAGGAATCTGCGATGAGAAGCCCACACACCACAACTGGGGTAGCCCATCCCCACAAACCACAGCAAGAGAAAGCCCACAAGTAGCAGTGAAGTCCCAGCACAGCCAAAAATTAAATGAATAAAATTTTAAACGTTCTGTAATGACATTTTAAAAAAATTCCGCTAAATCAGTTTGACAGAGCATGCATTTCGGCAACACATGTACTAAAATTGAACTACAGGAAGATTAGCATGGCCCTGGTGCAAAGATAATAGGCAAATTCATGAAGTATTCCATATTTTTACCTGTGGTGTTCAATAATGAACCACCACTACTAACCATTTACCATGATTAAAATGAATGAAATGAGAAATTTAATTTCTCAGACATACTAGTCACATTTTAAGTGCTCAAAAGTTACATGTGATTGAAAAAAAAAGTTTGACAGAAATGGCACTAACTCTTGAGTCCTTAAAAGCTTCCAGCTTGCCATATCTGTAAAATGAGGCCACCTATACCCACCTCAGAATTGCAAAGATCCAATGAATGCTGCCATCCCAGACCTGACCACCTTCCCTAACTGGCCCCCTATCTTAAAATCTTGACTCACAGAGACCCATTCCCCCCAACCAGCCAGAGGAAGCTTTTAATAAATTCCAAATGCCCTCCCATAGCATTAGACCCCACCTGGTACCTGGTCAGCTCCTTTCTGTTGGTCCAGTGGGAACATAATTTGAGCAGAATGACTTGGAGACTAACAGCCCAGCTTCTGAAGCCATAGTGTAGGGTATGATCCAAGATCTGTGACTAGAAACTTAAGTGGGTTATTTACCTCGTGCTCTCTGTAGAATAAGAATAATGCTGGTATAGTGTTTGGGAATTCTCTGCCTATCCAGTCATTAGGACTCAGCACTCACTGCCAGGGGCCTAAAAATGCTACAAACACCATTTCAGTTCAATTCAGTCACTCAGTCATGTCCGACTCTATGACCCCATGGACTGCAGTGTGCCAGGCCTCCTTGTCCCTCTTCTTCCAGAGTTTGCCCAAGTTCACGCTCATTGCATCAGTGATGCCGTCCAGCCATCCTATACTGATGCCCTCTTCTTCTGCCCTCAATCTTTCCCAGCACCAGGGACTTTTCCAATGAGTCAACTGTTTGCATCAGATGACCAAAATACTGCAGCTTCAGCTGTAGCATCAGTCCTTCCAGTAAATATTCAGGGTTGATCTCCCTTAAAGTTGATTTATTTGATCTTGCTGTTCAAGGAACTTTTAGGAGTCTTCTCCAGCACCACAGTTTAAAGGCATCAATTCTTTGGCATTCTGACTTCTTTATCGTCCAGCTCTTACAACTGTACGTGATCACTGGGAAGACTATAGCCTTGACTATATGGACCTTTGTTGGCAATGTCTCTGCTTTTCAACACACTGTCTAGGTTTGTTATCGCTTTCCTGCCAAGAAGCTATCGTCTTCTGATTTCATGGCTGCAGTCACCGTCTGCAGTGATTTTGGAGCCCAAGAAGGGGAAATTCATCACTACTTCCACCTTTTCTCCTTCTATTTGCCATGCAGTAACTGGGGCCGGATGCCATGACCTTAGCTTTTTTCATATTTAGTCTTAAGCTGGCTCTTTCACTCCCCTGTTCACCCTCATCAAGAGGCTCTTAGTTCCTCTTCACTTTCAGCCATTAGAGTGGTATCATCTGCATATCTGAAGTTATTGATGTTTCTCCCACCTATCTTGATTCCAGCTTGTAATTTATCCAGCCCAGCATTTCTCATGATGTGTTCAGCATATAGATGAGTACGTGTACTCCTTTTTCGATCTTAAACCAATCAGTTGTTCCATACAGGGTTCTAACTGTTGCTTCTGGACCCACGTACAGGTTTCTCAGGAGACAGGTAAGATGGTCTGGTATTCCCATCTCTCTAAGAGCTTTGCACAGTTTGTCATGATCCACACAAAGGCTTTCGCGTAGTTGATGAAACAGATGTTTTTCTGAAATTCAATCTTTATCCCAATCCCCAAGAAGGGTATACCAAAGAATGTGCTAACCATCAGACAATTGCACTCATCTCCCATGCTAGTAAGGTCATGCTTAAAATCTTGCATGCTGGGTTTCAGCATTATGCGAACCAAGAACTTCCAGATGTCCAAGCTGGTTTTAGAAAAGGAAGAGGAACTGGAGATCAAATTGCCAGTATTCGCTGGATTATAGAGAAACCAAGAGTGCCATCATACTAGGCATGTGAAGATGAGGTTTCTTCACTGCTCCAGTAGAGGGCGCACTCTTGCGAGTGGCTTTTGTAGCCAGTCGCTTCCTCCGTGCTTTACCACGCGTCGATTGCGGGCAGTCGGCTTTGAACAAGCGGTGGTCCAGAGACCCTTACGCTGCTTCTCCTTCGGCTGGAGCTCGGCGAGCTAGAGGCGGCCCTAGCGTTGGAGAGCGACGGCGGCTTGGCGGCGGCTGCAAACGCTGGTCTTTATTTCTTAAATATGCCAGGGCTTTTTAATTTTCATTTACTTTTTAGGGCTTTAAAAAAAAAATAGCTGCTTTATTGAAATGTAATTCACATAGTATAAAATTCACTCTTTTCAAGTGTACAATTTAGCGGGCTTTTTTAGTGTACTCATTTATCACTACTTGGGCAACCATCACCCCTAATTCCAGAACATTTTTATGACTCCCCAAAGGAAATCCTGTTGTACATCAACCTCAATTAAAAAAAAAATCCATTACCCATGAGCAGCCACATATACACCACCACTCACCTCTCCCTGGAGCCCTAGGCAACCACTAATCTATTTTTCTTTCACTATGGATTTGTCTATTCTGGACATTTGGTATAAACAGTATCATAATATCAAATGTGGTCTTTTGTGTCTGGCTTCTTCGTTTAGTGTATGTTTTAAAGGATCATATTGTAGCATGTATCACTTCACTCCTTTTATGGTCAAATAATATTCCAATCGAATGGCCATAGCAGTTTTTGTTTATCCTTCAGTTGATGAACTTTTGCGTTGCTTCCACTTTTGGGCATAATGAATAGACCATTTGTGCCATCAGTATTTGCGTACAAGTTTTTGTGTGAGCAAAACTTCAGTTTTCGATTCTCTTGTCTATATTCAAGCCCTTTGCCCATTTTTAAGTTGGCTTGTCTTTATCATTGACTTGTAAGAGCTATTTATAAAACATCTTCTAGGTACTGGACCTTTATCAAATTATGAGTTGCAGACATTTTTCCTCACACCACGGGTTGTCTTCTTATGTTCTTTATGGTATCCTTTGAAGCACAACAGTTTTCAAGTTCAATGAAGTCTTTACTTTTTGTTGTTTTTCTTGTACTTTTGCTGTTATATCTGAGAATCCTAGGCCAGATCCAAGGCTGTGAAGATTTACTCTAATGTGTTCTAATAAGAGTTTTGTGGTCATATTTAGGCCATTGATCCATTTTGAGTTAATTTTTGTAGCCACTGTAGGGTAGGGTTTCAAAATTCATTCTTTACATGTGGATACCTAGTTTTTCTAACATCATTTATTTTGAGACTGTTCTTTCCCTTATTGAATTGTCTTGACAACCTTGTTGAAAATCAATTGATGGCACGGGGACTAAAGGATTGAATGAAAGCAGTCAAAAGGTAAAAACTTCCGGTTATGAGATATATGTGTGCTAGAGATGTAATGTACAACATGATAAATATAATTAACACTGCTGTATGTTACACATGAAAGTTAAGAGTAAATTCTAAGAGTTCTCATCATAAGAAAAATTTTTTTTTCTAGTTTATGTTTATATGAGATGATGGATGTTCACTAAACTTACTGTGATAATCACTTCATAATATATATAAATCAAATCATTATGCTGTACAACTTAAACCTATATAGTGGTGTACCTCAATTATAGCTCAATAAAACAGGAAGAAAAAATAAACATAAATTTTTTTAAAATAAAATGAGGACTTCCCTGGTGGTCCAGTGGTTAAGAATCCACCTGCCAATGCAGGGAACATGGCTTTGATTCCTGGTCCGGGAAGATTTCATATGCTGCAGGGCAACTAAGTCACAACTACTGAATCTTCATGAAACAATTACTGAAGTCTATACTTCCTCAAGCTTGTGCTCCACGACAAGAGAAGCCACCACAGTAAGAAGCCTGCGCAGTGGAAATAGGGAATAGGCCCTGGCTCACTGCATCTAGAGAAAGCCAGAGCAGCAATGAAGACCCAGTAGAGCCAAAAATATATTAACTAAACTAAAAAAAGAGAATACACTTATTTATGAGACTTTAAATGCCATTCCATTCGTCTTTATGCATGCATGCTCGGTTTTGACTGACTCTTTGTGACTCCATGAACTGTAGCCCGCCAGGCTCCTCTGTCCATGGATTTTCCAGGTAAGAACACTGGAGTGGGGTTGCTATTCTCTTCTCTATGGGATCTTCCTGACCCAGGGATTGAACTTGGGTCTCCTACATCTCCTGAATTGGTAGGCAGATTCTTTACCACTGAGCCACCTGGGAAGCTCTTCCATTAATCTATATGTCTATCCTTATGCCAATACTTCACTGTTGGTTACTGTAGTTTATATTTTTTCTTTTTTGGGTCATGCTGTGTGGCTTGCAGGGTCTTAGTTCCCTGACCAGGGACTGAACCTGGGCAATGGCAGTGAAAGCTTGGAATCCTAACCGTTAGGCCACAAAGGAACAACCATAAGTTTTGAAATTGGGAAGTGTGAGTCCTCTAACTTGATTCTTTTCCAATATTGTTTTGGCTTTTTGAGGGCCCTTGTAATTCCATGTGGATTTAAGGATTAGCTTTTCCATTTCTGCAAAAAAGGCGGATGGAATTTTGGCAGGAATTGCATTGAATCTGGGTTGTATTGCCATCTTAATATTAATCCAGGAATGCAAAATGTCTTCCCATTTATCTAGGTCTTTAATTTCTTTCAACAATATTTTATAGTTTTCAGTGTACAAGTCTTTTACTTCCTTGGTTAAATATATTTCCTAGGTATTTTATTCTTTTGGATGCTATCGCAAAAGGGATTGTTTCTAAGTTCCTTTTCAGATTGTTCATTGCTGATATATAGAAACAACTGATCTTTTGTGTGATCTTTTCTTTAAACTTAAAAAAAAATTGAAGTATAGCTACTTTACAATGTTGTATTAGTCTTAAATGTACAGCAAAGTGATCCGGATATATATACTTTATATATACATATGAAAGTGAAAAGAAAGTGAAGTCACTCAGTCGTGTCCGACTCTTTGCGACCCCATGTACTGTAGCCTACCAGGCTACTCTGTCCATGGGATTTTCCAGGCAATAGTACTGGAGTGGATTGCCATTTCCTTCTCCAGGAGATCTTCCTGATATTTATCTATATTGTATATAAGTATTCAGTTCAGTTCAGTTCAGTTCAGTCGCTCAGTCGTGTCCGACTCTTTGCGACCCCATGAATTGCAGCACGCCAGGCCTCCCTGTCCATCACCAACTCCTGGAGTTCACTCAGACTCACGTCCATCGAGTTGGTGATGCCATCCAGCCATCTCATCCTCTGTCATCCCCTTCTCCTCCTGCCCCCAATCCCTCCCAGCATCAGAGTCTTTTCCAATGAGTTAACTCTTCGCATGAGATGGCTGAAGTATTGGAGTTTCAACTTTAGCATCAGTCCTTCCAAAGAACACCCAGGACTGATCTCCTTCAGAATGGACTGGTCGGATCTCCTTGCAGTCCAAGGGACTCTCAAGAGTTCTCCAATACCACAGTTCAAAAGGATCAGTTCTTTGGCGCTCAGCTTTCTTCACAGTCCAGCTCTCACATCCATACATGACCACTGGAAAACCATAGCCTTTACTAGACTGACCTTTGTTGGCAAAGTAATGTCTCTGCTTTTGAATATGCTATCTAGGTTGGTCATAACTTTCCTTCCAAGGAGTAAGCGTCTTTTAATTTCATGGCTGCAATCCCCATCTGCAGTGATTTTGGAGCCCAAAAATAAAGTCTGACACTGTTTCCACTGTTTCCCCATCTATTTGTCATGAAGTAATGGGACCAGATGTCATGATCTTAGCTTTCTGAATGTTGAACTTTAAGCCAACTTTTTCACTCTCCTCTTTCACTTTCATCAAGAGGCTCTCTAGTTCTTCTTCACTTTCTACCATAAGAGTGGTGTCAACTGCATATCTGAGGTTATTGATATTTCTCCTGGCAAACTTGATTCGAGCTTGTGCTTCTTCCAGCCCAGCGTTTCTCATGATGTACTCTGCATATAAGTTAAATAAGCAGGGTGACAATATACAGCTTTAACATACTCCTTTTCCTATTTGGAACCCGTCTGTTGTTCCATGTCCGGTTGTTGCTTCCTGATCTGCATACAGGTTTCTCAAAAGGCAGGTCAGGTGGTCTGGTATTCCCATCTCTTTCAGAATTTTCCAGTTTATTGAGATCCACACAGTCAAAGGCTTTGGCATAGTCAATATATATACATATATTTTTCAGATTCTTTTCCATTACAGGAAAAGAATTTTGAATATAGTTCCTTGTGCTAAACAGTAGGTCTTTGTTGTTTATCTTATATTTAGTAGTGTGAATATATTAATCCCAAACTCCTAATTTATCTCCTCTCCTCCCTGCCCCCACTGACTGTTGACATTGTACCTTGCAACTTTGCTGAATTCTTTTAATAACCCTAATAGTCTTTTTAGTAGATTCTTTGGGATTTATTCTATTTAGAGGGTCATCTGAATATAGATAGCTTGACTTCTTCCTTTTTAATTAACATTCCTTTTATTTCTTTTTCTTTTCCTTTTATTTCCAATTTCCCTGCCTGAATAAAACACCCAATGTCATTCTGAACAAAAGCAGTGAAAATGGACATCCTTGTCTTGTCCCTGATCATTCATTACGATGTTAGCTGGGGGCTTTCTGTAGGTGCCGTTAAGAGGTGAAGAAGTTCACTTCTGTTTCTAATTTGTTGGGTGTTTTTATCATGAAAGGATACTGGATTTTGTCAAATGCTTTTTCTGTGTTTTGAGGTGATCATAGGTTTTTTCTGCTTTATTATTAATAAGGTATATTACATTAATTGATTTTTCAGATGTTAAACCAAGCTTGCAAACCTGAAATAAATTCTACTTGCACATGGTGTACAGACTTTACTTTCTGCTTGTGCAGAGCTTGGTCAGTCATCTCTCACTGACACTAGGGGGTTTGCAAGTCTCCTGGGTATGCACTCATTCCTGAACACACATGACTTTCTAAATGTTTTAGATTTTCAGGAAAATGTGGGAACTTAAAAAAATTCCCATATTCCTCTATTTCTCCTTTTTTAAAAAATTTTAATTAATTAATTTTTGGCTGCACCTCATGGATCTTATTTCCCTGACCAGGGGTTGAACCCATGCCCCTTGCAGTGGAAGTATGGAGTCTTAACCACTGGACCAACAGGGAAGTCCCTATTTCTTCTCTTTAAATTTTAAAAAAATTTTTATTTTTTTTATCAGCCTCTTGTTGACCCCAACTTGTTATTTTGAAAATTTATTTTCCAGTAATTTCAAATTGACAGTTTTACATACATAAAAGCAAGTCTTGTGTCTTGATTAAATATATATTCCTAAATATTAATGTTGACATTATTTAAAATGAAATTGCTTTCATAAATTCTTTTTCTGATTATTTATTGCTGCTGCTGCTAAGTCACTTCAGTCCAACTCTTCACGACCCCATGGACTGCAGCCTACCAGGCTCCTCAGTCCGTTGGATTTTCCAGGCAAGAGTACTGGAGTGGGGTGCCATTGCCTTCTCCAATTTATTGCTAGTATATACATATTAGATAGAGTGTGTGAACTGATTCCACCTCTTATAACTTTGCTGAGTTAGTTGACTAGCTCAAATAATTTTTTGTTGTTATGTGTATGTATGTGTGCTCAGTCATTCAGTCGTGTCTGACTCTTTGCGACCCCATGAACTGTAGTATGCCGGGCTCCTCTGTTCATGGAATTTTCCAGGCAAGGATACTGGAGTGGGTGGCCATTTCCTACTCCAGGGAATCTTTCCAATGCAGGAATCAAACCCATGTCTCTTACATCTCCTTCATTGGCAGGCAGATCTTTACCACTGTACCACCTGGGTTATAGTAAGTTTTATATATAATATGATGTGATCTGTGTTCTGTGAATAGACAGTTTTAATTTTTCCATTCACCCATGTATGTCTTTTCTTTCTTTCCTCAAGACTCTGGGTAGAACTTCCAGTATACTACTGAATAACAGTGGTGAAGGCCAGCTTCCTGGCCATCCTGATTTCAGAAGTGACTCTTTCAGCCTTTAACATTAAGCATGATGTTTGCTGTGGCTTTGTATACTACTCTTTTCCATACTAAATAAATTTCCTTTTATTCCTACTTTGTTTGTATTATGAAATAGCACTGGGTTTTAAAACATATTTATTTAGTTGACTGTGTCAAGTCTTCGTCATGTCCTGCAGGATCTTTCATTGCAGCAGCTGGGCAGGCTCCAGAGAGTGCAGGTTTCAATAGCTGTGGTGCACCGGACTTCGTTGCTCCTAGTTACTCCAAGACGTGTGGGATCTTAGTTACAGGACCTGGGATTGAGTCCCCAGGACTGCAAGGAGGATTCTTAACCATTAGACCACCAGGGAAGTCCCAGCACTAGATTTTAATGTTTGAGTTACATAGAAGAGTTGATGGGGTGGATACTGGGTTAGGTGGATAGAGACCATGGTGAGTGGGGGTGGGAAATATCAGTCCCATTCTCTTCCAAGCTTCAGACTCATCTTTTCAACTACTTGCAATACAAATAGCACCTATATGTCCTACAGGCAATTCAAACTTATCCTAAGATTGACTTTCTAGAAACCTGCCTCTCCTGTGTTTTCTAGTGATGTCACTCCACCATTAATGTGTTTTCCCAGGGGAGGAACCTCATGTTGCTCTTCTGTCATCCTTATAATCTAGTCTATCACAAAATCCCATCACCCAACACATGTACCTTGATTGCAACTTCTCCTTTTTATGTCCAACACAATCGCCTTTTCTTGTACCAAGGGACTGGGAATAGAGAGATGTATGACATATGTGCACTATACTCTTTTAAGATGTCAATCTACTGGTAAAACCCATTGAATACAATGTAGTAAGCAGAAAAATAATTTGCTGAAATATTTGAGTACCACTCAAATATTTATTGAGTACTTACTAAATGCCAGAATGATTATTCTAGGTGTTGGAAATACAGTAGTGAACACAGTTCCTACTTTCATGCTTACTGTATTTTAGTGGGAAGACAGATAATAAGCATGTAAAAACAATGTTAGTATAGTGTTGCTACTTTACAAAGCAGGCTTAGAAAAGGTATATGGGGGATAGGCGTGGTAGTGAGAGATGTGAAGTGAGGAGGAAGCCAAGCTAAGCCCTAGGTGAAGAGCCTTTTCAGTCAAGAGAAGGAAAGCCTGAGATAGGAACAACAGGTTGAGAATGCCTGCAGATGAGGGAGGGGAACAGGTAGGAGATGAGGTCAAATTGATAAGGCAAGAGATAAGCAACGGTCCAATACCCCTGGGTCTCCTAGGCCATAAAGAATTTAGGTTTTATTCTGAATGTGCAGGGAAGCCATGGAAGTTTGAAGATACAGAAGAGAGAATGGAATAATGGTGGGAGAATCCTTTCAGCATGGGATGGGATAGGATCTGGAGCCAAGTGCAAGAGAGTCTTATCAGGCAGTTTATTGAAAAACTTCCCTCTGTTTGAGTTTCTCTTCAGCCACCAGCTAGCTTCTCTCCTCCTCTTTAAAGTCATACTTCTTAAAAGAATTATCTACATGTACTGTATCTTTTTAAATTTCCTGTTTGAATTTGAAAAATGCAGTTTCAAATTTTTCCCCACTCCAATGTTGCACTCAACCCAATAATCACTAGTGAGAGTTGGACTATAAAGAAAGCTGAGCACTGAAGAGTTGATGCTTTTGAACTGTGGTGCTAGAGAAGATTCTTGAGAGTACCTTGGACTACAAGAAGATCAAACCAGTCAATCATAAAGGAAATCAGTTCTGAATATTCACTGGAAGGACTGATGCTGAAACTCCAATACTTTGGCCACCTGATGCAAAGAACTGACCCATTGGAAAAGACCTTGATGCTGGGAAAGATTGAGGGCAGGAGGAGAAAGGGATGACAGAGGATGAGATGGTTGGATGGCATCACCGACTCAATGGACAGGAGTTTGAGCAAGCTCCAGGAATTGGCGATGGACAGGGAAGCCTGGCATGCTGCAGTCCATGGAGTCTCAAAGAGTCAGACAGGACTGAGCTTACTGAACTGAGTCCTCCTTTTAACTAGATGTCACAGTAGCATTAGACAATGACCTCACCCTGTGCTGGCTTTCCTCTGGCCGCTCTAATTGCTCCCTCCAGCTCCTTTTCTCTACCTGGTCTTAAATGTTGCCATTCCTCAAGCCTTGACACTAGATCCTCCTTGTGTGCCACCAGTTTGCACACTACTGTATGCCGATGGGGCCCGTGAACTAAGAATAGTTTTCCTGTTTTTGTTTTGTTTTTTAGTATTTATTTATTTGGCTGTACCGGGTCTTAGTTGTGGCACTCGGGATCTTTAGTTACTGCGTGCAAACTCTTACTTATGGGACGTGGGATCTAGTTCCCTGACCTGCGTGGAGAGCAGTCTTAGCCACTGGAACACCAGGAAGTCCCGGTTTTTGTTTTAAATGCCGGGAGAAAAAAAAATCAAAAGTACGTTTCATGACAGGTGAATGCTAGTATCCCTTAAATTTTATTGACACACAGTCACATCCATTCGTTTCCTATTGTCTATGGCTAAGTCCACACTACAGCAGCAAAACTGAGTAGTGGTGACGCAGAACCTAGAGCCCACAAAGGCCAAAGTATTAACTCCCCGTTTCCAAGAAAAGTTTGCTTTATGCTTTCTCCCTCGGTTCCATTCATTCTGGTAGCTTTGGTTACCATGTATATGCCAAGGAGTCCCAAAGCAGCAACTTCGGTCCAGATTCCTTCTCTACGGATGACCAGACATGAACATCCAGCTGCCTGTGATTCCCACGTTCAGGAGTCACCAAGAGACCAGAATGAACAAGACCAGACCAGCTCCTACCTCAGCGTACCCCTTTTCACTAAGTAGCACCAATATCCATCCAACTGGTCACGTGAGGAATTCGGAATCCTGGACACACCTCCTTTCCCCTAAATCAAACGAAACCTAAGTCCCCCTCTACTGTCTTCAACGCACCCGCACCCACAGCTCTCACAGAAAACGGGTCTTTTCAAAACGTAAAGCCAGGCAACCCTCGCCGGCGTTTGTGCCCCGGAAGCAGAGGCGCTCACGCCTGCCAGACACCGCGAAATCCCCGCGCGGCCCTAGGTCGCCGCGCAGAGTTCTCAGGACCCTCCTAAGCCCGAGGCCTCGTCGCCGCCTCAGAAACGTAAGCAACACCGCCCTCCCGCCCCAAGCCGCTCTCTGCGGCGCCCGGAAGATACGTAAGGAGGCGGGGCTACGTATTACAAACCGGACCGTGACGCGCTGCGTTTTCTCTTTCTAGCCAGCGCCGAGCGATGGGTGAGTGGCTCTCTGCTTTGGGGCCGGGATCGGGGAGCGAGCTCAATCCGGCGCCATCCTGCTTCGGGGCTCAGCCGGCAGCGCGGGCTCCCGGGCCCCCGGACACGGAACCCCCGCGAGCAGGGTGGTGCTCAGGCTTGGGCCCCCGGGACCATTCCAGGGGCCATTCCTGGAGGCGCAGGACTCGGGGCCGCGAGCGGCACCATCATGGCTGCCGGGGTCGGGACGGGAAGGGTCTGGGCTGCGTCGCACGTGCATGATGACACCTTGGAAATGCTGTGACCTCCCGACTGCGCTGTGGGGGAGCTAACCTTGGAGAGCTGAGCGTGCGACCGCCGGCGTGGGGCGTTGGGCTGGCGGCCTCGGCTCCGGGCTCCCTGCCTCAGGCTCCCGCCCCCCGCTTCCACACGCAGGCATCTCTCGGGACAACTGGCACAAGCGCCGTAAGACCGGGGGCAAGAGAAAGCCCTACCACAAGAAGCGGAAGTATGAGCTGGGACGCCCCGCTGCCAACACAAAGGTGCGTGCGGGTCCTCACCGCCCGGGAGGTCGCTTCTGCGGCGTCGGTTAAATCTTTGTGGGGCTCTGCGAGTTGCTGTGGGGACTAGGCGGTCTCCTCGCCTTCGCGTGCTGGGTAGATCCTGAAAGATCGCATGGAGACTGCTGCTGTGTCCTAGTAGTACCTGCAAGGGCGCCCGGAGCGAGTGGGCTCATCGGTGCACCGAGCCTTAATTTTCAATGTTTGGAATCGGGCTTTCTCTCTTGGAGGTGACTGAAATGATGAAAAAGTATCCTTAGGCGTGGTTGTGGCCGTCTTGGTCACTTATGTGCCACTTGCCAATGCTAGGGCTTGTCATAGTTACACTGACTGTTACCTCCGTCGCGCCCGAGTTCCCTTCTGTCTCTTGCTTCTCCTTGATGACCTAGTTCCTGTCTCCTTGTGTTTTCTAGATTGGCCCCCGCCGCATACACACAGTCCGTGTGCGGGGAGGCAACAAGAAGTACCGGGCCTTGAGGCTGGATGTGGGGAACTTCTCCTGGGGCTCGGAGTGTGAGTGAAGCCCTGCAGGCGTGGGTGGGAACTCAACACCTAATCCTTGTTTTTAAGCTTCAGTAAGTGCTTTTAGCAGGAAGTCCATGGCCTGGACCAAGATACTAAAGTTCTCCTGTTGAACAGCTTTGAGGTTGTGGAGACTTATCTCCAATCCTGTCCTGCCACTTAACTCGAATAGCCTCAGAGATTGGGGTTGAATCTGGAGACAATGTGGGTGCCAGCCACCTCTGGGAAGATAGGTTTGTGGAAGATGAACTGTTGCTCTATGGCTCGATGGAGGCTTAGAGTTACCCTTCTTAAGCCTTACTAGGGTGGGGATGGAAGATTGTTGGCATCAGGTTTACTTGGCTTGATTCTGGATTTCTTCTGTGAGCAGGTTGTACACGCAAGACAAGAATCATCGATGTTGTCTATAATGCGTCCAACAACGAACTGGTCCGTACCAAGACCCTGGTGAAGAACTGTATTGTGCTTATCGACAGCACACCGTACCGACAATGGTACGAGTCCCACTATGCACTGCCCCTGGGCCGCAAGAAGGGGGCCAAGCTGGTACGTGTTTGGGGAGCAACTTCCTATAGGGGGTGCAGGGGGAGGCCAGCCTGATTTCAGCCTTCTTGTGATGAAAGCTCTGTCCAGTTCTGCTACTGAAGGGAGAGAGATGAAAGCCTTTAGTGCTGAGGAAGGTGGCAGGGCTGTGGGATGTGACATTCCTGAACTAGGGTTTGGGGATCCCCCTCTAAGCCATCTATATTTCCTTTATTCAGACTCCTGAGGAGGAAGAGATTTTAAACAAGAAACGATCAAAGAAAATTCAAAAAAAATACGATGAGAGGAAAAAGAACGCGAAAATCAGCAGTCTTCTAGAGGAGCAGTTCCAGCAGGGCAAGCTTCTTGGTAAGATGACTTCTGCATTTGAGGGAGGAGGCATCTCAAGATATGGTGTGCTCTCTGGAGTCTAGAGAGTTCACCAGAAGGGTTTGGTAACAGTGAACAAGCACAAATCAGAATATTTGGTCATCTGGTTAGTTTGAAGCGGAAATGGAAGATAATGGGCAGGAGCCCATAGGCCTGAACTTGGTCTAGGCCTCTGAATTTCAGTAGTATCTTGAGAACTCATCTGTGTCCAGGCTGAGGGGATTGTCTCAGTGATGAAAACTTTGTCCAGTTCTGCTACTGATTTTCAAAGTGATGATAAAGTATATCTGAGGAGACATTGGGCTTTGTGTCTGCCCCCAGGATACCTGGACCAACTTGGGCGCTTAAGGGGATACATAGATATGGGTAGGGCCACAGTGTCATTTTCCTGAGGACCATACTCTATAATCTTGCAGCATGCATCGCTTCAAGACCAGGCCAGTGTGGCCGAGCAGACGGCTATGTGCTAGAGGGAAAAGAGCTCGAGTTCTATCTGAGGAAGATCAAGGCCCGGAAAGGCAAATAAACCCTCTTCTCTCCTGTCTTAGCTCATCTAATAAAGGCGTTTACTGTTCTATGCCATCTTCATGTTCTGAGAATACTTCATTGTTTGGCACACTATAGAATGCCCCAGCTCCCCCTGCCTGAAGGCCAGGCCTGTTACGGGGCTGTGACTCTAGCAGGAGGAACAGTTCTCGCTCCTGAGGCTGAGTTTCAGTGGCAACAGGGATGTGTTGTGCAGGCTGAGCAGAGACAGGGAGGTAACCCAGCTTGGGGCCCCTGCAGTATTGGGCTGTTGCCTGGACCATCATTGGAACCAAAGCCATGTTGCCTCCCTAAAGTTCTCTTAGAGACCCTGTATGCAGACTTTGGTTTGGGGTTTTTTTCAGGCTCCTGGTCTAGAAACCTGGAAATTGTGTTCTACACTTCTGCATTGTTGAGCAAGTTATACATATTAATTATCTCTTGAGCTCTAATCCTTTCCCCTCTCCTTACTCAAAAGTTAGTTTAAATTGTTGAATTGGTGTCTTCAGCTTTCCCTTTTCATAGTTCCTCAGTTATTTGATTGTAGCAAATAGTGGTCTTTTAGGTTAAAGACAGGTTCAGTCTTAGTATATCCTTGGGTCATAACTCCCACATCAAATGTCACCAAATTTTGTGTGGTGTTAATGGTAAAGAACCTGCCTGCCAATGCCGGAGACATAAAGAGACGCAGGTTTGGTCCCTGGAGGAGGGCATCGCAACCCATCCCAGTATTGCCTGGAGAATCCCATGGACAGCGGAGCCTGGCGGGTTGCAGCCCAAGGGTTGAAAACAGCTGGCAATTGAGCACAAAGCACAACTGCTGCTCTGATCGCTTTTCTGCATCCTGCTTTGCTCTTCTGTTTTCTCTAACACAATCCCAGCTGTCTGTGATCATTTTAAAAAGATAAGATTTTTAAACTTATTTTGGATATGAACCATTTTTAATGGTATTTGTTACAATACTGCTTTTATGTTTGGTTTTTTGCCTGCACAGCTTGTGGGATCTTAGTTCCCTGACCAGAAATCAAACCTGTGCTCCCTGCATTGGAATGTAAAGTCTTAACCACTAGACCACCAGCGAAGTCCCTAAAAGATAAATTTTTTTACACAGCATCCCATCTCAAAGTTGTAGCCAGAAGCTATGGAACTCAATGAGACTAATCCCTTCTATGATGACTGCCATCCTTTACATGTGTTCACTTACTATTCCTTTTTTTGGGAATACTTTCTGTCAGATGCCCACGTTGCTCACTCCTTTCAGATCTTTTTCAGTCCAGTGAGTTCCCTGATCACAGAATTTTAAATAGCACTCCCTTCCATGCCATATCTTTTGCCCCTGTTTTTTTCCTTATTTGGCATAAATTTTGTTTATTTGCTTATTTTGCCCCCTCTATTAAAATACATCTCCTGGGGAAATGGGTATGTTTACTGCTGCATCTCTAGTATCTGGAAAGGCACAGCAATATACCAGTCAAATATGTACTTTAAGGAGTTCTAAAGAAAAGGTTTTATCCAGTTTAAAGTGGTTGAAAAGTACTTGTCTTAAATGAGCTATAAATCAAAATTGGTTCATCAACTTGGCTAATTGCAGACTTCTGTAATTCTGACTTCTGGCTAAGCAGTTGGAAAAGGTGGACCACTAAGACCAACCCTTTAAAACCTTACCGTTGACTCTGGGGAGACCTGACCTCTGCCTTCCCACCCAGTGATCTGGCAACACCTGGTCATTAGCTGATGCTCTGAGAGCTGTGTGTTGGGCGTGGCACAGCAATAAAAGAGCTTTGAATGCATCTACATCTCCAGTGCTCTCCCTGATGAGCACTCAGCCTGAAGCAAGGCTTCGTCTCAACCCTTCCAAAACATTTCGGGTGCCTTCTGAGTGAATGGTGACCACAAGGTGCCTTTTCTGGACAGTACAGGTTTGTCAGCCAAGGCTGAGAAAAGTTCACCATCCCATCACCCAGCAGGAAAGTAGAACCCAGCATTGTGATTCTGTCAACAATGCCAGAGGCTGCATGTCCTCAAGCTCTCCCTACATTCGCCATGCCTCCCATTTTTGAGTTTTGGCGTTTGTTTTTCCTTGGCTTTAGCATTCAGCTTTGGCATTTACCAATTGTTTAGAAGAGAAACTCAGTTTAGGAGCAACTCTAGTACTCTGTGGGGCTGTTTTCCAAAGGCCCCCTCTTACTCCCATCAGCTGAGTGCCCCAGTCTCACCACAGAGATGGACCACCTGCAGTTTTCACCCCTTAATTTGTCCTTTCTCGTTGTTTGGTGGGAGCAGAGAAGGGCTTGCTCAGATGCCGCAAGTCTAGGCTGGGTGCCTTCACATCTCAGTGTCAGCTTCCAGAGCAGACTCTCAAACCCTCTCCGCCCACCGCCACCCCTCCCCCCCCCCAAACCCTTATCTTTAGCCCACTTCAGAGTATGCCAGTTCAGTTTTAAGCAATTTTAATTGCACAAATAATACACTCTCATTGTAAACAAATTGAACATAACAGATAAAGTACCCAGTACACACTTTGGCCCCTCTTCAGGGTGAGGTTATCAGAATAAGGTATATTCTAAACATATTTTTATGTGACCCTGGGGGCAGCAGCAGCATTCCCTGGAACCTACTAGAAATATGCAAATTCTTAACCTCCATCCCAGACTTAATGAATCAAATGCCAGGGGTGGTAGGTACCCAAGACTTTAACAAGCCCTTCAGTGATACTGATGCTCCCTCAAGTTTAAGAACTGGCCTAGCCCCAAATCACAGGAGAAATAAACCGTGCACCTGGGATCTAGCCCTCTGTAACTCGCCCTTGTGTCCTAGCTAAACCGCTAAGCCAACCTGGAAGCATCCTCTACCCTAATTCAGGCCCTTCT
The DNA here is from genome assembly GCF_029407905.1 of Bubalus kerabau. NCBI lineage: Eukaryota > Metazoa > Chordata > Mammalia > Artiodactyla > Bovidae > Bubalus > Bubalus kerabau. The sequence continues at coordinate 101,868,631 of NC_073629.1, read as the reverse complement.
GCCATCGGAGGCGTTCCCTAGGTGCCCGGCCTTAGGGCACAGTGGGAATGCTGCTCTAATAGCTCCGCAGGGCCCGCAAAGTAAGGGGGGGCGGGCCTGAAGGAGGCAGCTGGACTGCCCACTCCGGCTGGTTTGGCTCAGGGCTCCTGGGTCTCGTCCCCTGACCCTGACGCCTCCTCCTCGATGCGGTCCGCTGCCTCGATGTCGCCGCCCTCTTCGGCCCGGAAGCGCACCAGATGCGGGGTACGCGGGGCGCGGATGCGGCCGAAGTTCCGGAGGCTGATGGCTGGTGAGGGAGCGCCTACGCCCAGGAAGCGGCCAAGCAGCGGGGTCTGCGCAGTCACCGGCCGGGCTGGCCCAGGGGACGCCTCCACCTGCAGGCTCTGCTCAGGGTCGTCGCTCATGCTGCGGGCAGGCAGGAGGGCTGCGTGAGCAAGCCTCTGACAGCCGGTGGACCCGGAGGGACCGAGTCCTGGGCGCCCGGAGGGTGGGTGGGGAGCTGGAGCCTGGCTAGTGACTCAGGTTCTGCCTCAGCCGGCGTAGGCTACTCACCGCAGGTTGAAGGTGGAGCCCAGGAAGGAAGGCCGCAGTGACTCGGCCACCGTGGCCACCGTGTAGGGCGGCTGCGCCGAGTCCTCATCCCAGTACGCGTCCTTCTCCGCGGGAGGCAGGTTCTGGTACATGTCATCCACGGAGAGCAGGGATACCTGGGAGCAGCAGGTCACAAGAATCCCCTTCTCTGCAAACCCAGACTGAGAGCTGGCAAGGAGGGAGAGCCCGACTGCCGGGAGCTGCCACCAGCCCCTGAATCACCTGCAAGTTGCGGTCTATAAGCTTGTTGGTTTCAAAGTCGTCGTCATCCTCACCAAAGGGATTGATGATCTGTTCTGCCACCTGCAGGTGGTAAGAGTGTTTTCTGGGCTCAGAGCCCTACTTTCTAACCCCAAAGTGTGGGTGGGTCCTGGGTCCATATCCCCACCCCCTGAAGTGCCCACCTTGAGCCAGCCGGCATAGAAGAAGAACTGCAGCAGAGTGGTGAGAGGCACGTACATGTCCAGGTCCCCTGCGGCTTGCCCTGGCTCCAGAGGCTCCCGAGGTGTGGCAGCCCCTGCCACTGGCTCCACAAACTGGCGGCCCACCAAGGAGAGGGCAAAGAAGGAGTATACCGCTATGGTCACCACCTGGAGGAGGGAATGCCAGGCTGAGTGGGACAGGTTAAAATGCTGTCTCTGCCCTGAGGGTCAGTGGTAGATCTAACAATTAAAGCATATAGCGGGGACTTCCCTGGGGGTGAGCTCCCAATGTAGGGGGCCCAGGTTCGATCCCTGGTCAGGGAACTAGATCTCACATTGCTGCACCTTGAGTTCACATGTGCCAACTAAAGCTTCCCCATGCTGCAAATAAGACCCAACCCAGCCAAATAAATAAATATTTTTAAAAATAAATTAAAAAATAAATACAACATGTAGCAAGGTGTGGCAACACCAAATGGGAGGGGATCATCTTAGTGAGGGCCCAGGGAGGCTTTGAGGATGAGCCCTTGGCTATTTAGTGTCTCACTGGACTGAACTGCCCCTGGGCAGGTACCATCTCTAGTTCTCTCAGTGTCACACACAGCACAGGACATACAGTACTGGCACTGGGACTGGGGAGGTGAGAGGCAGTTACTTGGGTGTAGACGAGGGGGATGCTGATCCAGTCATAGTGGAAGAGCATGCTGCACTTGGCCCGGTATTTATTCAGCTCCTGGTGGAACAGCAGGAAGAGGAAGTCAGTGGAGACAGGAAGGAAGAAAGGAGAAGGGAGTCCAGTACACATTAGGCTTGGGCTAGGTCTCATTCTGCTTTCAGAGGTGTTGTCAGGCTGGGGTGCCTGTGATGGAAGGCAGTTTAGCACAGTGACTGCAAGGACAGACCCTGGAGCCAGACGTTCTGAGGATGAATCTCAGGTCCACTAGCTGTGTGACTTGGGCAAGTTTTTTTTTCCACTCCTTGCCTCAGTTTCCTCACTTCCTCACACTTGCTGCGCTACATAATAGACACCATGTAGGTGTTAAGCACTGAAATTATGGTTGCTGTATGCAAAAGTAGGGGGAGGAGGGCAGATGGGCCCTGTCCTAGGTCGACTCACTTCCAGGAGCAGGCAGAGAGCAATGTCATCACGGATTCGCCCATCCCTCCGGGCCTGGGCCGCCAGGTTGGTGAACCAGACGCAAGGAATCCAGTACTTATTGAAGTCAGATTTCAGGCTCTCAAACTTTTTCCTCTCTTCCTGGGACATGAAACCTGCAGGGATTGAAGAGAAAGAAATGAAGTCTCATCCTTGTCCTCTAGGACTCACCACTTTGGGGTCCTGGAGCTCCCCCTAGTGGTCAAACCTCCCCGCCTAGGAGACCCTCGGGGCAGGTCTGGTTCAGTCCCTCCCAGGGCTCCCTGAGCGCCGCACCTGCGTCCACCACATGCTCCATGGTGGGAAAGCGCTTGAGCACGCGCGTGCTGACAGAGCGCAGCACCAGCACCGACGCCAGGTTGGCGTAGCGGATGAGGGTGCGGCGCAGCAGACGGCCACGCTGGTCCACGCCGTGCACGGTGGCTGAGATGACGCACATCAGCTGGTCTGGCAGCGGGATGCTTGTGTACTGGGCCCACCAGCGGTTCACCACCATGGTCACGTAGAAACCTGGTCGCCGCCGTGGGTAGTGGGGACGGAAAGGGAAGACGGAGGGCTTGGAAGTCAGTGTGTCCTGCCCGTAACCAGAACCCCTGGTCCAAGCCGAGTGGAACCAAGGCAGAGGGAAGGACACATTGACTCCAGCACCCTGCCTCGCTTGTCAGAGGGACAGCCTCATCCTCTGATCACGCCCTGATGGACCAAACCAGGCAGCGAGGAAGAAGACTGCAGACCTCCTCAGGCAGAGGAGACATGATGGTTCAAGTCCAGGCAGTGGTTAACTCTGAGCCCTGCTTCCCATGAGGGTGTGGAGGGAAGTGTCACCTCTCTCCAGTTCCCCTGCAGGACACAGGGGAGTGTGAGGCCAGCAGCAGGCTGGGGCTGTGTTTGGAGTGAGGGTCGGGCTGGTGATAGGCAGGGTCTGCTGCTGCTGCTGCTGCTCCTAAGTCGCTTCAGTCGTGTCCCACTCTTAGTGACCCCATGGACTGCAGCCTACCAGGCTCCTCTGCCCATGGGATTTTCCAGGCAAGAGTACTGGAGTGGGTTGCCATTGCCTTCTCCAAAGCAGGGCCTAGTCCTCTGGAAATCCTGGACCCGGCACACAGCTCTCGTGTCTGCTGAGCCTGCTCTGGTTGACCTCCAGATGTGCTGCTGGGCTAATTCTGACCCTCAGAGCTAGCAGCCCAGCCCAAAGGTCAGGAAAGATGGCTAGGAGGCTGCAAGCGAGAACCCCTTGTCCTTTGAACTTACCCAGTACAAAGGACAAGGGGATGAGGTCCGCAGAGCGGTTGCAGTATCGGGCCACCTGAGCGTACACGTGCTTCTGCTCCTGGGTCAGCAGCAGCCTGGAGAAGGTCAGGTGGGGCCTGGGTTAGAGGGAGGTGGCCAACCTAGTCCCCCGCAGGCCAGCCCTGAGACCCTGCCCTCACCCTCGCACCGGTAGGTGACGCTGAGCAGAGCATACAGGGCGATGAAGAGGAGGAACTCCTTGTAGAGGAGCTTGTAGATGCTTCCCCGCCAACGGAGAAGCAGGCCAGAGAAGCCTCCGAAGCGGGCCTCCGCCACTTTGAGGGTGTAGGAGACCGTCATGGTGCTGGCGGCCTGGGGCAGAAGGTCGTGAGAGCTGCCCTTGGAGCTGTCCTTCTCTCCCCACACACCTCCTCCTTAGCCTGCCTTCTCATCACCCAGCTTAGGTCCCCAAGTAACCTCCCACAACTCTGGTCACCCCCCGACCCCAGCCTTCACCCTTTCAGTAGGAAGGAAGCAGACAAGCAGATAGAGCACACCCCCAGCCCCCTAGGACTCAGTGGCACATGGGTCAAACCAGGATGAGATGGGGCAGAGGGGAGCTGAGATCTACATCCTCTCCTGCCTGAGGCTGCCCCAAGCTCCTCTTCCACTTGCAGGACTAGGAGGAACCCCTGAACTGCTGAGGACAGGAGACTCAACTGTAGCCCAGGCCTATACACCGTGGGGTCTTGCTCTCGAAGCTGATAGTTTGTCTCTCAAGGCACAGGGCACTCTGACCCCCATCCCACACCTACCTACCTGCTCTGGACAGCAGCCTGTGCCGAGGAAGGGGAACTGAGCTAGCCTTCACCCCACAACACTTAAGTACCTCCTGGGTCCATAAAGTGTGGCCGGACTGAGGTTATCATTGATGGATTGAGGCTGTCACCCGACTTCCCCTGGTGCTGGGAACTGGCTGTGTCTTCCTGTGCCTGCAGGGCTGGGCTGGCCTTTGAGTGCTATAAATGCCTCTGCATTGACCCCACAGCTCACACCATGTCCTTGAAGCCAAGGTGACAGAACTGACTGTCCCACGCTCCAGGTGAGAAGACAGATGCATGATAAAGGGTCATAACAGCTGCTGATGGCAGAGCACTGACTAAGTGGCAGGCACTGTGCCAGAGCACCAGTCCATCAAATCTCTGGCCTGTCCTGGGAAGCTCCCTCCCCACGCTGCGAGCTGGTTCTCCCTGCAAGTGGTTCCTGAAGAGAGGAAGCATGGAGAGGTGGTTAGGAACGTACGTTTGCGAGGCCGACACACTTGGGGTTGAATTCTGCCTCTCTGTGGCTTTGTCCAAGATACCTAATCTCTCTGAACTTCAGTTTGCTCCTCTGTAAAACAGTATCAATAACTCCTTCCTCACAAGGCAGTGGGGAATACTCAGAGTAAGAATGCCCAGTAAGAGCCTGGAGCATGCAGGCATTCATCCTGGGCCAGTGAAAAGCCAGTCTTTTCCCTTTGGTTTCCACCTAGTGGTCCACTGTTGCTTCTCAGAACCTGGGATGCCTGGCTGGCCTCTCCCCAAGCCAAACAGTGCCAGGTCCTGGCTTTTAACGTGGCCTATGAGATGCCCCCACTTCCACCTGCTGTCATCAGCCTCTGACCTCACTCCTTTTCACTGCTCCTTTGAGGTCCTCTCTTGAATCAGTTAGTCATACTGCCCTAAAATCTTCTACAAAGAGGTCTCCCCTCCAGCCCACAAGACCTTGGACAGGATTACGTCTGATTCATCTCAATAAAGCTGAGGACTTGAACCCAGGCAGGCTTTTCTTTTCTCTTTCTTTCTATTTTATTTAAAAAAATTTAAAATTAGAGTACAGTTGATTTACAATGTAGTGTTTCTGCTGTACAGCCACGTGAATCATTTATGCATATATCCACTTTTAATTAGATTCTTTTCCCATATAGGCCATTATAGAGTACTGAGTTCCTTGTGCTATACAGCAGGTCCTTATTAGTTATCTACTTTATATATAGTAGTGTATATATATATATCAATCTCAGTCTCCCAATTTATATCCCTTCACCTTCTCCCCCCATTCTGTTTCTGTTTTGTAAAGAAGTTCTTTTATACCATTTTTTTTAGATTCCATATATATGTGATATCATATATTTGTCTTTCTCTGACTTCACTCAGCATGAGAATCTCTAGGTCCATCCATGTCATTATTTCATTTTTTATGGCTAAGTAATATTCCATTGTGTGTGTGTGTGTGTGTGTGTGTGTGTGTGTATATATACACCACATCTTCTTTATCCATTCCTCTGGTGAACATTTAGGTTGCTTCCATGTCTTGACTATTGTAAACAGTGCTGCTGTGAACACTGGGATGTGAGAGTTGGACTGTGAAGAAAGCTGAGCGCCAAACAATTGATGCTTTTCAACTGTGGTGTTGGAGAAGACTCTTGAGAGTCCCTTGGACTGCAAGAAGATCCAACCAGTCCATTCTAAAGGAGATCAGTCCTGGGTGTTCATTGGAAGGACTGATGTTGAAGCTGAAACTCTAATACTTTGGCCACCTCATGCAAAGAGTTGACTCATTGGTAAAGACCCTAATGCTGGGAAGGATTGGGGGCAGGAGGAGAAGGGGATGACAGAGGATGAGATGGCTGGATGGCATCACTGACTTGATGGACATGAGTTTGGGTGAACTCCAGGAGTTGGTGATGGACAGGGAGGCCTGGCGTGCTGCGATTCTGTGGGTCGCAAAGAGTCGGACACGACTGAGCGACTGAACTGAACTGAACACTGGGGTGTATGCATCTTTTAACCTGAAAGACATCTGGTCCCTCTCCCCACTTTTTGTAAGAAACTCCCTGAATGAGCAAGGTCTGAGAGCCAACTCATGGCCTGACAAGTTATGTTCTCCTTCCCAGGCTCAGGGAAGGTGTGCATATGTAAAAAGAACAGGACTCTGTGTGTGTTTGTCCTGGAGGTCTGGAAAACCCATGAGCTGACCAGCAAAAGGGCAAGATACCAGTTCTGGGGCCTTAACCCCCGTGGCCCTGCAGCCCCTTCCCACGCTCTGATCTGTGGCTTTCCTAGAGCATTCTGGACTGCTTCTCTTAGAGTCTCTGGTACCTGGGGAGCTCAGGCCCTGAGGTCCTATCACTTCTCTGACAGTGCTTCCAATTGGCTGCGTTTTAGTCCTTAGCTCCCATCCCCATCTGAGGCTCTCTCACATCTGCCTGTTACCCAACTCTCTGGATCCCTGGCCTGTGCATTTCCCACAGAGCCATGGGTAAAGGTACAAAATCTGAAGCCTTGCCCCAGGAGGGAGCAGTCCCCAGGCCCCACCCTGCCCCTCCTTCCTGAGTCACTTTATCTCCCTTCCCAGTTGCTGACAGGTCCCTTTGGTTTATGGTCAAGGAGAGGGAACCACTCCACCTGTAAATCATTTTCCCCACCCTTCTTTATCCTCCCCTAGCTCTTGCCCCTCCCTCTCTTCTGGTCCTAACCACCAGTGCCCCCTCCCCTCCTCACAGCTGAAAGCTGATATATGACTTGGCAGTTTATTGCATGGAGTATGGAGCCAGACTGCCTAGATGATTTTTTTAAGAGCACGTTTTATACATTTATTGATTTTGTTGTTCAGTTGCTAAGTCGTATCCAACCCTTTGCGACCCCTTGGACTGCAGTGTAACAGGCTTCCCTGTCCTTCACTATCTCCTAGAGTTTGCCCAAACTCTTGTCCACTGAGTCAATATTTATTTATGTATTTGGCTGCTCTAGGTGTTAGTTGCAGCATGCGGGATCTTCAGTTGCAGCATGTGAATTCTTAGTTGTAATATATAGGGTCTAGTTCCCTGACCAGGAATCAAACCCAGACCCTGTGTGTTGGGAGCATAGAATCTTAGCCACTGAACCACCAGGGAAGTCCCTGCCCATATTTTTAAATCCAGGTTCCACAGTAAACTACCTTTGTGACCTTGTTCTTAAGCAAACTGTTTAACCTCTGTCCTTAATTTCCCTGTGGGGAAACAAAGATAATACCTATCTCACACAGTTGTTGTGACTATCAAATGAATTAATATTTATGCAGTGCTTGGTAAGCATGAAATGCTCCTGTAGCTATTAACTTCTCCTTTCTGGTGCAGCTCTTGTACTTCCACATCTGCCCCTGCAAGGACACCTGAGATCTCCTTGTTGCTGAATCCAGTAGGCCTCTCCTGAGTCCTCACCTTACTTGGTATCTTTCACTCTTTTTTTTTAATTTTATATATTTACTTGGCCACACAGACATGTGGAATCTTGGTTCCCCGACCAGGAATCAAACCTGTGCCCCCTTCATTGGAAGTGCAGAGTCTTAACCACTGGATCACCAGAGAAGTCCTGCATCATTCATTCTTGAAAGACTCCCTTGCCCTCTGTGACTTGATACTGTCAAGAGATTCTGACTCTGAACTGCCAAGGGGTAGGCATTTGGGATAGGTGTTCAAATAGGAGCAGCAAGCCTGAGAGCATCCTCTGGAAGATGGAAACTCAGAGAACTCAGAAAAACCTCAGCTTGGTCAGAGGTTGTGAGCATCTTGTGGGGAGGAGAAAGGGCACTAGTAAGAGGGACTAAGAGATGAGTAGAGTAGGACAGATGCAAGGACAGAGAACTAGTGACTCCCAGAAGAGTCAGGCAGGGGAATTCGCTGGCAGTCCAGTGGTTACATTTCCACTGCCGGGGGCACAGATTTGATCCCTGATTGGGGAACTAAGATCCTGCATGCCATGTGGCCAAAGAATAAATTAAAAAGTCATGCAGTGGTGAATAGTGGAGTCAGGCATCTTGGGTTCAGATCTTGGCTCTGCCCCTTAACCTTGGGCAAGAGGCTTAACCCCATGAGCCTCAGTTTCCTCATCTGTGAAATGTAGATAATAATCCCATCATAAGGTTACTGTGAGAAGTCCAGAAGATAAATGCTGAGCCCTGTGCCTGGTTTGTGGCAGTGTATAAGATCCATTAATGGCAGCTTATGTGACACTGAAGGAGGAGGCAGAGTAGGCTGGCAGGCCCTTCAGTTACTGCATCCAGGAGGGTGTCCTCCTGATGCCTGGGCTCCCAGAGGAGGGCATCAGAACCTTGTTATCCTTCCAAGGGGAGGAGACAGTGATGGGTAACAGAATATGCCACCCCAAAATGCGCCACTTTGGCATATTGGTTACTTTGAGCTAAATAGGCACTTGAAAAATTGCAAATGCAGGGAGAGGCTTTCTCTGAACTCACCTTATCTGCCTGAAGAGGGAGCCTCCAAAGGAACTCAATCATCACAAATCCCCTTCCTGGGAGTTTCATCTCATATCACAGGAAGTCTATATCACATCCAGACCAACTTTGTCATAAACTATCATATCTCCCAAACATTCTTCTAAGGGCCCATACCTCTTTCCTGTAAATTATTTACTCTCCCCTAAGAGGCCTACATTCCCCTACCCCTTTCTCTGTTCAGTTGGTATTTAAACCTCAATTCTAAGCCACATGGAGGAGTTATTCATTTTCCCCTGGAATATCCCCCATGTATAGGCTTCCCATACTGTTCATGGGGTTCTCAAGGCAAGAATACTGAAGTGGTTTGCCACTCCCTTCTCCAGTGGACCACATTTTGTCAGAACTCTCCACCACAATCCGTCCACCTTGGGTGACCCTACATGGCATGACTCATAACTTCACTGAGTTAGACAAGGCTGTGGTCCACTTGATCAGTTTGATCAGTTTTCTGTAATTGTGGTTTTTACAGTCTGGTTTCTGTCTGTCCTCTGATGGGTAAGGATAAGAGGCTTATGAAAGCTTCCTGATGGGGGAAACTGACTATGGAAGAAACTGGGTCTTGTTATGATGGGCGGGGCCATGCTCCGAAAATCTTTAATCCAATTTTCTGTTTATGGGCAGGGTTGTGTTCCTTCTCTATTGTTTGACCTGAGACCAAACTATGGTGGAGGTAATGAAGAAAATGGCGACCTCCTTCCAAAGGTCCCGTGCAGGCATTGCACACTCAGTGCCCCCAACTCTGCAGCAGGCCACGACCCACGCCTCCACCGGAGACTCCAGGACACTCACAGGCAAGTCTAGGTCAGTCTCTTGTGAGGTCACTGCTCCCTTCTCTTGGGTCCTAGTGTATGCAAGGTTTTGTTTGTGCCCTTCAAGAGTCTGTTTCCCCAGTCCTATGTAAGTTCTGGCAGCTCTAGGATGGGGCTAATGACGACCTCCTCCAAGAGGGCTTGTGCCACACCCAGGTCTGCTGCACCCAGAGCCCCTGCCCTTGCAGGGCTGCTGCTGACCTGTACCTCCACAGGAGACACTCAGACACTCAAGGCAGGTCTGGCTCAGTCTGTGTGGGGTCTCCTGGTGTGCACAGGTTTTGCTTGAGCCCTCCAAGCATCGCTGGTGGGTATGGGATTTGATTCTAAACGTGACTTTGCCTCTCCTACCATCTTTCTGGGGCTTCTCCTTTGCCCTCAGATGTGGAGTATCCTTTTTTTTTAGTGGGATCCAACATTCTCCTATGCAATATTGCTCTTTACAGCATCGGACCTTGCTTCTATCACCAGTCACATCCACAGCTGGGTATTCTTTTTGCTTTGACTCCATCCCTTCATTCTTTCTGGAGTTATTTCTCCACTGATCTCCAGTAGCATATTGGGCACCTACTGACCTGGGGAGTTCCTCTTTCAGTATCCTATCATTTTGCCTTTTCATACTGTTCATGGGGTTCTCAAGGCAACAATATTGAAGTGGTTTGCCATTCCCTTCTCCAGTGGACCACATTCTGTCAGACCTCTCCACCATGACCCGCCCGGTTGCCCCACGGGCATGGCTTAGTTTCATTGAGTTAGACAAGGCTGTGGTCCTAGTGTGATTAGATTGACTAGTCTTCTGTGAGTATGGTTTCAGTATGTCTGCCCTCTGATGCCCTCTTGCAACACCTACCATCTTTAGAAAAGGCAGAGGAACCAGAGATCAAATTGCGAACATCTGCTGGATCATGGAAAAAGCAAGAGCGTTCCAGAAAAACATCTATTTCTGCTTTATTGACTATGCCAAAGCCTTGGGGCTGTGTGGATCACAATAAACTGTGGAAAATTCTGAAAGAGATGGGAACACCAGACCACCTGACCTGCCTCCTGAGAAATCTGTATGCAGGTCAGGAAGCAACAATTAGAACTGGACATGGAACAACAGACTGGTTCCAAATAGGAAAAGGAGTACGTCAAGGCTGTATGTTATCACCCTGCTTATTTAACTTCTATGCAGAGTACATCATGAGAAACGCTGGACTGGAAGAAACACAAGCTGGAATCAAGATTGCCGGGAGAAATACCAATAACCTCCGACATGCAGATGACACCACCCTTATGGCAGAAAGTGAAGAGGAACTAAAAAGCCTCTTGATGAAAGTGAAAGTGGAGAGTGAAAAAGTTGGCTTAAAGTTCAACATTCAGAAAATGAAGATCATGGCATCCGGTCCCATCACTTCATGGGAAATAGATGGGGAAACAGTGGAAACAGTGTCAGACTTTATTTTTCTGGGCTCCAAAATTACTGCAGATGGTGAGTGCAGCCATGAAATTAAAAGACGCTTACTCCTTGGAAGGAAAGTTATGACCAACCTAGATAGCCTATTCAAAAGCAGAGACATTACTTTGCCAACAAAGGTTCGTCTAGTCAAGGCTATGGTTTTTCCTGTGGTCATGTATGGATGTGAGAGTTGGACTGTGAAGAAGGCTGAGTGCAGAAGAATTGATGCTTTTGAACTGTGGTGTTGGAGAAGACTCTTGAGAGTCCCTTGGATTGCAAGGAGATCCAACCAGTCCATTCTGAAGGAGATCAGCCCTGGGATTTCTTTGGAGGGAATGATGCTGAAGCTGAAACTCCAGTACTTTGGCCACCTCATGTGAAGAGTTGACTCACTGGAAAAGACTCTGATGCTGGGAGGGATTGGGGGCAGGAGAAGGGGACGACATAGGATGAGATGGCTGGATGGCATCACTGACTCGATGGACGTGAGTCTGAGCGAACTCCGGGAGCTGGTGATGGCATGCTGTGATTCATGGGTCGCAAAGAGTCAGACACGATTGAGCGACTGAACTAAACTGAACATTCTCCTGTCAATGAGTGAAAAAGTTGGCTTAAAATTCAACATTCAGAAAACTAAGGTCATGGCATCTGGTCCCATCACTTCATGGAAAATAGATGGGGAAACATTTTTTTGGTCTCCAAAATCACTGCAGATGGTGACTGCAGCTTTGAAATTAAAAGACAGTTGCTCCTTGGAAGAAAAGCTACGACCAACCTAGACAGCATATTAAAAAGTGGAGACATTACTTTGCTGACCGTCTAGTCAAAGCTATGATTTTCCCAGTAGTCATGTATGGATGTGAGAGTTGGACTATAAAGAAAGCTGGGTGCTGAAGAATTGATGCTTGTCAACTGTGGTATTGGAGAAGACTCTTGAGAGTCCCTTGGACTGCAAGGAGATCCAACCAGATCAATTCTAAAGGAAATCAGACCTGAACATTATTTGGGAGGACTGATGCTGAAGCTGAAATTCCAATACTTTGGCCACCTGAGACTCATTGGAAGAGACCCTGATGCTGGGAAAGATTGAAGGCAGGAGGAGAAGGGGATGACAGAGGATGAGATGGTCTTTCCCCAGTCGCATCACCAACTCGATGGGCATGAGTTTGAGCAAGCTCCAGGAGTTGGTGAAGGACAGGGAAGCCTGGCGTACTGTAGTCCATGTGGTCGCAAAGAGTCGGACACGACTGAGCGACTGAACTGATGGGCTTCCCAGGCGGCGCTAGTGGTAAAGAACCTGCCTGCCAATGCAGGAGATGTAAAAGACGCGGTTCAATCCTTGGGCAGGAAGATCCCCTGGAAAAGGGCATGGCAACCCACTCCAGTATTCTTGCCTGGAGAATCCCATGGACAGAGGAGCCTGGTGGGCTACAGTTCATAGGGTCATAAAGAGTTGGACACCACTGAAGCAACTTAGCACGCACACACATCCCACATGTATACATAAGCTCTGCATGTTAATAAACTTGCTTTTGGGGACTTCCCTGGTGGTTCAGTTGTTAAGAATCCGCTTTCCAATGCAGGTTTGATCCCTGATTGGGGAACTAAGATCCCACATGCCACAGGGCAATGAAGCCTGTGTTCTGCAACTAGAGAAAAGCCCACACTGCAATGAAGACCTAGTTCAGCCAAAAAAAAAAGTTTTTAATTAAAATAAAATAATCCTTTTAAAAAATACATAAACTTGCTTTTTGTTTTTTTGTACTTGTTGTTAATCTCTTTGTTGAAGAGTCCTGTTTGGGTTAGTTTGATTTGGGAATCCAACTTTAGATAGTGTAGTTAAGCCAGAAAAGATAAGAATGAGTAAATCATAAGTAAAGACTAGGGGAAAAGTATTCCGGGCAGAGGGAATAAATGTGCAAAGGCTCAGAGGCAGGAACAGTTCTATTATGTGTGAGAAAGACAGAGAGAAGGCCTCTCTGACTGCAGCAAAGCAGGCAAGAGGAGATTGTTTAGAGAGGTTGACAAGGCCTGACTATGGGGAACTTTATAGACCATCTCAAACCATCTCAAGGATTCTGAATTTCATTCTCAGACTAAAGGGACACCCCTGAAGAGTTACTTGTAAGAAATGTACCAACTAATAAGATGATAATAATAAAGGAAACTCTGTGTGTGTGTGAGGGGGGCATGTAGGAGAGTATATGGCAACTCTGCACTACCTGCTCAATTTTTCTGAAAAATCCAAGACCATTCTTAAAAAAATAAAGCCTACCAATAAAAAATACAAAACTGAAAATAAAGAGCCCTGTATGAAAACCTATGATGGGGAGAGTTTGACTTCTGCTAGCCCCCAATACCTTAGAATGTGACTATATTTGGAGATAGGACCTTTAGAGAGGTAAGTAAGTTAAAACAAGGTCCTCAGGTAGACCCTAATCTTATCTGACTGACGTCTTTAAGAGAAGATGTGATTAGGACACACAGAAAAGATCATGTGGACTTCCCTGGTGGTTCAGACAAGAGTCTATGCTGCTATTGCAGTGGGCACTGGTTCAATCCCAAGGAGGGGAAAAAAGATCATGTGAAGTCAAAGGAAGACTGCCATTTACAAACCAAGAGAGAGGCCTCAGAAGAAATCAACCTTGTAAATACCTTGATCTTGACCTTCCAGCTTCTGGAAGTATGAGAAAATAAATTTCTGTTGTGTAAGTCACCTAGTCTGTAGTAATGTTGTTAGGACAACCCTAGAAAACTCATACGAAGGCATTTTGGTTTAGTTTCCAAATACAAAATGGCAATATCGAATAGCTTTATCAAACTATACATCCTCAGCCCCATTTCCCCTTTGGATTTGCTTTTTCTGGCCTTACCTCTACCATCTCCCCATTTGGAAAAGTGTTGACCTGTAGAACAAAGACCAAACTCCTGAGGATGGCACTTAAGGCCTTCCTGCCCACCCCTTCTCTCTCTCCCGCTCATTCATCTGAGCTACTAATATTTCTCCACATTTCAGGCTGGTTTGGTTCTCCATTCAGGGGACATGGAAGACAAGGTTAGAGAAGTAGACTTTTGTGGGCCTGGTGAGGGATGGGATGGGATGGTCATAAGGTAGGAAGATGAAATGGAGACCAGGAAGGCGCTGCAGCAGTAATCCTGCTTTGAGAGACTATGACCCAGATTAGGGTGCTTGGGGAAAATGAGTGAACTGCATAGATTTCAGAGATATTTGGGAGATAAAACTGACAGCAATCGAATACTAAATAAATATTTGTTGACTTTCTTGGCCACTCTTTCTAAAGTAAGCTCTTTGGTTACTCTCCTGTTTACATCCTTCACAGCACTTTTCACAGCCTGCAATTACTTTGTTTATATTTTTGCCTATTGTCTGTTTCCATTAAGCAGAACGTAAACTAAATGAGGGCTGCAACATTGACCAACCTTTTACACACAGTGCTTGGCCACTGACCAAGGGCTCTCAGATCTTTGAGGACTGAATAGGTTAATAAGTGATTGGATGGTACAGAGTGAGCACAGAAAGGCGAAAGGTCAAGGCCAGGAAGAAGCCTGTGATCCTGGGATCCAGAGGGTTTAAGACTCCACCTCTTTACCACCTCACGTGGGTCAGAATGGCCATCGTTTAGAACTCTGTAATAAAAAATGCTGGAGAGGGTGTGGATAAAAGAGAAACACCTTAAACTGTTGGTGGGAATGTAACTTGGTGCAGCCACTATGGAAAACAGTATGGATGTTCCTTGAAAAACTAAAAATAGAGTCGCCATGTGATCCAGCAATCCTACTCCTAGGTATATATCCAGAGAAAATTCTAATTAAAAAAAGATACATGCACCTTAATGTTCACTGCAACACTATTTACAATGGTCAAGACATGGAAACAATATATATGTCCACTGACAGATGAATGGAAAAAGATGTGGCACAAATATACAGTGGACTACTGCTCAGCCATAAAAAGAATGAAATAATGCAATGGCACCCCCCTCCAGTACTCTTGCCTGGAAAATCCCATGGACGGAGGAGCCTGGTGGGCTGCAGTCCATGGGGTCGCTAAGGGTCGGACACGACTGAACGACTTCACTTTCACTTTCACTTTCATGCATTGGAGAAGGAAATGGCAACCCACTCCAGTGTTCTTGCCTGGAGAATCCCAGGGACAGGGGAGCCTGGTGGGCTGCTGTCTATGGGGTCGCACAGAGTCGGACATGACTGAAGCGACTTAGCAGCAGCAGCAATATAGATGAATCTAGAAATTATCATACCAAGTGAAGAGATTATCATACCAGAAAGAGAAAGACAAATTCCATATATCATTTATATGTGGAATCTAAAATATGATGCAAACTTACCTATGAAACAGAAACAGACTCACAGACATAGAAAACAGACTTGTGGTTGCCAAGGGGGAAATGGGTTGGGAGTTTGAGATTAGCAGATGCAAACTATTACACATAGAATAGAAAAACAGTGCAGTCCTACTGTTATAGCACAGGAAACTATGTTGAATATCCTGTGATAAACCATAATGGAAAAGAATATGACAAAGAATGGATGTATTGATATACGTGTAACTTAGTCACTTTGCTGTACAATAGAAATTATACAACACTGTAAATCAACTATACTTCAATTAAGTAAATAAATTTAAAAAGGCCCCATCTCTCTGTCTCTGGCCCTGTGAAAGGTGGGCATGGAGCAGAGGTTTAGGGGTTCAGGTGGCCCCAGGACCACCTGCCCAATTGTCCTTTGTTAGATTTGAGAAAATACAAGTACCATTCTTCACTTTCTGGCCTCTGGCTGTGGACGCAGGGCAGTGGATGTTTTCAGGGATAGAGAATAGGCACCCCTCCAGAACATGAGATCTGCCCCTTAAGGGTGTGGGTGTAGGGGTAGCAGAAGATGTGACCTAGCCCGTTACAAAAGCCTTGAATGCCTTGGCTGTTTGATCTCAAGACTCAGCATAGGAGCTCAGGCTTCCACCCACACTCCCCACTCCAGGCAAGCCCAGCTGGGAGTATGCAATTCCTCTCAGCCCCTAAAGGGGGCAGCACTGGCCTGGACCTGAGGTCTCCGGCCAAGAGCGTGGGACGAACGCAAATTCCCGCGCACTTAAAGGGTTGGTGACCAACTCGGGCAAAAGCGAGCGGCGTCCCTGCTTCTGCGCTCCAGGTTGGCATGCCGGTCCATCTAGTTGCTGAGGAGACTCCCCATACGCCCAGGCACCCTCGGACTTCAGCATAAGCCTCCAAGAATGGGTGGCGAAAGGACCCCCATTAGAGGGACTCTCAGTCACCAGGACGAGGTAGGAGGGCAGGGACAAAGCTGGCTCTTACATCCTGATGGCCACCCACATGGTGACTAGCAGTATGACTGCGTCTTGAAGGCGGGAGCAGTAGGCTTGGCCTCTGGGTGCGCGGGTGGGAGGAGGAGCTTCTTCTTGACGTAAGGCCTGATGAGGGGCGTGGCTTCTCGGTGACTCGCATGAAGGGGGCGGGCTCTTAATGATGAGACGCCGGGGAGGGGGCAGGCGTTCATTGATAAAAACGCTGGGCTCCCTGGGGCGCGAGCGCGGCGCAGCAAATCCTGGCAGCGCCTCGCGCCGTCGGGGCCTGGCGGAACCCAGAAATTAGCCTGGCCGGCGCTGCTCCGCACCGCCCGCATGGAGCCCGCGGCCGGTTTCCTGTCCCCGCGACCCTTCCCTCGTGCGGCCGCCCCGCCAGCGCCCCCGGCCGGACCCGGGCCGCCTGGAAGTCCCAAGCCTGGATCTGAGCCAGAGGTGCTGGCCGAGACTCCGGCACCGGACCCTGGGCGCCTCATCACCGACCCGCGGAGCGGCCGCACCTACTTCAAAGGCCGCCTGTTGGGCAAGGTGAGCTGAGGAGTGGTGCCAGCGAGGGTAGGGGAGCCCTGCCGACTTCTTTGCCCTCGTGGAGCGGGGCGGGGCCGTTTGGCCTCGGCATGGGGACGTCTGCGGGCCAGACCTGCCTGATGCCTTCTCCTCATAGGGGGGCTTTGCCCGCTGCTACGAGGCCACTGACACAGAGACCGGCAATGCCTACGCGGTCAAAGTCATCTCGCAGAGCCGCATTACCAAGCCGCATCAGCGTGAGAAGGTGAGCCAGGACCCAGGCCCAACGGGCGACGGGTGGGGTGGGGACGGTGACGAGGGAGCCCTTGACGGATGGTAACCCCGCGCCGCCACTGCAGATCCTAAACGAGATTGAACTGCACCGCGGCCTGCAGCACCGCCACATCGTGCGTTTCTCGCACCACTTTGAGGATGCTGACAACATATACATTTTCCTGGAGCTCTGCAGCCGAAAGGTGAGGGATGGTGGAGGTAGGGGAGGGAGTAGGGACCTTAAGACCCAAAGTTGGAGCCCTGTTCTTCCTCGGCCAGCACACGGAGGGAGGGTCGGGGAGGGCGGACGAGGGGCTGAGGCCGCCACTCTCTGCAGTCCCTGGCCCACATCTGGAAGGCCCGGCACACCCTGTTGGAGCCAGAGGTGCGCTACTACCTTCGGCAGATCCTTTCCGGACTCAAGTACTTGCACCAGCGGGGCATCTTGCACCGGGACCTCAAGCTAGGTGAGACTCCTGGGCCAACAGGATGGGGGGCTGGGGAGGCAGAGAAAAAGGCATCTGACACATTTCTCCGCCCCTGTTCAGGAAATTTTTTTATCACTGAAAACATGGAACTGAAGATGGGGGATTTTGGACTGGCAACCCGGTTGGAGCCCCCAGAGCATAGGAAGAAGTGAGTGTTTGGGTGGGGGCGGGGGGGATGGCCACAGTCTGTGTGACACAGATGACGTGAGTGACAGACACTGAGTATATATCTGTAGGAGGCACGATGATTGCCTGATGTGACCGTGTGATTGATGGGAGGGATGATGGGCTCTGTGTGTGTGTGTGTGTGTGTGTGTGTGTGTAGGTGGCGGTGGCAGCCTTGGTTCCTGGGAATGGTGGAGAGGCTGCTGGTCCTATGAGTGTCTGAGTCCTTAAGATGGATGGGGTGTAAGGATTCTTGAAGGTGTATGACCAGTCCTGTGTGTGAGTGTGGATGGTGACATAAGCAGTGTGTGTGTGAGACAGACTGAGTGTGGAGATGGTGGACATGACACCTTATGTCAGAAAACCCTGCTGTGGCCATGAGGACTGGGAGTGTAACACAGCATGTGTGGCAGTAGTGTTCATGGGGGATGTGACAGCTGATATTAGTGTGTACAGCACAGACCACAGGAGGTGACAGCCTGTGGTGGGAGTAGGGAAAGGAGGAAGGCATCAGTGATGGACCCTCTGTTGACCTGGAGGAGGGGGCTGGGTTAGGGGTCAGGAACTCCCCCGTCCTGCAGAGTCGCTGAGCAGCTGGGCCAGGCGGGTGGGCAGGGACTCAGCTGCCATCCCTGGCTCCATTGTCTCAGAACAAACAGGAGTTCTCTGGCCTTTGGTGACAGGCAGCTGCTTTGTCTGGACTCTCAGTGGGGGCAGGGATGAGGGGCCAGGCAGGCTGCCTCTGAACCTTGCCCTCTCTTCCTCCCTATCCCCTGTCAGGACCATCTGTGGTACCCCCAACTATGTGGCCCCAGAAGTGCTGCAGAGACAGGGCCACGGCCCGGAGGCAGATGTGTGGTCCCTGGGCTGTGTCATGTGAGTGCCAGGGTGATGTGTACACAGAGGGTGCCTGGGGGCCTCTGTTCCACTTCACTCCTGACCACCTTTTCTCTGCCCCGCAGGTACACGCTGCTATGTGGGAGTCCCCCCTTTGAGACCGTTGACCTGAAGGAGACATACCGCTGCATCAAGCAGGTTCACTACACGCTGCCTGCCAGCCTCTCACTGCCTGCCCGGCAGCTCCTGGCCGCCATCCTTCGAGCTTCACCCCAAGACCGCCCCTCAATTGACCAGATCCTGCGCCACGACTTCTTTACCAAGGTTTGTGGCGCCCCAGACACAGCCAGTCTGCAGATTC
Source organism: Bubalus kerabau (assembly GCF_029407905.1). Taxonomy (NCBI): domain Eukaryota; kingdom Metazoa; phylum Chordata; class Mammalia; order Artiodactyla; family Bovidae; genus Bubalus; species Bubalus kerabau. The sequence goes on along the minus strand of NC_073629.1, from coordinate 101,849,676 downwards.
CCAAGGGATTGAATTGGGAGCAGGTGACAGGACCCCTGGGCTGCTCTTCTCTGCTCACACGCTTTCTCTCCTCAGGGCTACACCCCGGACCGGCTCCCTGTCAGCAGCTGTGTGACAGTCCCAGACCTGACACCCCTTAACCCAGCTAGGATTCTGTTTGTCAAAGTTACCAAGAGCCTTTTTGGGAGAAAGAAGAATAAGAGTAAGTCCAAGACGTCAGTGGATTTGAGGGTACAGAGCAGCAGGGGGCTTGTCACATACATGTGGGGGTGTGAGTGTAGGGTCCCTGGGGACCCCTGGGGATAGCATGCATTACACAGGCACTTGGCTACGCCTAACTGTGTCATCTCTTCGGGAAGCAGGGGGTCTGGGCAGGATTCTGAGGGTTCTATCTCCCCCCACCCAGATAAGAACCGTCCGGAGGAGCGGGATGAGGTCTCCTGTTTGGTGAATGGCCTCACTCGGACGTCCATTGGCCATCAGGATGCCAGGCCCGAGGTGAGGTGCTCACGTGGATGGTGTTCCCCTGACTCACCCCCACCCTCGCAGCTGCAGGAAGCCTGGGATAAAAGAGGCTGGTGAAGCATCTAGCCTCGTGGTGGCCTAATTAGCTGCGTCTCATTGGTCAGGCGGGGTGACCTGGGGTGCCCTGGGTGCCAGGGCAGGGCAAGCCATGGACTCTCAAGGATCTGGATTTCAGGGCCTGTCTCACTCCTTTTCCCTACCCAACCCTCCAGGCTCAAGCAGCTTCAGGTCCAGCCCCCCTCAGCCTGGTAGAGACAGCACCAGAAGACAGTTCACCCCGTGGGACGCTGGCAAGCAGTGGAGATGGTGAGCCACCAGGAGCGTGACGGGTGCTCGAGGTTGTGGGGGCTGAGTCCAAGCCCTGAGGGAAGGGGTGGGTGGAGAGTCATTGTCTAGGGCTTATGGGATTATTGCCTAATTCTCAGTGGCCTGTTCCCTTCAGGGTTTGAAGAAGGTCTGACTGTGGCCACAGTGGTGGAGTCAGCCCTCTGTGCTCTGAGAAACTGCCTGGCCTTCATGCCCCCAGGTGAGGCTGGGGCCTGGCATGTGTGAATGGTGGTGGGAGTCCTTTTACTGGGAAGCCAGGAACAAGTCCTCATTCCTACCTCTTCTATGACAGCTGAACAGAACCCAGCTCCTCTGGCACAACCAGAACCTCTGGTGTGGGTCAGCAAGTGGGTTGACTACTCCAACAAGTTTGGCTTTGGGTATCAACTGTCCAGCCGCCGTGTGGCTGTGCTCTTCAACAACGGCACACACATGGCCCTGTCGGCCAACAGAAAGTAAGTGCTATGATGGGGTGCCTTGTATCCAGGCCTCTGTACTCAGCAGTGCTTCAACTTAGTGTGTGTTCCTGGACTCCCGGTCCTGCAGTCTCTGAGGAGGGGGTCTCTCTGCTTCCTCCAGGACTGTGCACTACAACCCCACCAGCACTAAGCACTTCTCCTTCTCTGTGGGTGCCGTGCCTCGGGCTCTGCAGCCTCAGCTGGGTGTCCTGAAGTATTTTGCCTCCTACATGGAGCAGCGCCTCATGAAGGTTTGTGGACTGGGTCTGGGGTGGGGGTGGGGGGGTGGTACATTCAGGACTAACACATCCTGATCCCCTCCTAGTCCCCTTTGGGGGTGGGTGGACAGTGGGGTGGGTGTTGAAGCTAGAAGCTGACCCTCTAAGGGAGACATGAATAGGGAGAGGACTGACTAGTGTCAGACAAGTGACTGGCCCCTGTTCCCAGGGTGGAGATCTGCCCAGTGTGGAAGAGGTGGAGGTGCCTGTGCCCCCACTCCTGCTGCAGTGGGTCAAGACCGATCAGGCCCTACTCATGCTCTTTAGTGATGGCACTATTCAGGTAAGAGCTCTGCCTGGAGTTGGGGGTGAGGACTGGGAGGTCCAGGGTGCTGGGAAGGAAACGATCTGGGCGCTAGGTCCTGATCAGTGCCGCCCTCCTGTGCACAGGTGAACTTCTATGGAGACCACACCAAGCTGATCCTCAGTGGCTGGGAGCCCCTCCTTGTGACTTTCGTGGCCCGCAATCGCAGTGCTTGTACTTACCTCGCTTCCCACCTTCAGCAGCTGGGCTGCTCCCCAGATCTGCGGCAGCGGCTTCACTATGCTCTGCGCCTGCTCCGGGACCGCTGCCCGGTCTAGGCCAGAGTCTGCAGGCCCGGCCACCACTCAAGCCCTCAGGCCTGAGGTCTGTGCCTCTCAGGCTCTGGCCCTCGCCTTTGTGGCCCTCCCTGTTCCTTTGGTGCCTCACTGGGGGCTCCGGGCCGAATCCCCCAGGGAATCAGGGACCAGCTTTACTGGGGTTGGAGGCGGCCTCCCACCCCTTCTCCAAGAAAAGCCTGAGCCTTAGCCCCCCGCTAGGGGGCGTTATTTATGGACCACTTTTATTTATTGACATTTATTTATTGGGATGTGAGCCCCACGAAGGGCCTCCTTCTGGGATAATAAACCGTTTTTGCAGAATTCGAGGGCCTCCTCACTCGCAGTAGAGTCCGTGGACCGTGGCCACGGCGAAGAGCGAGGTGTTGGTGACGGCAGCCGAGGCCAACCCGTCGCACGCGGCGTCCCAGAGCGCGCGGCTGACCACGCGGACGCCCTGGCCCGCGCGCTGCCCCAGCACCACGCTGCACACCAGCTTGTAGCGCGGCGGGCTCAGCTCGCGCAGGCGCAGGCGCACCAGTTCGCACAGCTCCTGCGCCAGCCGCCCGGCCTCAGCGCCTGAGTAGCACGCGTCCCGCAGTCCCTCGGCCAACGCTGCTTCCAGGGCCTGCTGTGCGCGCGCGGTCTCCCAGCGCTCCCCCGGCGCCGGCTCCGTGCGGTACGAGGGCGCCATCTGGCGGGCGGGTGCCAGGGGCAAGCCAGAGAAGCTGACCCGCGAGCCTAGAGGGGGCACGGGGCCCAGGGATGGGCGTCGACCCCCAGGGCCTGCACTTGGCCCTGCCAGCGAGTTGCGGCGTGAAAAGGACAAGACTGGACCTAGCACGGAGCCACGGCGGGAGGCCGGGCCCAGGCCAGCTGGTCGGGTTTCATCAATGCTGGGCAGGTGGCCTAGAGGCCGCGCTGCTGATAGTTTCAGCCCATGATCTTTGGCCTCCTCCTCCTGGCGTCCGGGGGCCACAGGCCTGCCAGCCATGGACCTGCCGGCTGGAAGACCCACACTTGGATGGGATGGCCCTCACTAGCTATCCTTGTACACCATCTAGTCTCTTACTTAGTGATGAGTTTTTACCCTCTAATCCCTCCTTACCTGTGTTTTTCGGACCGGTGAATCAAATAGTTCCCGGCTGCGTGGATTCCTGGGTGCTTAGAGGGTTAAAGGCTGTTAGGGACAACAAGGGAAGAGACGCTGCTCAGAGTATCATCTCTCTCTCCCTACCCCCTGAGCTCCACTTCACCTGAGCACTATGGACGTTAGAAAAATGAGCTCCAAGTACACCTCCCTCCCACCTGACTCACCAGCAGAAACTGAGATGTATCTGCCCTCTGCCTGCGCCTAGACAGTGGCGCCTCCACCCCCTAACCAGAGGGAGGGACAGACAGATCCAGCTCCTTCAGCCCACAGATCCTTCTAGCCCCCTTGAGTCTTGAATCCAGCCATCCTCCACCCCCTCCCTGCTCTTAGGGTGTCTGGCAGAGCCTGGGGCTAGTGACTCAGGATGGTCCTTCCAGCCTGTTTTTGGCTTCCGGCCCTACCTCCAGAGTCAGTTCTGGGATGGCTGCCCTCTTCCCCAAACTCCTTAGGCACCTGAGGCACCTGCAGCCTGTGTCCTCCAGGCGCTCTCCTAACAGCCCTTGCCCGACTGACCTGACTGGCAGGTAGGAGGGTAAGGGCCCCTTGCCTGTGTTGTGGAGTTGCCCTGGGTTGCTGGGCAAGCACTCACTCCTCTTCCTGGTTCCCTCTCACCAGTCCTGGCTCCAGCTTAACCTGGGAGTGTTACTGTAAGCATGTGTTGAATGCAGAGTGGCTGAGTCATCAGGGGAGGGGGATCAACAGGGGGTTAGAGCCTAAGGGCATACAAGTGTGAGTGAAGGGACAGATGTAGAGGGGGGGCTCTGGTCAGAAAGGTGTCCCCCTACCCCAGGGCTCTTGAGCCACTGTCCATTTCTCCCCTTGTGAAGGCTGTCTCTACTAGTGAGCAAGTTGCAGAGGCCTGGGGTATGGGGAAACCCTGAGGCTGCTGGGGTGGCTGCTCAGGAATCAGGATCCGGGCCTACAGGAAGGAGCACGTCATGGCCCTATCGTCTCCCCATCAGCCTCAATTAGGACAAACATTTCCGTTCCTTGTATACAGCTAGGGTGGGGCTTGGATGACTTCCTCAGTTCTGGGCTGGGGGAGGGGGAAGGGAGACCCACTGGAACTCAGATCTGATTCAACAGTGGTGACTTCACTCCTCAGTGAATCCTGCTGACCTAACTTTTAAGTGTCCTGGGCCTAGTCCCCTGCTGTCCACACCTCTTGTGTGCCCTAGTGCCCAGACTGCCCCCACCCGCACTGTGGTGGCACTTCAGGGATGCCAGAGACCATGATGCCTCTGTCAGTGTTGACACCTCCTCACTTGACCCCTCTCTGGGAGGCCCAGGACTGCCACCTCCCAAACAAGCCAGCTCTGGACCCTGAAAATGGTCCATGGGGACAAGGACTTTCCCTGTTGATGGGAGTTCTTCAGGTCTGCTTAACCTGTATGCTTGTAGGGGGAGGGGAGAGAGGGGCAGGAAATTTGAACTCTGAACCCTGGACAGGCAGGGGCCAGGATGCTAAGACCCTCCAACTCTGCTTAGGGCCCCTCTAGGGCTGAAGTTTTCCCTGGGCCTGTGGGAGCTGGGCGGGGCCTCCTCTCTGGCCGGGCTCTAGTTTCCGTGGAAACCCACAGGCTTCCCACCCCAGCGCTGCCTGGGCAGGCTCCCAGCTGGGGCCTCATCCGCAGCCAGCCTCTCCTCCCCAGTCCAGTCTGCTCCACCTCGGCCTCTCTTGGTCCCCTCCCTGAGTCCCCAAGCCTCTGGCCTCTTCCACTGGCCGCTGATGCCTTCTGGGCCTCTCCTGCCTCATTCCTAAACTTTAGCTTCTCAGCAAACAGGCCTCTGGATCTCTTATCCCTCCCTCTCAGGCCTTTCTAGCTCTTCACCAGCTCTAGGGCTCAGCCAGGCCTCCTGCTCCTTCCATGTACTGTCTCTCCCACACATAACAAGCCTCCTAGGCTGTTCCTCCTGCTTAGTCCCCTGCCCCACACATGGAGACCCCAGGACTGGTTGTGCATGGGGAGGCCGCACCTTTTTCCACAGCACTCCGGAGCCTCGTCAACAACCCCTTATACAGGTGAGAGGGGTGCCTGTCTGTGGGTTTTCCCTAACTGGCTCTGCTGGGACCCATGACTGAGGAATCTCTGAGTACAGAGGAAGTGGAGAATTAGAACTTGACCCTCCTCCCAGGTGAACTCAGCCTGGGGAAGTGGAGTGTAGAGGATGGCTACTGATCACGCAGTATCTGTGATAGCCTGAGAGCCAGAGGTGGGGGCAGTGGGGACTAGTGCTCAGAGCAGCTATGTGACTTCAGGGAAAGGCCTTCCTTTTTTGGATCTTGGACTCCTGGCAGAGAAAAGCCCTCTGCCCTCTGGATCCTGAGAAATGGAGTGTAACTTGAGTGCCTCCCTGGGGAGGCAGAGGAGCAGACAATCCTATTCTGGGAACTGGGGACTTGTAAGGGGAACAAAGCTCAAGAGATTGAGCCAGTCACAGACAGGAAGTAGTTCAAGCGCACTGCCTGGGGCTCACTGCCTGTAGTGTCTCTAACCAGGGACCAAGTACAGGGGCAGGGCCGGTCGGAGGAACCAGAATGCAGCTTTCTGTCTCCACTGCTTCAGAGCTGGGGTCCTCCCACAGGTTGGCGATTTCTGTAACCCTACTGCTTTAGGCGTTGCAGTCTGGTCTGAGCAGTGGACCGCCCCCCCACCCCCCACCCCCCCGCCCGCCCGCCCCCACAGCCCACCTGCCCCCCAGGCCTTGGATGTGAGCCTAGAAGACTCCAGGAAGCTCAGGCTTCATCATCTGTCCCTTACCCACTGTGCTGTTCAGAGGCCCAGCAGCTGGGGCGGGAAGTGATCATGAAAATGGAAAATGTGGTCTGGCCCCATGATAGTGCATCACTGACGTGTCTGTTTGCAGTCAGTGCCCTCCACACCCTCCTCCTCCCCCCTCCTGTCTGGAGGAGGCTGAAAAAGCTGAGTTTGCAGTCTGGAGGAGAAGCCAAAAAGAGTTTCCCTTCACCAGAGTCACAGGCTGGGGAGGAGAGGGACATTGGGATTGATCTTGTTTCAGCCCTGGTGCCCCCTCAGTGATCAAACTTAGCCACCTAATGTTAGCCACCCTAGGGTTTGGGATGAACATCTCATTTCAGGGATGAGAAACCTGAGAGGCAGTAGGTCAGAAATCTCTTCCCTAGGCTTCTCTTGCCTAGCTGGAGCTGTGTTTAGAACCAGGCCTGTGTGACCCAGACCTTTTGCTAGAGGGACTGCCTCTTATATGGCAGATAAGGAAACGGAGGCCCAGAGAGGGCAAAGGCAAAGTCTAGAGTTACACAGAGACTCTAGCCTCTTCTTCCTGGCTCTCTGCCCTTCTCTCCCACAGTGATGTTCGCTTTGTGGTCGGTCAAGAACGGCAGGAGGTGTTTGCCCACCGGTGCTTGCTGGCGTGTAGATGCAACTTCTTCCAGCGACTTCTGAGCTCAGAGCCAGGCCCTGGGGTGCCTAGCCCTGTGGTGCTGAGTACCGTGCCAGCTGAGGCCTTTCTGGTGGTGCTGGAGTTTCTGTATACCAACAGTGCCAAGCTGCAACGCCACTCTGTGAGCCCACTGGGCAAGGGTCTGGGTGGGCAAGTTCTGGGTGGCTGAGGGGTGGGAAGACTCTCTTCTACCATGCCAACCACCCACTCTGCAGGTGCTCGAGGTGTTGACGGCGGCTGTGGAGTATGGGCTGGAGGAACTTCGAGAGGTGGGTTCATGGGCAGCCGTCTCCTTTCCCCTGCCTCTTATGGGCGAGGTTCACACCCTGCCTCACACACCCGCTAACCTGGAGAGGAATGTGCACCAATACAGAAAGAAGTATGGGTATCTCTATATAAACAGGCATTGATGCATGCCTATGCGCAAAAGGATATGTGTGTGCCCTGTGGGGGCATATGGGGGTGTAGATACCGGGATAAGCTAGCCTTGATCCCTGTTCTTCAAAGAGAGACAGGCACAAGAAAAACGCTTAACCCAGTGGCATAAGAAGTGTGACAGAGAAGGGCGTATGGTGCTGAGACTGTACAGAGAGTCTTTCTAGTCTCACCACGAAGGAGAAGAGGGGACTACTTCCTGGAGAAGGAAACATTTGTGTTGCATCGGGCAGAATAGGTAAGATTTTTGTTCAGCGGGGAGAGGAAAGATGGTATTCTAGTCACAGAGGCACAAAAAGAACTGGTGAGACATTTAGTGTAGCTAGACTAAGAGGACTAAGAGTGTGAAAGGAAGAGAGGAAGAAATGAGATTGGAGAGGGTGCCAGGAGCTGGTTCCTGTAGGACCTTCAAGAATTTGGACTTCCTTTACCCAGAGGGCAGTTGAGTTTCAGTGGAGGTTTCAGGTAGTGAGGATTTGGAAGCTAAGAAGAGAAGGGATTGGGAGCCATAGGAAGGGCTCACCAGTCCCATAGGGACAGGGGTGGCAGTGGTTGCCCAGTAGAGAAGTGCCTGCCTTTGAGAGAAGTGGAACTGGCACTGTCCATAGGTCAGTTGCTGTAGAAATTGAGGTCGCACTAGCAACTAGTGCTGTTGTTCAGTGGCTCCGTCGTGTCTGAGTCTTTGCAACCCCATGGACTGCAGCACAGCAGACGTCCCTGTCCTTCATTATCTCCAAGTTTGCTCAAACTCATGTCCATTGAGTCACTGATGCCATCCAACCACCTCATCCTCAGCCTCCCCCTTCTCCTCCTGCCCTCAATCTTTCCCAGCATCAGGGTCTTTTCCAGTGAGTCTGTTCTTTACATCAGGTGGCCAAAGTATTGGAGTTTTGGTTTTGACATCAGTCCTTCCAGTGAATATTCAGGGTTGATTCCCTTTAGGATTGGCTGGTTTGACCCTGTGAACTGGCATTACCCAGGGCTTTTCTGGATGTTGGGGGTGAGAGGGAGATGTCACAGATGAATTCAAGTTTCTGGTTAAAATAGTGTCTTTGAGTTCAGAGAAAAGTGTGGAAAAAGATAAGTGTCTTGAAAGAAAAGGAGAGTGGAATTTTCACATGGGTCTTATCTAGTCTGATTAGTGAGGAATGTACTAAAAGGTGGGCTGCTGGGCTTGGCTTTGCTATTCCTAGTCTCAGGCCTTGTGATTCCCCGCCTCCCTTGGCCTGGGAGGTCTGCGTAGGCCTGGGGCTGCTAGTAGCCTGGGTGGCTCACTGCTCCAAGGCTGTTCACTGTTTCTGGCCTGGGGCTGGGGCCTTGGAACAGGGACATCTGGGCACAGCCCACCTTCGTTTCTGTTCCCAGCTGTGCCTGGAGTTTGTGGTGAAGGCACTGGACGTGGAGCTCGTTTGCGAGGCCCTGCAGGTGGGTATTGCTGGACAGGCTTGCAGAAGGTTCCGGTGTGGAGGGCCAGGCTGCCCGGCCTCTCCATGTCCAACCTGACCTCCTTCATTCTGCTCTCAGGTTGCTGTAACCTTTGGCCTGGGACAGCTGCAGGAGCGTTGTGTGGCTTTCATTGAGGCTCACAGCCAGGTACTCCCCACTGCATACTCCCTACCCCACACCCCTCGTTCTGCTCCTCCCTGACCCAATCGCGGACCCATAGGAGACCCTCCGGACCCGTGGTTTCCTGGAGCTGTCTGCGCCCGCGTTGCTGCCCTTGCTGCGAAGCGACAAGCTCTGTGTGGACGAGGCCGAGCTGGTCCTGGCAGCCCGGAGTTGGGCGCGCGTGGGCGCGGTGAGCAGGGGCTGAAGGGAGTGGGAGGTAGGGGTGCTGAAAGAGGCTCTAGCTGCAGGAACCAGGAGAGCAGGCGGTTGGGCAGGTGCCCCCGCCCGCCCAGGTTCAGTGCTGACGTCCGCAGGCGGTGCTAGAGCGGCCTGTGGCCGAGGTGGCGGCCCCAGTGGTGCGGGAGCTGAGACTGGCCTTGCTGGCTCCGGCAGAGCTGAGCGCCCTGGAAGAACAGAACCGGCGGGAGCCGCTCATCCCGGTGCGGAGGCGGGGAACACATCTCGGATCGTGTTGTGGGGGGAGGCGAGGGGGGCGTGGTCCAGGGTCTGAGGGATAAGGTGGGCACTGCGGGACTCCGCGGTGATTCGCATCCCTCGCAGGTGGAACAGATCGTGGAGGCGTGGAAGTGTCACGCTCTGCGGAGAGGGGATGCGGCCCGGGGCACCCCATGCCGCCGCCGGAGGGGCACTCTGCCCCGGGAGCATCATCGCTTTTTGGATCTGCCCTTTAAGTGACCAGTGCCATGACTTGCGAAGCATTCTGCGCCTCTCTTAAACTGCAGCTCCCAACACGCTCGGCGCTCAAAGCGGGCTTCCGCTCCCAGAATGCTTCGCAAGTCGGGGCGGGAAGTACCAATGTGTGCCAAACGCAGGCGCTATGGGTGAGGTTCCGTCGGTGGGCGGGCCTGAACGCCGCGCTCTTCCGCTGAGCCTTGGCCTCCAACCCTGCGCAAAGCCCGAAAGCAGTTTCTGTGCCCGCGTGTGTCTCTGAGCACTACCGCCCGCCTCCTTTACTCCTGTAATTCCCACATATCTTTTCAACTCAGCCCCCTCTTTAACTCCAGACCTGGCTCCTGGCGATCTCTCTCCATATGTCCCACAGACACTTAAGACTCAATCCAAAATTGTGCTTGTCCTTCATCTTTCCCCAGTTCTGCCCCCATCGTGTTTCTCATCTCCATGGGTGCTAAAGCCAGAAACCTAGATGTCATCCTTGCTTTATTCTTCTTCACATTTGCCTCCCATGGCTTCTATTTCTTAAAAGACTGAAAGCAGAATATGCCACCCCAAAATATGCTGTTTTGGCATAGGGTTGTTTTAAGCTGATTATTTTGAGAAAAAGGAGACGTTTTGAAAACAGAAAAGTTACCCTTTTGTAGGGGAAATTTTTATAAACTAAATCTACATTGGTAAGGGTGTCTCCCTCTTTGTACAGAAGGATGACTAATTTACAGGAGACTTCCTGTGAAATCACTAAGATTTGCTTAATAAACCTCCTTGCTTTCGGTGCTTTTTCCTGACGGCCTTCCCATATCTGGCCTCCCCACTTTTCTTTCCTCATTAGCTGAAGGAAGTATTTAAGCAGGTATTTTCGGCCACCTCTGGGAGTTACTGATTTTTCCCTGGGTATCTCCCATGTATATGTGAGATATACATGTTAATAAACTTCCATTTTTGTTTCTCTGGTTAAGCTGTCTCATTACAAAGGTCTCAGCCAAGAACTCAGAGAGTAGAGGGAAAATTATTCTTCCTTTCCTACAAGATCTTTCCAGTTGGTTCAGTTCTCTTACCCCAGTTCAACCAGTCCTATCTGTGGCAGGAATTACTGCCACAGGTTCTTATTAATCTTCTTGCCTTCACTCTAGTGGAGACCTCCTCCCCAACCATTTCCCACAGTGCCTCTCGACCTGTCTAAAATTGTCAGCCCTACGGCCTTTATTTTCTCTATTTACCCACTGCCCTCTGGACAAAATATAATGTTTCACTTTTAGAGCACTCAAAATACTGGTGGTTCCAAACATTAGTAAATTTTCTCTCAACAACTACCTTTGCAAAAATTCACTGGTCCTCAGACTTCCCTGGTGACACAGTAGATAAGAATCTGCCTGCCAATGCAGGAGAAACAAGTTCTATCCCTGGTCCGGGAATATTCCACATGCTTTGGAGCAACTAAGGCCGTGGGCCCCAGCTACTGAACCTGGGCTCTAGAGGCCTCAAGCCTGTGACTACTGAAGCCTGAGCACTAGAGCCTGTGCTCTGCAACAAAAGAAGCTATGGCAATGAGAAGCCCTCACACCCCAAAGAAGAGTAACCCTCACTTGCTGCAACTAGAGAGAGCCTGTGCACAGCAATGAAGACACAGCGCAGCCAAAAATTAAAAAAAAAAAAAAAAAAAAAAATACACTGGCATTCTATCCCTGGATTTCCTCTCTTGGTTATTGAGGACTCCCCATCCTTTCCTTTCATTTGTTGTGTATTTTGTCTTCCTGAGGATCCAGATCTCCCTGAAGAAAGATCTCTGGGGCCAGGAGTGGAGCCTAATTCATTTCTACTTCCCCAGCCCCTGACACATAATCAGTGCTCTGTAAATATTCAGTGATGACTTTGCTTCCTTATTTAAATATTATTTTATTCCAATAAGATACTATAAATATGAAATTAGGGACTGACTTTATTTTGGCTGTGCCTCTGGACTTGCAGCATCTTAGTTCCCTGACCAGGGATCTTTTAATTTAAACTGGTGCCCCCTGCAGTGGAAATGCGGAGTCTTAACCACTGGACCCCTAGGGAAGTCCCTAGTTGATTATTTGGAAAAAAAAATAAAGTTATTCTTCTTTCTCATGGATTTTACATAAAAATATGTTGTAAATGGGTTAAAAATAGTTATTTGTTATTGTATTTCTCAAGACTGAAAATGTGATTACCCTTAATACTACCTGAGATAATGAAAACTGAAGAAGAAAAGCTGTAAGTCCTGGAGGCCTGGTTTAATTTAGAGGGCTGGTTAAATTAACTATGGTATAGTCCTTACAGTGATATTTTTAAAAAATCCATGGTCTTTGGTGAGCAAAGCACAATGCAGACCAAGCAGAGCATGATTCCTTTTGCTGAAAGAAAAGATAATATTGGGAGGAAAAGTTTTCCTTGCTCTTAGCTTGGTAACATTTGAGGAGCTAAAATGTGTTTGCACGAAGTACACATATGAATATGGAGTCGGTGGGATCTGCTAATGGCTGTGAATCTGGAGGACACCGGGTATGAGATGATAATCACTTAAAAGTCACTTCCCTGTTGGTTCAGATGGTAAAGGGGCCACCTGCAATGCAGGGGACCTGGATTCAATCTCTGGTTGGGAAGGATCCCCCTGGAAAAAAAAATGGCAACCCACTCCAATATTCTTGCCTGGAGAATTCCATGGACAGAGGAGCCTGGTGGGCTACAGTCCACGGGGTCACAAAAAGTTGGACACGACTGAGCAACTTTCACTAAAATCCACAGGCCTAGGTGATCTCCCCTAAAGAGGATGTAGATCTAGGGACAAGAGGACACATTTGGTAGCTAGCCTTGTTCTCTCATAATGCTGTTTCTGTAGGGCACTTTTCACCGAGATTATGCATTATCTCCTTTTTTTTTTTTTTTCTTAAGTTCTTGGTTCCACCAAAAAATTAAACTCCTTAACGGAAAGGTTTAGAATGGAAAAGTGGCATTGAGTGAGTGTTGAACAGACACAGTCTGAAGTAAGTCATAACCAGAGTGCCTCAGCTAATTTTTTCCTCAGATAACCTCTGGGAAAGGAACCAGGTAATCTGCCGGGACTTCCCTGGTGGTTCAGACCGTAAAGAATGCGCCTGCAATATGGACGGCCTGGGTTCTATCCTGAGTGGGTAAAATCCCCAGGAACCCATTCCAGTATTCTTGCTTGGAAAATCCCCAGAAAGAGAGATGCCTGGCGGGCTACCGTCCATGGGATCGCCAAGAGTCCAACACGACTGAGCATACTCTGGTGAGAGAGAATTACTGCGTTTAACTTCTTCCTATATGGTCGCGTTTTTTAGTCGCTCCAGCCGTGTCCGACACCATGGATTGGTATCTGCCAGGCGCCTCCGTCTTAAAGATTCTACACGCATAAATATCGAAGTTAAACTGTCGTTCTCTTTTCTAATGGATCTTCTGGATCCAGGGATTGAACCTATGTCTTTTATGTCTAGCTGCGTCTTTACCTTTAGCGCCATCTGGAAAACTTTCGGCGCTTTGTCAAATAAAAACAACCAGTAATTTTTCCATTTCACCTGCAAGCTTCTAAATGACTTATTGCAAAGCTATACAAGTAAAACTCACAAAAAAAACACCATACTTTGACCACAAACCCAAAAAATCCGAAATCGCAACTTCGTTCGAAAAACTGGGACTTTCTTTCATAGACCCATGACGAACTGATGAATTCTAATTTTTAACTTTAGAAAACGTAGCCTCGTTAAAAACGAGGCCTCAAAAAATTGGGTAAAGACTCAGAATTGTTCCTCTCCACGGAAATCTTTAGTAAAAGGCGAAAGATTTATACGATCTGAAGAGAAACCAGAGTATACTTTTGCAGTTTCACTTGGAACCTCCCAGAGCAACGTAACACTCTGTACACTTATGGTTTCTCCGCTCCCGTGCGGTTTGGGCACCTTGAGTGGAATTTGCACAGTTCGTAGGTTTCTAACAGGTACTGTCCCCTCCAACAGTGGAAAAACCCCCGTGGGGCTGGAATTCAAGCGCGTGAAATCGTCTTTTCGTGGTGCACTATGGGTATGCAAATCGCAGGCGGCTCCGCCGCTGGGTGATGCCACTCACTGGCCGGGCTGGGCGGCGCTGTGGGCACCTCAGGGCTGCGGCTCTGTCTTTGCGGGTCCCCCAGGAAACCGACGCTTCCTCACCGAGGGTGAGGTTAAAGCCCTGTTATTTCATACCCGCAGACCCCTGCCGTCACCACTCCTTTGGGAGGAAACGGCATCCAACTTATCTGGAAGGATAGTTCCAGTGAATGGGAGGTGGAAACGAGTTCTCGAATAGCATTTGTGAAGTCGTGGGAGGTGAACATCGAAAGTATTTCAGCCTGTCTGGAGTAGGGTGTGGTGTGTCTGAATGAGGGTGTGCATCTGGCCATTAGCTGTCTTGAGAGAGCTGGGAAGATGGCAGAGGCTAGATCCAGTTAGGCCTGGAAAGGACTTGGCTTTGATCTTGTTATTATCAGCAATGGGGAGCCATGAAATGGTGTTGAAGTCAGAGGGCTGAGTAATGTACAGTGCCACACAGGGTGGTTTGCCCTGCAAACACTGGGACTTGTCCCCAAGACTGGCTGTGGTCAGTGCCCTGGAACTGACTATTCCTGGGGCGGTCCAGCTCCAGTTGGCTGGAGTCCTTCAGCTAGTGCCGTATCACGACACCGTTCAGTGTTTTAGGTTTATTCAACTAAGCATTTGATCGGAGCACAGACTTTCAACATAGCTAAAAATATCACAAACTACAAGAGAGAGCACCTATGAGAAGCCAGGCCATTTCTTACATGAATATTTCATTTACAATCCTAAAAGGAAAAACCAGCAGCCTACAAAATGGACTGTAATCTTCCATTTCACAGATGAAGATGCTGAGGCTCAGAGAGGATGTCTGATTTTTCCAGCTCACTCAGCTGGTAAGCGGAACTGGGGGTGGGGGGTGACAACATCTTTTGCACCGTTACAGCCTGGTGAGCTCTCCTGCTCTACCTCAAAGCCGCTCCATAGTGACCCAAACACCACTGGACCCAAATCCAGGGTCTGTCTCTTGGGCATACCGGATGTGCCCCCTACCCTTGGCTCCAAGCCAATCACCTTCTCTTTTTTGATTCAGTGTTGATTCAGCTGCAGTAGGTGTCTCCCCTCTCCACTCCCAACGTTAGGTCAGAACATGATTTTCCGGCCTTTGGCTTGGTGGGGTGGGGTGGGGTGGGGTGTGAGAAGGTAGTGCTCTGGGGGTGGGATTGTTCCTGGTGAATGTGTGGCTGGAACCCAGAGTGTGTATGTATGTCAGCTGAGACTGAGCCCTGGGATAATTGGAGAAAGGCACTAAAAGACCTCTTCCTCCCATCCATCAGATGAGACTACACCCAGGGGTGTGGCCAGAATCATCCAGACCTCTGTACAATGGGATTGTTCAACCTTTACAAGCAAACAGCTTAAAGATAGCACCTCACTGGTTGCTTGTCAAACTATGGTTTTTCCAGCAGTCATGTACAGATGTGAGAGCTGGAAGGCTGAGTGCCAAAGAACTGATGCTTTTGTTTGTGGTGTTGGTGAAGACTCTCAAGAGTCCCTTGGTCTGCAAGGAGATCAAACCAGTCAATCCTGAAGGAAATCAATCCTGAATATTCATTGGAAGGACTGATGTTGAAGCTGAAGTTCCAATACTGTAGCCATCTGATGCGAAGAGCGGACTCATTGGAAAAGATACTGATGCGGGGAAAGATTGAGGGCAGAAGTGGGTGACCCAGAATGAGATGGTTGGATGTATCACCAACTCAATGGACAGGAGTTTGAGCAGACTCAGGGAGATAGTGGACAGGGAAGTCTGACATGCTGCAGTCCGTGGGGTCGCAGAGTCAGACATGACTGAGCAACTCAACAACAGCAACATGGGCTGCTAGTGCCTCAGTTTCTACAGTGGCCCTACGGATCCTCTGCTGTCTGGACAAAGATGCCCCTGGGGCGCCATGCTGACTACTGACTTGCAAGGCCTCTGCCTTGGAGACTGGTCTGGGCACAAAACTCCTAAAACACCCCCCCATCTCTGTTTCAATTGGCCACTTTTTTTTTTTTTTGGTCACATCAAGAGGCTTGTGGGATCTTAATTCCCCAACCAGGGATCAAACCTAGGCCCCTGGCAATGAGAGCACTGGGTCTTAACCACAGGACCACCAGAGAATTCCCTTGGCCACTTCGTTGATCTGCTCCCACTTCACCTCTCATCTGTTGCCTGCCTGTGTCCCTCTGTCCATCCCCCCAGGCTGCTGAAACAGGAGCTGGCCAATGAATCTGGAGAGGAACGCCAGGCTGGATTATGATGGCTCTGAAAGCCGCACAGTAGGGTTTTGACACCAAAAACATTTGGAGCATTTTGTGTACTAAGCACTTCAGCCAGACCATGTTACCAAGTCATCTTCACTTGCCAGGCGAATAAACACATGGAGGACTAGAGGGCTAGGACCTCAGGCCCTGACACTTCTGTGTGCAAACTCACAGCTATACAAACACAAAGCACCAACGTCAATTGAGATGAGCTCACATAGAATATATTTCACTCTTTTAAAAATAAAACTTTCAGCATAGCTAACATCCAAACTACAAAAATAAACATCTCCATATAAATAATTTATGTGGTGAGAGATGGGCGGGGATACAGAGCGCCTCCTTAGGGGTCACCAAGCAGCGGGGACCAGGTCCAGCAAAGGGTGCTAACGATCCCTCAGGCTTGGTCTGCTGGGGGCAGCAGTGTCGGGTGGGTAGGGGGGTCTGGGCTGCACCGCAGCCTGAAGTGCTGGCTTTTACCCCACCCAGACACAGGCTCAGGCCCAGAGCCGGGCATGCAAGGCTGCTCACGGCCTAGACAGTGGCGGCTTTGTGTGGATTTCAGGGAGGTCTCCGATGGCCCCATCTGGGGAGGGAATGAGGTGGCGGCAGCAGCAGGGCTCCCCAGGAGTCCGCCCTGTCTTCAGCAATGCCCCACTGCTTCCCAATGACTTCATGTGGCCTGAATGGGATCTCCATGCTTTGGCTGCTCTTTCACCCCGTGGCTGGACACAGTCCCCTAGACCCGAGGTTGCTGGGGCCATTGGCAGCTGGTGTGGCAGCAGGTGACCAAGTAGGCTCCTCAGAGGCTGGGTGGATGTAGGCACCAGGCAGTGGGGGTGGGTGGAGGGCCACAGTCATGGAGGTAGTCACTCTGGCAAAGATCTGGGGCAGGGTGGAGGGTACCCCCCACCTAAGCCCTCCTCCCTGTGGAGCTGGGGGGCTCAGGACCTCTGTGCTCTCCTTGTACATCTGTACCACCTGGGGGGAAACAGCAGCCCCAGTGAGCCTGGGGGCTACTGGGGACTCAGCCCCCTTCAGCAACTTCCTGGTTGGGAAGCTGGGGTCTTTGGTGGCTTCAGCAGGACACAAGAGCTAACAAGGGACAGAATGTTGAGACCAGGGGCCAATCCTTCATCTAAAGGCTAAGGTGGGTCTCAGGAAGAAGTTAACTGGAGGGCTGGAGGGCAGGGACATGATGTCTGGGCAAAAGCGGAGGCTGCTAACTTCAGTTGGTGGTACTTCATGGGGAAGGGGCCCTGTGAGTTGAGCCCTGTCTGCTGGCCACTGAGGGTGTTTTGTTTTGGTTCTATCCCACCCCGCCCCGTGGGCTGGGAGCAGGATGGTGTGGTCACCTCTGGTGGGGGGCCCAGGATGGACAGCAGTACCGGCAGCAGCACGAGCCCGTGGAGGAGGCCCAGGAGTGTAAGTATTGTCAGCACCACAAAGAAGTACCTGGGGGTGTTAAGAGAGGTCAGCCGGGTCAGGTCCTGTATCCAGTGCAGGCCAGCCCTGCCTCCTTGCCCTGAGCCCTCCCCTACCTTACGATGAAGTCAAAGTTGGAGCCAGCAAGCATGAGCAGACCTAGCAACGTGGAGATGGCCCCATCGGTCACTGGGGCAAATGTGCGCTCCAGGGCCCGGGCAGCCCGCAGGTTCCGGCTACCCTGAGCGGTCAGGAAGCCCTGGGGGAACAAAGTGGTCCTGGAGCTGCTCCTTGACCAACCACGGCCAGCTCATCTATGTCCCCAGGGCTCACCCATGCCTGGCCCACAGGTGGCCAGGTGAACTGAGTTCCTGGGAACTGCGCAGGACCCAAGCACAACTCCATGTAGGTAACCCTGTATAGATGAGTGAGATGTGTTGTGTGCTTCGCCGCTCAGTTGTGTCTGACTCTTTGGGACTCCATGGACTGTAGTCCACCAGGCTCCTCTGTACATGGGGATTCTCCAGGTAAGAATATTGGAGTGGGTTGCCATGCCTTCCTCCAGGGGATCTTCCCAACCCAGGGATGGAACCCAGGTCTCCCACATTGCAGGGAGATTCTTTACCAGCTGAGCCACAAGGGAAGCCCAACCTGTTCTAGACATCTCTGTCTCATTCATCTAGTTCAGCTGGTGAATCCTCCTGCAATGCAGGAGACCCAGTTTGATTCCTGGGTTGGGAAGTTCCCCTGGAGAACTGAAGCCACTCCAGTATTCTGGCCTGGAGAATGCTATGGATTGTATAGTCCATGGGGTGGCAAAGAGTTGGACATGACTGAGTGACTTTCACTTTCTTTCAGACTAGGTTGGCCACCTATACCCTGTCCCATGTTTTTGTAAATAAAGTTTTATTGAAACCCGGCCACACCCATGCAGCATCTATCATCTATGGCTGCTCTTGTGCTACACTGGTAGAAAGATCATATGGCCTGACAAGCCTAAAATATTACTATCTGATTCTTTTCAGAAAAAGTTTGCTGATGCCTGGTCTAGAAGGATGGATACTTCTCAGGGTGGCATTTCAGAGGCTTTCTGATTCTTTCTCGGTATTTTTCTGCATGGTGACTTTTTTGTCCCCCAAGGAGTATGTTGTTCTTATAATCAGAAAAATAATAAGGATTTTATGGGGGAAGAATGAAGGAAGCTGTTTGTGGGGTCTGGCCAGGTTTGTGTTGGAGCTCCCAACGGGTCCACTGCCCCCACCCCACTGCCATCCCTCTTCTGCTGGAGAACACGAAGCTGTGGGAGAGGCCAGCCCACCTGTGTTCTGCATCTTTGTGCTGGAAGGATCTCGCCTTATGCGTACTGTCATCTAGCTACCACCCCATCTCCCTGATTCACAGTAAATCCATCCAAAATAACTGTCAGTTCTCATTTTCTCATCTGCCATTCTGTCCTCATCCCATTCTGGTCAGGCCTTTGTCTCTCCTCTCTGCTGAAATGGCTATTTATTTACTTGTTTATTGTTTATCTCTACACTCTGGAAGGTAAAGTGTGTCTGTATTGCTCTCATCTCCCCAGTACTGAGCACACACTATTTGTTGAAAACGCAATCAGCTGGCCCACCCCCTCCTAGTGCCTGTGCTCACCAGAGCCACGTGGACAGTGAACTCGACACCGATGCCTATGGAGGCCACAAGAATCACCACCGGGATGGCACTCAGCTTGATGCCCAGGAAACCCATGATGCCAAAGAGCTCCACAGTCATCATCGCCAGGACCAGTACCTGGGGAAGGCAGGGCTCACCCAGGGCTCCTGGGCAGGGCAGGTGGGGGAGCTATGGGTCCCTCTAGCCCCACTCCTGCAAGACTCACTATGAGCGCAGCCGTCCAGGGGTTGAGCAGCAGCAGGGCACAGACGAGGAAAGTACACAGCAGCAGGATGCAGACCGCCAGCAGGAAGCAGCGCCGCAGGCTCAGGTACTGCTCCCAGAAGAGGAAGGGGGAGCCGCTGGGGTAGGCATGCACCCCGGCCTGGCCGGCCTCGGCACACGCTGCCCGGGCCCCCTCGATGGCCTCCACGAAGTCTGCAGTCTTCTGGAGGCCGCGCAGGAGGAAGGGGAACTGGGCAAACTCCAAGGGCTGGGCCGCCGGGACTGTGGAGGGAGGGGTCGGAGGGAGAGGGAGGGGCGGCCGGTGAGCTCTGGCAGCAGTGGGCAGGGCTTCAGGGGAGGGCCTGGGTGGGCTTGGGCCCAGGCAGTTCGGGCTCCCCCAGAACTCACTGCGAAGATTCTCCCCCGTGGTATCGTACTTGTCATGCAGCCACTCAGGAGGTGGGGGATAGAAGTTGGCCTGTGAGGCTGCCAGACCCAGGGGGTCACTGCTCACCCACACGGTCAGCCCCATGTAGAAGAGCTCGGGTGGGATCAGCCCTTCCTTGTCCACCAGCTTCTTGGTGGTCAGCTGCAGAGGCAGAGGGGGTTAAGGCTGGGCCCATGGGTCCTGGAGCCCCTCTGTGCTCCCCTGCCCTCCAGTCCTCTTCCAACCTGGCTGAAATCTAGAGGCTCCTGGGCATCCCCGGTCTGGACAAGCAGCTTGTATGCCAGGGCCCCATCCTCAGAGCCATTGCGGTATGAGTGGCGGGTGATGCGCCCAGAAGCCCAGTCCTGGTCAAACGCAGCCTGGATTCCTGGCAGAGGACGGGGAAGGAGTCCAATTGGCCTGTGGGCTCTGGGGGCTCCTGCTGGCCGCACCCTCCCTGCCCGCCTCCTCGCCTCTCACCCTGTAGCCAGCTGCGGTAGTAGTGCAGCCAGGTGCGGGGTGCCTGGGTGGCCGGTGGGGGCAGCACGGCCTTGAGGGAACTGAAGCGCTGGTGCAGATCAAAGAGGGCGCGTTGGGAGTGGGCGTAGTCAAAGCCACCCTGTGTCACCAGAGCCACCTCGTACAGAGAGAAGTACCTGAGCTGGGCGCTCAGGAAGGCATGCTCCTTGGTGCCACGCGGCACCACATCAGTCAGGGCCAGACCGTCCTGCACCAAGGTCGCTCCATAGAGGCTCAGGCCCAGGAGAGCCCCAAAAAGTACCAGTACTACAGCCTGTGGGGAAAGGTGACTAAGCTGGAGGCCCAGAGACATCTAAGAAGTCTGTGCCGTGTCCCGCCTCGAGCTGCCTGGGCCTGGAGGCTTACCTTGGTGGGGGACTGGAGCAACAAGGGTGCAAACTGAGAGCGGGCGAAATGGGCAAGATTCCAGCGGGCACAGGGCAGGGACTTGCAGGCTGCCTTCTGCCCTGTCCCCTCCTCCTGCCCTAGAAGGTCCCGTGTGGACCCTCCTGGGCTGAAGAGCTCAGAGCTCAAAGGGTCAGAAGGTGGCGGCACCAGGTGAGCTTGGGGAGGCAAGATGGTGACCACATGTTGGCTGCTGGCTTCACAGTGGGCAAAGGCTTGAACCGTGGCAGTCAGGTGGGCAACGCCCACTGGTACCGTCCCGTTCCCCAGCTCCTGGGGCAGAATCTGAATCACCCGAGCAGAGCAGGGGCTGGAAGAGGCAGAGAGGGGGCGGGGGTCTGGAAATGGTGCCAAGGGGACAGGACGGGATGGGGCTCAGGAGGGACGGCCCGGTGGGACAGGGGTACCTAGAGAAGCAGCAGAGCACATCCAGGCGCCGGCAGTGGCGCCGCTGCAGGTCCAGGCTGAGGACCGCTGGGAAGACAAGCATCACGGCTGCAAAGTTGCAGCCCACCACTATGGCTGCCTGCGGGGTGGACAGGAGGGGCACAAAACCTGGATGAAGCCCACTAGGCTCCATGCCCACCCGAGCCTGGGCCCCATGGGTGAGGCCTCACCTGCAAGGAGAAGGCCCGAAGTGCAGGGATGGGGACTAGGGCGGCCATGAAGAAGGCGACCATATTGTTGACGGATGTGAGTGTG
Organism: Bubalus kerabau; assembly: GCF_029407905.1. NCBI lineage: Eukaryota > Metazoa > Chordata > Mammalia > Artiodactyla > Bovidae > Bubalus > Bubalus kerabau. The sequence continues at coordinate 101,828,491 of NC_073629.1, read as the reverse complement.
ACACCGGTGCCTGTGCGCCGCAGACACTCCCCCGTGCGCTCCTGCCAGGACAAGGCCGAGTGGGGGGCGGGGCAGGAGCCACACAGCAGCTGTTTATGGCCCTGTTCTAAGCGCTCGAATTCCCGATCCTCACCACAACCCTTACCACACAAACACTACGGTCACCCCTGTTCACAGGTGAGGAAGAGAGGCACAGAGAGGCTTATTACCAGCCCCAAGTCACTTAAACCGAGAGGCTCTGAGGCCCTCAGCAGCACGGCCTGGGATGAACCCAGGCAGGAGGACGAGGCCTCACCTGGAGAGGGGTGCCAGGTGGAGCCTCTGTGAAGGCGTGTGCCAGCAGGAATATGTCGTCCACGCCGATGCCCAGTGCCAAGAAAGGCAGCACCTGGAGGGGCATGGGGCAGGCAGTTGGAGGATCTGAGCAGCCCAGGCTGTGAGCCCCAAGTCTGCCTGCAGACCTGGCCTACCTGGGTAGTGGCAGCGTTGAAGGCGATGCCCAACAGGGCACAGAGCCCCAGGCCCGAGGCCACTGCCAGGGCCACCAGCAGCACACCAGCGAGGCCCACTGCACCCTGGGACTGAGCACAGTCCCACCGCAGCATCGTCACACAGGCATAGGCTAGCTGTAGGGAGAGAGGGCAGTCTGGGATGGGGGCTCCCAGGTGGGGCTGGTGGTAGGGGGCAAGGCGCCAAGAGGACCCACCATGAGCAGGTAGCCCCCCGCCACGCGAGCAGCGCTGACTTCAGAGAAGGCGTGCAGGATGTCATCCAGGGTGGTAGAGGAGAAGGCGTGAATCTGCTGGGATGCGTTCTCGGGCAGGGCCTCCTGGGCCAGCTGGAGAGACAGGGTGGTGTGAGGTGCAGGAGGAAGCAGCAGCCTCGGGCGATGCGCTCGTTGGCTCCACACTGACCTGCACAAAGCGTCGCTGCCAGGCCTGAAGGACCGTGCCAGCCTGCTCCTCGCTCCAGCCGATGTCATGCGTCTGGTAGTCACCTCGGAAGTGCTCGTAGAGCTGGCGGGGGCTCATTAGCAGGAAGGTGCTCTGCAGGGCCTCTGCCCTGGCGGTGGTGTAGGAGAAGCAGGAGTCAGGGCTGGTCTCAATGACCAGGAGGGCATGTGCAAGGGGCGTTTGCCAGAGCTGCCTGGCATCAGGGTGTGGCTCCCCATGCCTGGGGCGTCCCCTTGGCAACTCCCGGGAGGGCGGTCCTACCTCAGCAGCTGTCCTTGGGGGTCTCTGGCCATGCCTCCCAGCAGCAGCTCCTCCTGCCAGTGCATAAACTTGTGGGAGAAGCCATGGCAGCCCCCACTCAACTCCTGAGCCACGTTGGGAGCCTGGAGCGGGTGGAGAGAAGCTCGTTACTCCAGGCCCTACTTGTGGGTAACCAGGTATCTCTGGGTGGGCACCTCCAGGAACCATGCTTGCCACGGAGCTCTGTGGGCCTGGGGTGTATATACTGTTGTGCTGAGCCTCTTGCCTGCCCTGTAAGCGAACAGCTAGAGTCTGGCAGGGAGGAGGCCACAAGAGGGAGCAGAGGCCTAGAAACAGGCTGCAGGGAGGAGCTGGCTGAACTTCGGTGGTTTTGGGAAAAGGTCCACATTCACAGGGCCACACAGACACTCAGGAAACCAGGTATGACACCCATGCTTATCTAATTTGTCTTGTCTCTCTGTACACGTGTGTTTTGATGAAGTCAAGCCTTTCTGGGCTTAGAAAAAGCCAAAGGGATTCATATGCTACTTGGGTCCTTAGGAGAGCTAAATGGGAATGGAAAACTCTAGGTGTTGAGTGCAGTGTGGAGAGGGTAACAGTGTCCAGGAAATATGGGGCAGAGCATAGAGCAGTCTGCTGTCTCCAGGAACAGGGGAACACGAGGGGAAAGGGAAGGAAATAACCTTTCCCTAGCAGACCTGGCTGGAACCCACCTGCTTGCTGTGATGGTTAGGGGCACTAGGTGGGCACTGGAGGTCGTCAGGGTGCAGACAGGGCCGACCCACGTAGGCCTGGCCCACCTGTGCCTTGTCTAGCAGCTCCCGGAAGCCCTCAAGGGAGGCAAAGGGGCCCAGCTCCTCAAGCAGCTGCTCTGGGTCCAGGTTGGTCCACTGGATGTCTGGGCGGCCCCTGCAGGGAGAGCTTGTGGTTGGTGAGGATCAGGGATCAGTGCCCATCCTCCAGACTGCTGCCATGGGACCCATGGGGTAGCCCACCCCACTCCTAGCTGCTCATCTGTCCCTCTCTGTGGAGGCTCAGTCCAGCAGGTTGCTGCAGTGAACTCTGAATGGATGCAGGAGCTGAGACAGAACTCAAGACAGATGGTACTTAACACAAGGAGAAGACCCACAAAAGCCCCATTTCATTCCCTCCCAAACCGTCTATCCTTGGTTCTCATATATAACCATATAGGTGCCTGCCTCTAACAGGTTTTCTTTCCGGCCTGGGCAGCAGCTGAGTTGACACCTAGCTAACTCTCCCTGGCAAAGTCTCTTTCTGGGGATCTTTTCTTAAAAAACAAAACAAAACAAAAAAACTTTTGATTTTATATTGGAATACAGCCAATAACAATGTTGTGATAGTTTCAGGTGGACAGCAAAGGGACTCAGCCATGCACATACATGTATCCATTCTCCTGGGGATCTTTTTTCTCCTTTGTTCAGATCTTACAGATCTTCGTGTTTTATCTAAATAAGACAGGCCTGCCTTTCCTTTGGAGGTGAAGAGAAGGGGGATGAGGAGAGAGCCCTGAGGCTGCCTGTGCTCTGACCCTGGCCTGGGTGGTAATCAGGCCCTGGTGAGCTTTTGCTCACCATCCCTCCTTTCTGTTGGGGAAGTCCTGGCAGGGGATGAAGCAGGACCCCGGAGCAGCAGCAGCGGCACTCACGGCAAGTAGGCAGAGCCCCCTTGGAGTTTGGCTCCCTCCCAGAAGCAGTCGAGGGGGGTGAGGATCACGCAGGGAAACAGCTTCTCAATCATCTGCCAGGGACATCCCAGGCCAAACATCAGTCCTGCCCCCGCAATGCCCCCTACTCCACCCCCACCACCTCCCCTACTGCAGAGAAGGCTCCACCTCTACCCTCTCTCAGAGAACAGTGCAGGAGACTCACCCGCTCAATCATTCCATTTTCAATTAGGGGAACTCCTGACTTGTAGCAGATTTTGTTCAGATCCCAGGACCTGCAATAGCCAGTGGCATGGGACGTCAGTAGAAGAGGGCGACTCCGGCTCCAGCCCTGCTGTGGCACCTCTCGCTCCCAGCTGCTCGGGGGCTCAGCCAGACTCACTTTCCATAGAGGGATACTTGCACTTTACTGGCGGTGAGGGCTGCCTGGAGGTGGAGGTCAAGTGCCTCGGGCGTGAGGACGTTCTCCCCCTCCTGGCGCGGGGTCTGTATCAGCATCTGGGAGGTATACGCAGCCTCCTCCCCCAGCTTCTCCTTGGTGTATTCCAGTTCCTGGCTCACCCGGCTGCCCACTGCCAGAGCAGAGAGAGAAAGCTGGGGGGCAAGAGCCTCGGTGGATCCAAGCTCCAGGGAGTGTGGGACCCCAACTCCAGAGGCTTCCCAGAACAAGAGGGAAAAACTTCTCCTTGATGGCCACGCTGAGGCCCCAGGTTCCTGGCCCTCGTTTCAGAATCTGGAGTGGAGAGGCCCAGCTGTGTGGCTCTTTGGGACTCTTGTGAGACCTAAGGTTTCAGCATGAACCCGGCTGGCTGTGTTTGGAGTAAATAAACGTGAGAGATCCACAGGAGCGGGGCCAGGGTGGGGCTTTGGTGTCCCGGTAAGGGGGCCCCCACTCAGTCTGTCTCTGTTCCGGCGGGGAGGACAACGAGGGAGGCTGCTGTTGGAGGGTCTCCTGAAGGAACAGGTCTAGTGCTGGGGCTGGTTCCTATTTCAGGTTGTCCCGGACAGTGGTTTATATCCATACACCTTTCTGCAAACTGCTCTGTAAAGAGGGTGGGTGGCTGGGTGAATGTCTGCCAATAATGGCTCTGTAGTGGCACAGGTGAGGGGGAGGGTCACATGGCCTTTCAGGGTGACGCTGCCAGCATACTGCTTCCTCTCAGGAAACAGCTCCAGGACCCTGGCAGAGGTGGCATCAAAGTGGGCTGGGGGAAGATCCCGTTCACCAGTTTCTCAGTCCAGACACTGAGGAATCCCAGGACCAGGTCTGCCTTCATCTTCTTAATCAAGTCCTGCATTACCCTGGCTGCGGAGGCCAGCTCTGTACCAGAGGTCTGGGGAGGCGGGGAGGTTTGCGGGATGCTATGACCTGACTGTGGTTTGGGGGAGGCAAGGGCTAAGGCCAAACCACCCCGGGGGCTTTGTGGACTTGGCCTGGTCTTAGGCCCAGTTCTGCTTTCCCCCATCTGGGGCCTCTTCCTGTAGGTCACTGCCATCCCTGGGCCCACTGGACTGCTTCTCCAAGACTCCAGTCCCACTTGGGATCATCATACCCCCCCCCCCATCTCTTTCAAACCCGCATAATCCCCTCACTCATGAAAGCCCCAAACCCTTGGTCATGTTCATCACAGATGCACTCCTTTGCTCATCCCCTCTCCCAGTCACATTCCTGACCCTCCCCGCTCATGAACAGCCTCACACAGCCATCCTTCCTTCTCTGCTGTCAATTCCACATACTTCTTTTCTTCCTTTCCTGACTCCCCACTTCTGCAGACCTGTACCGCAGTGTTTATTTCACTGGGCTTAGGCCAGAGATGCCACAAGGGGGGACAGGAGCGGAGGGCAGAGATAAGCTCCCCATAGTAAGGGAGTTTGCTGGGGGGGCTGAGGTTTGGGAGAAAGAAGCAACAAGACAGAGCTAATGAGAAAGCAAGAGAAAGGGACAGGCATAATTTAAAACAGTATCAAAGGACTTCCCTGGTGGTCCAGTGGTTAAGAATCTGCCTTCCAGTACAAGGGGCATGGGTTCAGTCCCTGATCCGGGAATTAATAAAACCCCACATGCCTTGAGGCAACTAAGCAAGCACATTTGCCTCAATGGAAGATCCTACATACTGCAATGAAGATTCCGAGTCCTGCAACTAAGAACCGACACAGCCAAATAAATAAATGTTAGAAATAATAAAATACAGCATCAAAGAGAATAAGGAGTCCTCAGAGAAAATGAGGAAGAGAAAGCTATGTTTTGGCTGACAGTGATGGTGACGGTTACAAGGAAGATGAATGGGGTGTACTGGGCAGGCCAGAAGAGACAGCAGGTGTCGGGGAGCACAAAGGCTTCCGAACAGACCCGGCTTTGGGTCTTGGCTCTGATGCTTGGGGTACTTAGTCTCTCTGATCTGCAATTTCCTCATCTGAGAAATGGGACAATGCCCACCTTGGTGGATTGAGAATCAATGTGATGGGATTTCCCTGGTGGTCCAGTGGTTAAGAATCTGCCTGTCAATGCAGGGCACATTGGTTTGATCCCTGCTCAAGGAAAATTCCACATGCCTCGGAGCGACTAAGCCCATGTGTCACAACTACCGAGCCCACACCCTAGAGCCCACGCTCTGCACACGAGAAGTCGCTGCAATGAGAAGCCTGTGCACCGAAACTAGAGAGTAGCCCCTGCTCCCTGCAATTACAGAAAGCCTGTGTGCAGCAACAAAGACAGAGCGCAGCCAAAAATAAATAAAGACACAGAACCAATATGAGCAAAATGCTTAGGAAGTTGTCCAGTACCCAAGAGGTACAGATATGGAATTATTATTCAATAGTTGCTGGGAGAGAAATGATGTGACAGAAACATGATAAAGAACCGAAGAAAAAAGAGACTGTAAGTAAGTGGGGAGAAAGGCAGAACAGGGGAAGGATACTCAAAATCATCACATCTGTTAAAAACTTTACAAAAGGGATAATATAACTGGTTAGAGCTGGATAGAGTCCATTTTATAGGTAATCCAATAAATGCAACTTACCATCTTTCAACCATATCCAGATAGCATCACCGACTCAGTGGACATGAGTTTGAGCAAACTTCAGGAGATAGTGAAGAAACTTCAGGAGATGCTGCAGTCCATGGGGGTCACAAAGAGTCGGATATGACTGAGCATGCACGATATTGCAATATGTTTTAGGACCCACAGAAATGTTCACAATCTTTGGTCTAGAAATTTCACACGTAAGGACCTGTAAGCTTTTGTAGAGACTCAGGCTGTCTCTGTATGAAATGGGAGCCATGCGAGGTTTTAAGCAGAGAAGTTGACATGACCTGGCTTTTTCATCACCTAATATATTCCAGAGCTGAGCTGTGAATGATGAACAGGAGTTGGCCAGGGTAAGAAGCCAGGGAAAGGGGTTCTGGACCAAGTGTGTGCAGGTAACTGTCAGTCAGGGGCTCAGCACTGCTGGGCTCCTAAGAGTGAGGGAGAGACAAAGCTGGGTAAGCAACCTAGAGTGTGCTGCTGCTGCTGCTAAGTCGCTTCAGTCATGTCTGACTCTGTGCGACCCCACAGACGGCAGCCCACCAGGCTCCCCTGTCCCTGGGATTCTCCAGGCAAGAACACTGGAGAGGGTTGCCATTTCCTTCTCCAGTGCATGAAAGGAAAAGTGAAAGTGAAGTCGCTCAGTCATGTCTGACTCTTAGCGACCCCATGGACTGCAGCCTTCCAGGCTCCTCTGTCCATGGGATTTTCCAGGCGAGAATACTGGAGTGGGTTGCCATTGCCTTCTGCTAGGGGGCTTGAACTTGATTCTGGAGACTCCCTGGAAGCCAGTAGAGAGTGGTGGAAGGACTCTGTGGGCATGTGCATGCTAAGCCACTTCAGTTGTGTCTGACTCTTTGTGACCCCATGGACTGTAGCCCACCAGGCTACTTTGTTCATGGGATTCTCCAGGCAAGATACTGGAGTGGGTTGCCATTCTCTCTCGAGGGGATCTTTCCGACCCAGGGATTGAATCCGGGTTTCCAGTATTGTGGGCAGATTCTATACGGGGTCACCGTAGCACTAAGCACCAAGTACTAAGGGCAGCACTAAGCAGAGACTGACTGACTTGGTCAGATTTAGACGCACCACAGGAGGGCGGTGTGGAGGCAGATTTAAAGGTGAGGGGAAAGGGCAGTCCCTTAACAGACCTAGATTTCCTGGGCCATCCCCAGAAAGGCCTAGTGATTCAGGGCAGTTGGGCCCCTCCCCAGCCTTATAAGCTGAAATTTGATGAGTCTAAGAAGTCAATCACTTATAATTCCAGTGTCTTTGCCAAGTGAAGGATTTAGACATAGGATGCTATATAGTTCTTGCCAAAATAACCAAATGGGAAGTCTGTGGGGGTGAGTGGTGGGAAGGGGTGGGTAGTAAAATTTTCCTCACTTTCAAAAAAGGTGTGCAAGACAGGCATGACTTCCCTTTTCTACCATGGCAGCAGCCACCTTGGGAGAAAGTGTGATAAACCTGAGGGCAAAAGCCCAACATACAGAAGAAGGCAGAGGAGAAAGACAGAAAGAACCTTTTGCTGATGTCCTTAGGTTGCTGAATTATCCCTGGTGGAACTTCTCTACGCTCTACTGCTAGACTTCGAGGAGGGAAATAATAAATCAATTCTCCTCCTTTCTCCCTCTTTCCCTTTCTCTCTCCTTAATGTGGCTAAACGCATTCTAAATGATACAGTAAGGAGTGTACTGCCAGACCTTAGCTAGAGCAACTGCTACAAGGGTGGAAAGAAGGGATCCCTTATGAGAGAGGCTGAGAAGGAAGAATTTTAATTGTTTAGTAACCAATTAACTGAGTAAGAGGAACTGAGACTGACTCTCAAGGTTTCAGCCTTGGGAATCTGAGTGAATTGTGGTTCCACCAATTGATACATGGTTGTCACCTGCCTTCTAGACAGAAGGGCTGTATGTTCCTTATCTTCAGGGACAGCTCCAATTTCAAACCATTTCTATCACTGTTCCTGAAAGTACTAGTTGCACTCTATGTTGTGATTTTTCTTTGCTTTCTTGTTATTATTTTTTTGGCTAGACCACCCGGTTTGCAAGATCTTAGTTCCCTGACCAAGGACTGAACAGGGCCCTCGGCAGTGAAAGCACAGAGTCCTAACCACTGGACCACCAGGGAATTTCCTGGGATTTTTATTTTAGAGAATTTATCTCTGAGTCCTTCACCCAAAATTTAACACTGACTAGGAACGAGAAGTCACATTCCAATCTCACCATGGCAAAGCTGGAGAGTCCAGAAATCTCAGAGCTAATGCCATGCTTCTCTCTTTGCTTTCTGTATTAGCCAAACAGGAAAGGAATGGAGAATACCCTTCAGTCCTCATTGCCGAGGGTGTTGGCTGGAAGAAGCCTCAGAGAAAAGTCCAGGTCAGGATCACTGCTTTCAACTCACCTCCAGCCCCAATAGAGAGCAGAATGATGTTCCAAAACAAAGGAAAAAGACCTAGGAATTGATTCCTGCCCTTTTATATGACCCTCCCACAAAGATCACCAAAAACCCAGTGAGATCAAGCCTGGCCTGTGCTGGAATGCAGGAGAGGGGATGAGGAAACATGGAGGTTGAAGCAGTGTTTAGACTGGGAAGATCTGGGAAATGGAGAAGCAAGAAGGGGTGGGAGACAGCCTCTATTGTGGCAGGAAATCCAAGAGTCATTTGGGACCACCCAGGCAGCAGTGGTGTGGGTGGGGGTAAGTGTCTGTTCGTGTATGCACATGTTTGTCCTGGGGCTGGGGGCAGGCAGGCAGGCACAGAGAAACATCTGCTCTGGACCCCAGGGCTGGCCTGGAGTGCGTATAGATGTGAGAGTCTGCAGAGGGTGGGGGGTAGGGTAGGATGAGGTGTGGGATCCTAACAGGCAGACAGGCTCCAAGAAACATCTGCTCTGGATCCTCAGACGTGCCAGCATTTAAAATAACTTAGGGGTGTGAGAGTCTAACCTGGCTCTGCCTTTGGGTGTGGGCCATGGCTGGGGGAGGTTCAGGGGAGCCCACAAATGCAAATTTCCCAGGAAAGAACAGAGAGGAGTTTGACTCTGTTAAAGGGTTATCGTACCAGGCCCCAGGAAAGGAGAGTTATGTCGAAACCATTAATAAGAAATCATTTAAATCTAATGCTTCCCTTAGGAAGTGAAGATCTGGTTCCATTTGACTCCGCTGTTGCCTCAAAGTGCAGATTCTGTGACACTTTTCCACTAAACGCTTGCAGGGGGCCTCGGTGTATGGGACTCTCCCTAGAGGCCTGCCAGATGATTTATCAGTTCTCCCAGCCTTCTAGTTCTAACACTTCTATTTCTCCTATTCAGATGTGATCTCTCCCTGTCTTCTCTTATATGACACAATTGTTTTCTGCTTTGTATTATATTGTATATTACATCACAGCATATATTTTACTTTCCTTGCTACTTAAAGATGGGTCTTGTTTTAGTTGCCTTGCAAACACTGCAGCGCAGTCAATACATATAAAAGATTGCCAATAAATGCTAAATAAACACACATACACTCACAGGCTCCATATGTCTGTTCACCGGGCTCCGCCATCTGCAGATGTCCGTTTACGGGTGTGAGAGGAGCAGTGCTCCCAGATGCCCAGGCTCTGGCAGGCAGGTGCCCCCTCCACCCAGAGCAAAGCCCACTAGAACTCAATAGCCAGCTTCTCACCCTATTCCTGTCTTGGGCTTACCACATCCAACCAACTACAGCCAGTGCCCACAACTCACCTTCCACCCAGAGCTGTTCTAGGTCTGTCTCAATGATGGCCACGCGGAGACCCAGTGCTAGGGCCCCAAAGGCCAACAGTCCCAGGAAGAGCACTTTGCCACAGTGTCTCTGGATCCCGCAGCCCAAAGAGAAGAGCAGGCCCTGGAAGTAAGCACGGAGCCAGAGCGGAGCCTTCAGGCTCCCAGCTAGGATCTGGGATAGAAAGAGAAGGGTCAGCCAGGCATTACTGCAACCACCCATGAAACCTTTCCCTTTTCTCTTTATTCCATCCTCTGCCAAGCTCTGGCTTCTTGGTTTCTGGATGCAAAACAGGGAGGACGTACACAGACACAGGCCCAAACTTGGAAAAAATTTAACTCCATTCCCTGCCTCCCACCCAATACACACTTGAAGAAGGCATAGATTCGTTTTCTGAGATAGGATACGCACACACACGGGTTCTCAGGTAGACAGAGGTCGACATAGACACCCTCTCTCTCACCGGCCAGATGCTGAGGATATACACACACACACACACACACACAGAGTTTTTCCACACACCACACACACACACACACACACACACACACACACACACACAGAGTTTTCCCCAAGATTTAGAGACGTTACACTTTGCAGACCCGGTTCCTTCTTCCGCCTTCCCCTCCACTCACCTGGGGTGTTGCAGGTCGAGCTGGGGGTGTGTAGCCCGGGGGCAGCTCCCCGAGAGGTGGCGGCCGAGCCATGCTGGCGGGTATGGGGGGGCATGGGAGCCCCCAACCTGCGTTATCTGGGAGCCCCCATAGACTGGCCTGGTCCGGTGTACCGCTGAGCTACGCGTCGGAATTCAGCGGGGCCGCTAAGACGCGGGTACGGGTATGCAGTGGTGTCCGCGAGCGTGAGGAGTGCGGCAGTGCGGCTCGGGGCGCAGAGCCGGAGCCGAAGTGGGTCACGCGTGTAGGAACTAGCCGGGAACGGGAACCGCAGTGCCGAGGAAGCTTCTGCAGTCCCAGAAAAAGGGAGCGGGCTTGGGCTACGCCCTCCCATTGGCTGAGTCTCCCGCAAATTACCCGGAGCCTAGCGGCCGGATCTGCTGCTAGGCAACGGCGCCGCGGGGGGGGGGGGGGGGCGGGGCAGGAGACCACCCAGGCAGGGCCACCCTTTGCCTTGCTTCCCCGCCCGCGCGTCCGCCGGGCCTTCGGGGAGGAGGAGGGAGGGAGATCCTGGAGAGGCGAGGCGTTGGCCAAATGTAAGTCAGGAGAGATCAGTGCTAAGAGGTGTCGACCCAGCCAAGACCCAAAGACTTATTTCTACAGTTCTCTGCGTGCATTCTCTCCCCATTCAGTTCCTTCTCTCCATTGAGGCCATAGTCATCTCTCTAAAATGCAAATCTGATTACAGCTCCAAAACACAAAGCCCACGTGGAGTATAGGGCCCTGCAGGATCTAAAATCTTCTCTCCCATAGTTCCTTCACACCCACCCCGTGTTCCTTCCAGCCCTGCAGAGTTACACGGAATTTCCTAAACCCACCATGTTATGCCATGTATTTCTGCCTTTGTACATGTTGGGGCCCTTTTGCTTTGGCAGACCATCTTCAAAACTGAACTTGAGGGAACTCGCTGGCAGTCCAGTGATTAGGCCTTTGCGCTTTCACTGCCAAAGTAACGGGGTTCAGTCCCTAGTGGGGGAACAGGCTCGAGTGGTGTGGCCAACCTCCAAAACCAAAAACCAAAACAAAAAAACCCTGAAACTGAGATGTTAACCATGTCCCTTTGAAGCCTTTCTTGATTCACACCACCCTCCTAACAGAAAGCACATCTTTCTTTGTGCTCCTTGTAACACTTAATTTATATATTATTGCATTTGATACAATTTATGTACTTGAAAGTCTGCCTGCCTCACTAGAAATAAGTGGGTGTTCAATAATTGTTGAATGAGTCATTTGAGAGTTGCAGAAACTAGTCTTGGAAATGACTTGGAAACAGAAAATAGTCCCTTTATTAAACTTTCATCAACTATCTGGCCTCTGAGCATGCTGTTTCTGCAGGTTCCGGACTGACTAACCCTGAATGGCAGAGGAGGGTAAAATCAATATACCAGCATGTAAAGTTTGAGAAAGATAAAAAGAATCTCCAATAAATGCATTACTGTAACACAACTACTATTATCTCTGGCCAATATCTTGGTCAATTCTTCCAATTTGTTTATGATTACATCATAAACATTTCATATTACTACATAATCTCTGTATCAATCATTTGGAAAATGTCCTTAGGACAGATTCCCAGAAGTGTGTTGGGTCAAAAAGTATGAACATTTTTATGGCTCTTGCTACATATTGCCAAACTGCTTCTTGAAAACTTGAGTCAACTAACACAATCTCCCGGGAGATCTCTCCTCAGTTCTGGGGAAGGGGGAATTTTAGGCCGAGGGGGTGAACACCTAGTGGGTGCTCATCCAGCAAAATGCCTTGGAGGAACTAATACATGTGTGATGCTGTTGGCCAGGTAGTGACTGCATGGTAAAAACAGCATATGTGCATAGCACTTTGTTCCTCCCTGTCATAGAGAAGAGGGTCCTGTTATAGATAAAGAACGTGTACCCTAGGGAACTTCCCTGGTGGTCCAGTGGCTCAGTGCTCCCAATGCAGGGGTCCAGGTTCCATCCCTGGTCAGGGAACTAGATTCCACATACTGCAACTAAGAGCTCACATGCTGCGACTAAATACCAGTGCAGCCAAAAAAATGCCCCCCGCCCCAAACCAAAGAACTTTTTAAAGCATACCCTCAGCAATTCTCTGGAAATAGAAATAGCCTCTAAACTAGATTGTATGGGCTCTTAAATTGTTTTTGCAGTTCCAGCAAAAGATGGGTATGGCTGGGTGTCATCAGGACTAGAAGTAGAGAGGATTTGCTGTAAGTAGTTCTTGAGACTTCCTTCTTGCTAGATTTGCAGACATAAAGTCCATGGAGAAATAGATGTATAGTCATCTGGGCCTTGGGACTCTGTTTCCACAGCAGGCCCACCACTGCTAACAGTGGTAAAGTCCAGCACATCCGTGGATGCTTTAATGGCAGGGCCTGTCTCCTGAGAAAATTTCTTGCTTTGTAAAGTCCAAAGACAGGGTGAGAGGAATTGGTCTGCAGTTCCAACAGTTCCAACTAGGGCCCTCTGGCTGCTTTGAGCTCCAAAGTGACCTTTCTTCTCCCCAACAAAGTGAGTTTCTAAGTATTGCTGAGCTCAGCCAGTGGTGATCTAAAGCCACAGAACCGGGAGGGAAGAAGCTCCTCTTTTCTCTCTATAAGCAGCTTGCTTCAACTATGGAATAGCCTGGTTCACAGTCACTTCCACTGGACCTGGGTATGTGTCTTTGGCCCAAACCCGAGAAATTCTCCAAAGACAAACAAAAGAGAAAAGGAATCCTTCATCACCACCAAGGAGTAAATCTAATTACTGGTTTATGGGACAAACATTCCTTAAGGTCTCTTATGGATCCACCCTTTTCTAAGCTCTGAGGTTGTAGGGTACCTGATTTTTAAAAGTTCATAGCCTAAGAGGGTTAAGCACAGAGACCACAGGGGAAACCCCTGTGAGCTAGAATACTCAGGGAAATTTCCAGAAGTGAGAGGAACTAGATGGGAGAAGTGGGAGGGTGACAGAATCTAAAAGGACATGGTTCAAGGTCTGGATCTTTCATTTACCGGCTATGAGATCTTGGGCAGATAACATAGTGTGACATTTCCCTAAGGTTTAAAGGAGATAATCTATGTAGGCTAGGAGCAGTGCCAGGAAAGGTGAGGCGAAACACACAAAGTTATACTGTTAGGGAAAGTGGTCAGCCTGGCTTCAGGGTAGGGTCCATGAGGGCGGACGAGGTCAAGCTTTCTTTCCCTGCCATTCTCCAAGCTACTCACTCTCCACACTTTGGCTTTGGGCTGGCTTCTGTTATCTGGGCCAAAGTCAATAACCCTGAGATGTGGGGGAGAGAAGCAAAGGCCCTAGCAGCCCCCCACTGCCACCCACGAGGTTTAGGGACCTCGTCTGTATGCCCCTTCCCTCTAGGCAGATTTATGCCAATAAGTCCTGCCAAGTCTCTAGTGCTAGAGGATGCAACCAGAGATCAGAGAATGGCCTTTTACCCTGGTGGTGAGGTAAGGAGAGAGGATTAAGAATCAAAGTAGAGGTACTTTCCTGGTGGTTCAGTGGCTAAGACTTTGTGTCCCCAGTGCAGGGGGCCTGGGTTTGATCCCTGGTCGGGAAACTAGATCCCATATGCCACAACTAAGACCCGGTGCAGCCAAAAAAAAGAAACAATCAGAGTAGAATTTCCCTGTTTATCCATGGCAGAAAAGCCCCTGATGGAAGCCTTCTGGGTGGTGGCAGATGGCTCAGGTTGAGGACAGGGCATCCTGACCTCTAGTAGAATGTGTTCTCCTGCTTAGCCTCTTTCCCTGTCAGCTCCATCAGAACTGAGCTTTCTAGACCTTCTGTCTGGGTGGTCCTTCCCACACCCCTCTCCCCTTTCCTCAGACACATTTAACTATTTAGAAAGCAGTATACCAAGACCTGGCTTATGTATTAATACTTCCTTAGGGGGAGGGATGCTTGTGGATTTAAAAAAAAAAGTATACTCTTTGCAATTCTCTGGAAACAGAAACAGCTTCTAAACTAGGCTGTGCAGACCCCTAGATCACTCTTGGGGGGTCCAGCTAAAGAGAGTTTTCCCCACACTTTCCCATGCAGATGGGAGTGGGCTAGTAAGAGTAATGTGGTGAAGTGGGAAGAAGTTCAGCTTCTGGCCTTGGCAGTCAGTCCCTTTATAGGCTCAGGGAGCTCCTGCTAGCAAGTAGGGGAAAGGTGTTACTGGGGGTGGGGGTGGGGGTTCTTGGAGCAGTAGCCATCAAATTGTGTCTGATCTGGCAAGCTCCCAGAACCCCGTTTCTCAACACCTCCTCAGAGACCTCCTTGATTTGCCATTAAAGGCTCCCTGCCTCTCTTCTTCACTCCCCTCATGCAGCACCACTCAGAGAGGCAGGGCAGAGCCTGTCAATCTTTTGCCTGCCTAGCCTTCTGTCCCATGAAGAGGTAGCTGGCCAGTGGACATTCAGTTGCTCATTCTATTTCAAACCTCTGGAGATGTTGCCAAAAGAAAACAAAAACTGTCCTGCCTTCTGGCAGACAGAGTGAACAGAAGAGAAATCAAAGCATCTTGGGCACCCAGCCAGTTTTGGAGTTGGTGGAGACAATAGCAGCAGTGTCCCAAGCTGGGGGCTGCGCCCAGCTGGGACTCAAACTCAGCAAAGGCCTTCCCCTGGGGAAGGCTCCCTTCTTTCAGCTCCCTTCTTTCCTTGGAGCAGGAGCAAGGGAAGGCAGAAGAGAGGCCTTTTCCTTTAGCCAAGGGCTCGATGGGGAAGATCAGAAAGGAGAGTGGGAAGGTTCTGGGACAGTATAACCAATCCTTTCCCTTCCCTGACCCCACCCTTCCTCCAAACCCACCCACCTCTAGCCCCTTTCTGAGGTCAAGGAGCCATCTCTGCACCTGGACCCCAAGCATCAGAAAGCTCTGAGAGGGGATAAAACCTGAGATTACAAGGGCCCTTAAAAGTCACCCAGTTCAACTTTTCCATTTTGCAGGTGTGTAAACTTAGGGGCAGTGACCTGTCCAAAGCCAGACTACATTCCAGAGCGCAGGTCTTCTATCCAGGCCAGGACTGTCTCCAGCACCATCGCTGCCCCACACATTTAATTTCAGCTCCAAACAGGATCATCTTGGGCACCACCACAGCTCTTTATTTCTACCTCCCCACAGTCCTCTTGGTTTCAACCACTCTGCTGGGCCATTTCAGCTTCTCTCTGATGAGGGCAGACTTTCAGGAACCTTGTCCTGACCAGTGGGGAGAATGTGGAGCTCTAGAGCAACCCAGAGGGCTGGTGGAGGTGGAGCTCCCCCAGAGGAGGAATGCTCAGTTACTCTCTCTGAGTTAGTCCAATGAGAGCAACTAAGGTTCAGGCAGGATCACTCAAATGAACTTGAGAGACTTCAGATTTTTGAAGCAATGTAGAAACCAGTATTTCAAATCATTCTTTATAATTACTGCCACCCACAGTGAATACATCAAGAGAAACCTTTACTTTGATAATTCTAGGAGGTGAAATCTCACCCCAGGAACCACTTTCATCTTCCAGCAAACACCTGCAGGTGGTAAAAGCGGTGTAGGGAGAGGCAGGAGTGGAGTAGAGTATCTGGGAGTGGGGGTGGTGAAGACAAGGTGGATGGGGTTCCAGAAGAGCTGTGAGAACCGAAGTCTCATTTCTCAATTACCTGAAGCAGCAGAGTCTATATAATTAGGATATAAAGGAGTGCAGCTGGAGAAGAATCAGTAAGAATTTCAAATGATGATCTGGGTTCCTGGCTCTTCCTTTCCCAGTTGGGCAGACCTCCCTAAGAAGAGGTGAGAAGGGGTCTGGCTTCTCTCAGCCCACAGCTTTATTGTCCTTGCTTCCACGAAAACCTGTGGGGATAGCATTGTTGGCTAGGCAGGGGCTGCCTCCTGCTTGCTTTAAGGGTCTCCAGGGTATAACAGTTGGGCTGGATGCCTCCCAGGCACTGGGAGGATGGGAAGTAAATGGCAGGGGTGGGAGGGTGAGGCTGGGGTGGCATGGTGGCAGGGGCCAGGAACCTGTGTGGGTAGGTATGGGAGCAGAGTAGTTAAGTCTGGGGCTGAGGCTGCCCACACTGGCAGCTGCAGGAGGCGCATCACATGCAGAGGTGGCAATGGTAGCAACCAGGCCCACAGATCTAGAAAGCCTGATTAGGGTTGGGGGCTGATGGACCCTTAAGTCCTTTCAGGTGGGAGATGCTTTTAAGGGCTAGGCTGGGCCAGCCAGTTGGAAAGTAGCCCTCCTGGGAGCTTCACCACTGGACAGCTGCTGCCCCTGCCTGATAACCTTGGTGTATAAGAGCCAGGCCACGTGTCCTATCTTGTCCCACACGCTGGCTCTTGACAGTTTTTCCAACAGGAACATACACTGTATCCTCGGAGCCCAACTACTCCATAAGTCTCCAGAATGCCTTTGGGAGCCCTTCTTTTATTGGGAAATAAATACAGAGTCAAAGAGGTGGGCCAGCCAACATCTGTAGTTCTGGTGGCCAAAAGGAAGGAGTCTGACTTGCTCAGAACTCAGATCTCCAGGAACTGGTCATTCCCCACGATCACATTCACTCGTTTGGCTATAAAAGAAAAAGAAAAGGTTGTTTGAGAACTGGAAGCAAATGAGTTCATTTCAAATCCGATTACTTCTAATTCTGTGTTCATAAACATTTATTCCTCTCCGATGTGGCTCTGCTCTTTAGAAGCTCTTGGGAAAAACAACTTGCCAAAAGGTCTTTGGGAGAGACAGCATCCTCCCACCCAGGAGGTGGGGACTGACACCTGGCTTTCAGGAGACGTTCCATCAGAGGGGAACTGGAACTGAGTCTTAAAGGATGAGTAGAGTTTTTTCAGGCAGTGTATCAAGGGGAAGGCATTCCAGGCTGTTAGAACAGCATGAGCAAAGACATAAAGATATAAGAATGAGGAACGTGAAAAACTCTGGTGTAGGATAGGGCATGGGGGAAAAGAGTGAGAGGAAAAGAGACTAAATAGTTAAATGGAGATACTCAAAGGAGAAAGGGAGATGTCTCCCATGTCATATGTAAATAATATTGCACACTCGACAGGGTTATTGTGAGAATTCAATGAGTTAAAGCATACTGAGTGTTTGATAAACAGTGGTTATTATTTTTGTAAAGTTCAAACCCATAAGGCCCTCTATGACCTGACCCTTGTCTACCTCTCCAGTTTCATCTTCCATCTTTCTCCATTTGTACTTGGAAGCCATATTGTTTTGTAGCTCTAGACCTTAGTATATGGTATTTTCTCTGCCTCAAATGCCTTTCTTCTCCTCCCTACTCACCCTAAATACCCTAATCAAGCATCTCCACTATGTGGTGCCTTCCCTTCTGAACCGTTCATTTCCTGGTTTGTGAAAACACTCTACCTTGGATGTATCTCTATTTCTCTGTAAGGATTCTGAGTGCAGGGGCAGTGGGTTTATGATCATATCTAGCACAGCTGCTGGCACATGAAAGATTTCAGAGGTCTGTAGTTAAATGACAAGCACAGGGTGTGACTGTGTCTAAAGTTGCAAGGAAGTGAAGGTTGGTAAAGTAGAGAAGATCAGGGAATGGTGAAGCTGAGGGGCTGGATGGTTCATTGATAAATACGCTGAAGTTGTCCAAGATGTTTGGAAAAAGAGAGGGAGGAAGCGGGAAGACTGTGAACCCTTGATACATTTAGGAGACTTCCCTGGGAGCTGACCAATTATGTGGTAAAAGGTAAGAAGAGGGTTAACTTTCAACAAGTAGGAGCTATAGAAAGGAGGCAGTGAACCAATGGTCGGGAAGGGGCAGGGGAAACCAGGCATGCCTTCTTCCCTGAGGGCCTGGGGCAGATGTAGGGGAGAGGGGACTGTTCAGCCTTCTACTGACTCAGACAGAAAAGGCTGACCACCTGGAGGACAATGGATTCTTTCTGGGTGAGCTTGACCTTAAAGGTCCAACATCTTTATTGCCATACTTTGGGCTTTAAGTGCGACCCTGATAGGTAAGGCAGAAACTCTTGACTTTCCTGCAGCTCTACTTCAGCCTCAGAAAGGTTTGGTGAAGCAAAATGAAAACCGTTGATAATGGTACCAAGTTTGATAATACGAGATGTTTTGATCTGTTCATAGTGCCCACAGCCTGGAGCCTACTTCTGCTCTGCCAGTAGAAAGGGGGTTTCTGACTGAAGCCCTGGAAACTTTGAGATTTCAGACATGTCTTCTGTTCTACCCCCCTTTCTAGCTTTGTTTCTTGCTACATCTCCTTTACATACTGTATTCTAGATTTTCCAAATGATTTGCAGTTCCCAACACAATAGACTGTTTTTTGCTTGCCTGGTTCCCCTTAGTTTAAGAGGTTCTTCCCTTTTGTATATTTGATGTATAGCCAGCAATTTTAAAATTTAGCCTAAATTCCTTCCTTTGAGATGGTATGCCTGATCCTTGTGCCAAGAACTGAATGATTTCTCTTTTCTGTCCTTAGTGAACCCTGACATCATACCCGTGAAACTGTACTTAGTTCTTTACTTATCTGTGTCTCTATAATAGACTGAGCAGCTGGACAGTAAAAGGCAAGTCTTACTCATCTTGACACCCCTAGTCTCCCAGAGCCTAGAATATAGGAGGTGGTATTATTGAAGAAAGCGTGTATGTTCTCGGTGGTTATGTGAGGGTACAGCAGAAGGAAAAGGAGCACGTATAGAGGAGAAGGCCTCCAATCCCCTTGCCAAAGAGAACACAATTGACACACTGGTGCATCACAGCAAAGGTGCTAGGGGTTGAGAGCATCTTTGGGCCTGTCTCTCTAATGTTCTCCAGTAGGAAGAGAAGCTCAGGTCTAGGCCTTTCACAAAGTTTTTGTTATAGCATTGTATTTGACAGAGGCAATCTCATGTGAGAGGAAAAGGTGACAATGCAGAATAGGACAGCTCTGAGCCACAGAGCTTTGAATTCTAACTGGACTTTGATCACATTATTCCATGTCTTTGGTTTCCTCATAAAGTTGTGGGGATTCAGTAAGATAACTGATGTAAAGAGCCTTGGTAAGAATTAAATGGAAGTTACAGAATGCACCTGGGTTTGGCTTGTGTGGTCCTGCCCTAGAAAGCCATCTGCTTCCTTCAGTGAGAAGGATGGGAGGGAGGCCCAGACAGTGCTCAGGCTTCTACATTTCCAAGGGCTGGGGCTGGTCTTGGAGTGTGACTGTCAGTCAGGCTCGACCTTGAGGTAAGACTGATCAGAAAAGAACAAAGGAAATGCATCTTGGGCTAGCTTCCCAGGAACCTCCAAAAGTTCCTCTTGGCCCTTATCCCCTCTGTGGCCATGAGTTAGCCATATCATCTCATATCTAGATTCTGACATCTGCTTTCCCTTCACCCAGGCTCCTCCTAGTTTCCAGGCCACTGGAATGTTCTGAAGACAGTCCCAGTTTTATTAACACTCTTCTTGGTCCTTAGTGCTCCAGACCAGAGGGGTGAATGAGGTGTCAGGCTGAGGCAAACAACATCTTATTCTGCTCTGCTAGGCTCCAAATAAATACCTGCACCTTCTCTGGCTTGCTCACTGGGATTCAGAGGAGAAATATTGCACCTGGCATTTTGGGGAAGATTTTATGGAGACTTTCAGTAAGGTGGAGGAAACCTGAAGGGGAAAAACAAGCAGTGCTAGTTCTGCTTGGCCAGGGTTGGAAGCAGGCTTCAGTAAACACACTGGAAAAGTTCTGGGCTGGAATCAGGTCAGCAAAGATCCTAAAGAGAAGAGCACAAGGGAGGAAAGTAAGCTGGGGAAAAACCAATGAGACAGAGGGGAATGACAAGTCACATACGAGAAGCTGCACTGTTGGGAGGCTGGGGAGGATTCCTGCTAGGCAGGACTTGACCTATGTACCCATCAGGTCTACTTTCATGGCCAAAGGACTGATCACTGTGGTCCCAGGGAAGAGATCCAAGTTCTCTCTCTGAAAGTAATAAGAGACTCAGATGAAATGTCCAATTAGTCTCCCAGGTTTTGACTTTGTTGGCTATAGCTTTTCAGTTGGCTTGAGCAGGAGGTCAAACTTGGCTGCCAGGATTTTTGCCAGAGATAATCTCATTAACTGAGCATGCTGGGTGGGGTGAGAAAGGCTGGAATTGCTAGAAAATGCCTTGTTCTCTCAGTAATGCTAGAAAAGGGCAGTGGGGCCTACACTGGGTTATGAGAGTCCTGTTTTTGGTGTAGAGTCCCATTTTTGCTATGGATGTGGTGACTCTGTGGCATGCAAATGATTGGGATTTGGAGAGGGGGCAGTATTACTTCTGAGGATGAATGTTTTTTCCTAAAATCCCTCCACAGGAGAAAGACTGACTGGGGACCTTGCTATCTCCTGACCTCTTTGCTAGTGAGGACCTAAGTTGATGTTTGTCTAGGTCATCCATAGTAACAGGTTGAGATTGCTACACTGATGGCTGGGAATTTGCTTTCTCAATATAGCTCAGCCTCAAAGAAAATGATAGTGGGAACAGGCTGACGTCCAGGAATCCCTGTGGCAGGAAGGCACTGACTACTGTGCTGGCCGCAGCGACCCCTCTAGCATAGAGGACAGAGTAAGAAATGTTGGGGATCTCCAGTTTAGAGACTTCCCTGGCCCCTTCTTCAGGACCCTTAACGAGACACATAGTGTTAGTTAGAACCAGAAAGCCCAGGAGACATTGCAGCCTGTGACATCTTAGGGGTGTGGCAAGCCTAGCCCTGTGCTCCTTGATGGGAGATGATGTGCCTCAAACCCTCACTGTCTGGCATTCATTATTCATTCATGCATTCTGCACACAAAACTAAGAGGGGTCCTTGCAAAGGAAAAGAAAGGCACACTATGACTTTGTTGGAGGTGGGGAGAGGAAGGAGGAGAAACTGTGAGGTTCCAGGTTCCAGCATGTAAGAAAGCCGGGGGCGGGGGGTGGGGGGGGAGTGGGGGGGTGGCAGGTACGACCCTGCAGGGCAGTGGCAAATGGAGTTCACACATTCAAATATGCCTGTAAAAAAAAACAAAAGGAAGCATCTCCTGGCTCTAGGAGGGACTAAAACAAGAAAGCACTGGGTATTTCTACTTTTTTGCTGAGCAGGAGCTAATTTACAAAGCAAAGAGGCAAGAAAGAGGTAGAAGAAACATTGCATGGGGCCACAAACCCAAATAGAAGAGAACAAGAAGGACAGAGAAATGTAATGAGGAGTCAGAGAGCGGATGGGATTATCCTATCCTGCTTTTGAAGGATCCGTTCCAAGGCCTTCCACAAAGTCAGAGAATAGGCTGAGGTTCTGAATTCTATTTTAAAGAAACAACCAATAGGCCCTAGATGATCAAAAACCAAATTTCTCTTCAAGCCAAGGGTAGGTATGGGTGAACTGGTACGTTGAGCAGGAGAAAGAGCTAAGAGGAGAGAAAAAGCCAGGATATGGAGGCCAAATATATTTTTCCTACCTGTTGGGGAAAGATGGACTAAAGGGAGAAAAAGAGTAACACTGTTAAATTTTGCTCGGCAAGCCAGGAGTGGCTTCTTCCTCTGGTCTTTTTGGAGGCTGTCAATAGTTCAGGCTCAAGACCCAATTGTGTTATGTACTAGCTGTGTTTAGTTCAGTTCAGTTCAGTTCAGTCGCTCAGTCGTGTCTGACTCTTTGCGACCCCATGAATCGCAGCAAGCCAGGCCTCCCTGTCCATCACCAATTCCCGGAGTTCACTCAAACTCACGTCCATCGAGTCCGTGATGCCATCCAGCCATCTCATCCTCTGTCATCCCCTTCTCCTCCTGCCCCCAATCCCTCCCAGCATCAGAGTCTTTTCCAATAAGTCAACTCTTTGCATGAGGTGGCCAAAGTACTGGAGTTTCAGCTTTAGCATCATTCCTTCCAAAGAACACCCAGGGCTGATCTCCACTTTTGGTAAATTTCAACTTTCAAAGTCTCAGTTTCCACTTTACCAAATGGGTCAATAAAGAATCCCTACCTCAGAAGGCTTTCATGAGAACCCAATAAGACAGTGCACAAGAAAACATTTTAAAGCTGTATACAATAGCCATAAGCCAGTGCCCCCCGCGCCCCCCCCAGGAAGGCAGTGCCATCCTTGCCCCTTGTGCTGGGGTTCAAGCTGGTGTCCCAGCCCTCTCATCTAGGATCATACCTTCAGCTTGCATGGGATCATGGCAGAAGGTACCAACAGCTGGGGAGCCACTACTGACCAACACTCCAGCTCAAAGGCTCTCTAGTGAGATACCAGGTGGAGTTTGTCCCCCCCAGACTGAACTAAAAATGCCAGCCTTCCCCACAGCAAGGGCATGGACAGATAACCTAGGTTTGACCTGTTAGTGTAGCCACCAGAAACCATGAGCTGGGAACTAGTGACACAAAAATATAGGAACCAGAGCGATTCCACTTTGGGGCTGCTGGGCAGCTGGAGCAGCAGAGCAAGCGTGTAGTATCCAGTGTTCAGTGAGGACAGCAGCAGTGTCCTCACCAGAATGATCTGGAGGTAAATCTTGGCTGTGACCCATTTTCTAAGCTTGATTCTGCAGCCATCGTGGAGCTGTGAGCTATCTAGTATCTTTTCAATGAATTCTTTATCAGTTTAAATCACCCAGAGATAGTTTATATTGCTTACAACAAAGAACTTTATTGGTAAACTAGTATTACCCAGAAAAGGCCTTTCAGAAATGACAATTCTCACAAGTAGAGGAAGAAAGTACTTGAAATGTGAGAGGAAAGGCAGTGAGAAGAAGAGTTATGTCTAGTCTCTAGTGAAGAAATAAGGCTGAAGGGTGGTTTCAGGCAAAGGCAGCATCTCCTCAGTTCATTTATCAGTGTTGCATTTGGTTCTTTCATCAGCGTAAGTTTAGGAAAAAAGTCAGAAGAGATCTCATGATAATTGCAACTGTCTCACAAATGTCTTTTCTGGAACCCTAACTCTCTGCCCTGAAATGCCCCCAAATTCCCTTTACCAAGGGATCCAAAATTCATTTGCTCATCTCTACACTTCCCATATCTACTATAAACTAGGACCTGTTCCGAGAGCTAGGGACACATATTGAAATAAGTCAGTCCTTGGTCTGAGGTTCTTAGTCTAGTAGTGAAGATAGATTCATAGATAATTGCCATTTGTATATGTGCTTTAATTAAGGTATTGACAAAGGTGTGGAGGAGGAAGGAATGCTCACTTTGACTGTGAGGAGTCATGGAAAGAGTCAGGAAGGTTCTATAGAGAAAACACTTGGGCAGAATCATTAAGAATTTCAGACAGAGAGAGGGCATGTGCAAAAGCACGGAGAGGCACAAGAGCATGGTGCATATGTGGAGCTCTAAGCCCCATGGTATGCTCCAGAAGTTGTATGTAATCCTCATAACATTTAACCGTATTTAGTTCTCACAACGATCCTCCAAAATAAGTTATTATTGTCTCAGTTTTTCTAGTTTCAAACATCTGAGGCCTAGAAATTAAAAACAACCTGGTGCCCATCCAGTGATTTGCACAGCTGAGATCTGAACCCAGGTCTGTTTTGAGTCTAAAGCTCACAGGAGAGGTATATGACTTAAAAAAAAAAAGGGAAGGAGAAAAAATGGAAGAAGGCCTTTACTTACTGGGAGAAGGAAAAGGTGGCTTCCACAAACTCAGAACTGGTGGATTTAGTTCTTTCATCAACTCTCCTACCCCACCCTAGTTTAGGTTTAAGGAATATTCTGAAAAGGAATGTGCCCTCTTTACTGATCTTGAGCTTTGGCTACTTTTTGGTTAAAAATCCTCAGCCAAATTATGGACCATTCCAATTTGCCCAGCCCAGCAGGAAAACCCTGATGTTTGTATGTCTTTTAAGCATTACACAGACTTTCTATAGCTACAGAGCAGAGCAAGCTAACACTAAAGCATCTCTAAGCAGTTGAGGATGGCACCGAGACAATGGCTTTCAAGAAGCTACTAACCTTCTTCCAGGCCAAGAATCCATGGGACTCCTCTCCCTTAACTACCAGGTCAGATGAAGTACCCAAGGACTGCAGGAGGCTGCCAGAGATAGTTCCAGAGCCTCTGTTGATCACTGGCCCTTTTCTCTTATGCCTGACAGCCACTGTAAAGTATTGGTGCCACTCTGGGTCATTAGATATTTCTGGTATGTTTTAAATTTTTTGGTAGTAAGGCTGCATAAATATATATGAAGACTTATCTAACAAGATAAATTTTCAAAGGTGGAACTGTGAAATCAGAATTTAAAAATTTGACAGTGATGTCAATCGCCCTCCTAAGGTGGCTTTTATCAATTTATATGTTTTCACCTGTGGGGTATGCATATGCTTGTTCCCCAGTTCTCATCAGCACGGAGCATTATCTGTGTTAGTGTGATATGAAAACAATGGCATCTGTGATTGTAATTTGGGTTCTGGTTTACCTTTGGCTTCAATCCTCTGGCCGCTTCCAATTAGGCAGTTCTTGATGTCTGCTCCCTTCTCAATTACAGCATCGTTGCAGATGATGCTGCTCTGGATGTTGCTTCTGTAACACAGTAGCCAAATTAGGGAGTGTCCATGTCTCTCATCACCATCCTCATCCTTATGGGTTGGAGGTTCTGGTTCCTCCATATGCTAGGAATAGCTGGCCAGTCTAGTTAATGGTTACATGCTTATGTTAGAAGATAGAATGCCTCAAGAGAGGATTGGGCTTTAGAGAAGTCCAGAGTCTGTATATGCTCATAATGATATTCACCCAAAGCCTGCAAAGAGCAAACAGTATGACTTCAGTTCTTTAGGCACCCCAGACCTGGAGGTCTAAATTCCACCCAATTGCTCTTCCTTTGGTCTGGGGGTGGAAGCTGGCCCTGACCCCTGGGCTGATCCATTGCTTCTGCCTCTCATCTGGGAATATATAAAAAATTTCAGTGGAGGCTCAGATCCAGTGAATCTTCCTAGGAGATAAGCTATAGAAATAATGGGTACCCCACAGCTCTTACCACTGACCCTGGTTAATCAAAACCATAATTATTTAGAAAAATAGGATATTTTAAAAGCCAACTCCATGCTATATAAGAGACTACTCTAGACCCTAAAGCCACACTCTCAAGAGTAGCACCACTGGCTCTTAGCATTTGAATGTGTTTAAAAAGCATCCTCTTGGCTTCTGAAGATGGGTGGGTGGGGGAAAAGTCCTTCTGAAAATCTTCACTAGCATTTATTACATACCTACTTCAGGCCAGGCACTGTGCTAAGCAGTCTACATATATTACAGAAGTGAGTTACCTAGATGATTCTAGGAGTATCATTTTTACCTCTGATAAAATAAACAAATTTTGCAGATGAGATGACAGATTAAGAGAAGTTAAACCATTTACCTAAAACCACATTAACTGCCAAGTAGCAATTTCAAAACTAAGTCTGCCTGACTCCAGAATCCATACATGCATGGTCAAACAAAGAAATTAGGGGAGAAGACTAGAGGAAGCCTGGGACTGCTGAGTTGTTTTTCTGGGCCAAGATGGCTCTGTGGAATGAGATCTATCCTAATAAGGGAATATTCAGTCCCTAAAGAGTCAGAAGTGGGCAGCTGGAGGGGAGAAGGAGGTAAGTAGGAACGGTCTGAGTGTCCATTTAAACAAAATAAAACATCAACTAAGGAAAAATCCTCAAGCAATCCAAGAGGCATGGGGGATGGAAAAGAGGCCATTCCAAGGACTGAAACTATCATCCACAGGTCATAAAAAAGATTCTTGCCAAGTGCCAAAATTTTAGTAAAATGCAAAAAAGTAATTCCAGCATTTTATGGCATTTCAAAGCCTTCTTTACTCTTCTAGAAGGTTAAAGCTTGTCAGAAAGTGGCAAAGGTCAAAGCCATAGCACTCTGCTGTGGGCTAGAGATGGGTAGAGAAATTATTAGGGTTTTTTTTGGCTGCTTGGTGAGGCGTGTGGGATCTTAGTTCTCAACCAGGGATCAAACCCATGCCCCCTACAATAGAAGCATGGAGTCTCAACCACTGGTCCACCAGGGAAGTCCCAGTACTAGTTTTTTTGGCTCAAACTCAGGATATACTCAGTGGGTGGGCATTAAGGGACCTTCCAGAACTTTTCAATTTGCCCTCCCTGAGAGAAAGCAGTCCAATCAGCAGTTAGGGTGATTCCGGATCCTGGGGTGAAAATTCACCCCAAAAGAGTAGTAAGGAAGTATACAGAAAGCTTCAGACACAGAGGCTTCTGAGATATAGTAGTAGGTTTATAACTGGCCGCTAGTTTGTCATTGAAAAGTCTCACTTCTTTTTTCAAAATGGGAGTAAGGAGATGCTTCTTGCTCAGTAGTTAAAGAGTATATAGTATATAGTATGCTCTGGAGTTAGACAAGAGGTAAACATAGTCAGTAAACGAGAAAGAGCCAACAGGAACTCAAGCAGCCATAATCAGAGAGTACTAAATGACTATTTTGGAATCTGGGACACAAGTGGGAACCATCTCTGGAAGGAAGAGTCTGGAATGACTGAGGTCAGATTTCTACAGCAATGGAGAGCGTGGGTTCTTATGTTTTACAGGTCTGACTGAGATCTTCAGGAACTGCCCATATTGCTTTGTTGTTTGTTTCATCTAGTTTGTGTCCCTCTGAGACAAATAAACCACCACTAGTAAATCTGCAGATGTGATCGGGAAAAAGTGGAAGCTCTTGGTCAGCAGATCTGTGGAAGGCTTTGAGATGAACACCTGAAAAAAGGCCTTAGTGAGTGTGAAACTATTTTCTACCACTTGTTTCTTCAATTGTTTCCCATGATCACTGTTGCAGTCACAAGTCACCTTCATTAGTAAGGCTGAGGTACTCTGGAAAAATTTTTAGCCAATTTAGCTTTCCCCCTGTTGAGAAAGAACTCCAAGGTTAAGGATTTTACTGCAAGTATGTGTGTTTGCTCAGGCTGGAGGGGAAGGACAGACACTACCATATCTAACAAGCCCCCTCCATGCTGCCAGTCCACAGTAAAGACTGCCTTGTGCTTAAAGTAGGAGGGGGGATGATTTCCTATACAGCTCATGAAAAGACCCGGCTCCAGTACCAGAACTACAGCCTCTACATTCTACTTTAAGCTCTCAGCTGGGTACTAAGGACTCTCTGCTGTGCTGACGCCTGGCTGTGTTCTCTAGGAATCTGCTTGGAGATGGCTAAGATTAATGGACTTTTGATCTTCACTTCTCCTTGTGTGTGTGCAGTTTCTAAGTCATGTCTGACTCTTGTGACCCTGTGGACTGTAGCCCTCCAGGCTCCTCTGTCCATGTAATTTTCCAGGCAAGAATACTGGAGTGGGTTGCCATTTCCTATTCCAGGGGATCTTCCCAACCCAGGGATTAAACCCACATCTCTTGCATCTCCTGCATTAGCAGGTGGATTCTTTACCACTGGTGCCAGCTGGGAAGCCCTCACTTCTTAATGCTGTCAAACTTTAAGCAAAGCTGCAAGCCTTGGGAAATTACCCTGAAAACCCTAAAGCTTCAGTGGACAGGAGGCCATAAGAAAAACACAGAGGCCTATAGTAAGATCACTGCTTAGCCAGGCATACCATGTCATATCACGGCACGTGGCATGAGGAAGAAGCCCTCACCTGGGAATCAGGGATGCCTCCAAATTCTCATTCCTCTTCTGGTTTTAGTTAGGACTTTTTTCCGTTTATTTCAGGAGAGAAGGGAACTTATATAAATGTAATGTCTAATACAGCTCAGTCACTACACAAAGCACTTTATATTCATTATGTAACTTAATCCTTTTAGCAAACCTGCAGGAATGGTGGTATTTATTCTAATTTTTACACAAAAAACTGGGGCTCACAGAGATTAAGCCATGTGCCCAAGCCTACACAGTGGGAAGTGACCCTCCACTGTGCCACAGGCTTCTGCCTCAGCTGTTGACTGGCAGTGTTTGGCAAAGAGCCATGAAACTTTTCAGTAACTCTGAGGACAGGCAGGTTCTTCTCTGGAGATTGGCTGGCAGGCTTGCTAAATTTATTCATAACCCTGGGGGAGAAAAACTTTTTAGGCATATGACTAAAGGTCCACTCTAGGCCCATCTGGTGCTTCAGTCCAAAGATTATGGCTGAGTTGCCCATATCTCTCCAGATGCCAGAGGCTCCTTGCCTTGGCCCAAGGGGCTCTGGTCCAGGTGTCTTCTTCTTTTAGAAGAAGAATCATGTATTATTTTCAATGAAATATTTCAGGCATAGATAAGTCCCAGGTGATACTAGTGGTAAAGAACCTGCCTGCCAATGCAGGAGATGTAAGAGATGCAGGTTTGATCCCTAGGTCGGGAAGATCCCCTGGAGGAGGGCATGGCAACCCACTCCAGTGTTCTTGCCTGGAGAATCCCATGGACAGAGGAGCCTGGCAGGCTACAGTCCACAGAGTCACAAAGAGTCGGACACAACTGAAGCAACTTAGCACTCAGCACAGCAGAGAAGAATACAGAGAATATAAAGAACCCTCCAAAAAATAATACAAAAATACAGCAATTTTCTTTGCTCACATTTCCCCCCCTCTCCTCCCAGAGGTAACTACTGTTTGACTCTGGTATTTATTGTTCTTAAGCATTTTTACTTCATATAATAGTAAATGATATATTGTATTCTTTTGCAAATTTTAAAAATTTTATATAAATGCTATCATTCTCTATATCTATACATCCTAGTGCAACTTCCTTATTTCCCCTTCAACATCATATCTGTGACATTTACCCAGGTTAATTCATGTAATGAGATATCACACTTGTAAAAATATTTCACTTTCTTTCTGTCTCTAGTCACTCTTGCTCTTCGGTCCTGTAGATTAATATGTACTGTCTCAGGGACGTCCCTGGTGGTCCAGTGGTTAAGAATCTGCCTTCCAATGCAGGGGACGTGGGTTTGATTCCTGGTCCAGGAAGATCCCACATGCTGAGAGGCAACTAAGCCTGTGCGTCTAGATCCTGTGCTCCACAAGAGAATTCAATACAATGAGAAGCCCACACACTGCAACGAAGAGTAGCCCCCACTCTCTACTACTAGAGAAAGTCCATGCCCAGCGTTGAAGACCCAGTGCAGCCAAAAAATAAATAAGTAAAATGTACTGTCTCCAGTGAGTAGGCTGAACATTTCTTCCTTTTAGTTCTATGTCTCCCTTCATTACACAAGGGTTTAGTGGTAAAAATGTCTCCCTCCTAAGAAATTGAATTATATTCCCTAAGCAGAGGCAAAGTAAAAGAAAACGGTTTGGGAGGGAATCAAAGTAAAGAGGTAACAATTAAAAAATAGATATATTATTATTATCTTTTTGGTCATACCACATGACTTGCAGGATCTTCATTCCCCAACCAGGGATTGAATTTGGGCCCACAACAGTGAAAGCATGGAGTCCTAACCATTGGACTGCCAAGGAGTTTCCAAGATGTAACAATCTTAAAAGAAATAAGCTGGAGTATTCTCAGAAGATGGGTTGAGTGCAAACGGTTCAAATAGAGAATGAATCAAAAGTCCTGAGGAGCCCCTTAAGTCCAGGGGATCTTGTCAAAGTTTTATAATTTGCTTTTTTTTTTTTAATATAAAAGTGTTATTGAAGAAACGTGGACAGAATTCTTCTAATAATTATGATCTTTTTGCAACTATCACTGCCACAGACTTACACTCAATCTACCCACTTATCAGTATTTTGTTTCATTACCTATTTGGCTTTTATTATGTCTTCAAGCAGAGTTTTCTAGAGGGTTCACGGGTACCACATCTCCTAAGCCTTGGAGTATTTTTGATGATTTTATAATTTAACCCTAACTTCACTATCTATAGGATTCTTAAGTCACAACTGTTTTCCTTCCAAATTTTCTAAATGTTGTTTTACTGTCTTCTGGCCTTAAATGTCATAGAAAAGTATGAGACCAGCCTGGTTTTCTCCTTTCTCTGTGCCCTGAGATTTTGTAAAAGTGATGTTTATCATTTCTCCTTTGGACTGCCCATGTCACTGTTCCTTATGCTGGTCCAGTCTTGGTGTTCTTTTTGGATTTGACCTAAATTTCTTTGTGTCTGGCAGATATTCTCTAATCTGTGTATGGGTACATGGCAGTTATCTAGTTTTATTACAGATGAAGCTTCCTTCTCTGGTTTTGTTTTCATCTTGGTGAGTTTCAAGGAGTTAAGTACTTACTCCAAGAAGTAAGTACTTTACTTTTCTAGAAGTAAACAGGGCTCTCTTGACAGAAATCCGTAAATTATAGTAGGAGGGCTTAAATCAGGTATCTCTATTTTTCATTTAGTAAATACTCACAAGGTATCTAGTACATGAAAAGTATAGTACTGTGAATTAAGGGATACAAAGATAAATGAGAAGTATTTCTGCAGAAATTATAGTCTAGTTGAGGAAAAAAGAAAGATGCATTAAATATCATACAAGCATAAGTGATGGTTACACCAGAACATAGAGGTGGGGGAGATAATATCTGGCTAGGAAAATTCAAGAAAACTGCACAAAGCAGCTGGAATACATATTGGACCTTGAAATATGAGTAGGATTTCTACAGGTAAAGATCTCTAGAAAGAGACAATTCAGGCAGAGTCAATGTCAGGACTAAGAGGAGTGGAAAGGTAAGGGGCTCAGTGGGCAGGAAAGTGGTTTAAGTGTCAGTACAGAGGACACTCAGGGTAACAATGTGAAACAGTAATATCTTGTTTGGTTTGGAGGCTGTACTTGCTGCCTGTAGAAAGCATGGGAAATCCAGGTAAGATCCTGGTTCCCCAGCCTGCCTGCATGTGAAGGTGTTACCCTAGACTGCTGCTGGGGTCATTCACCTTGGACTAGGAGGAAATGCAGGTGTAATCAAGACCAGAAGATCAAAGACGCAGAGCATGGGATTGACAATTAAGTTTTCACCATACTTTGGATTGCTGAGCATCAGTTGTCATATAAATTGGAAGTGGCAGAAAATGAGAAAGACAGGCAGAAGCATTCTCTGCATAGTCTTGCCTATACCTTTCCCAAGGTGGTTCTATTAGCATCCTTCAAACCCTGAGGACCTCGGGCAAGTGTTCAAGCCACTGTCCAAACCACTGCTGGCAGAGACAAGCAGACCAAGAATATGAGAAACTCCTTTCTAGACAAATTCATGCTTCTACTCTGCCATTTAGTCCAGATGTAATAGCATCAGGGTAATCAAGTCTCACATGACTACAATTTAATCACCTTCCCTAAATTTACTGTAAGTAATTAAAACTAAATGACCTGAAAATAATGGGAAAAAAGATCATATGGGATGCAAGATATCTGATCATATCACAAAGAGCTAATCTGCAGGGCTGGGTAGTCTCTAATGGCCTTCCAAGTCATTAACCCCAGGTGGGCTACCTAGAGCTTCACTTAAACTTTTTTTTACAATAGCTGGAAAAACAGCAGCAGCCACCATCTACACCTTTACTGTTTCCCCAGCTAGATGCCTTATCAGGCTATCTGAGATTATACCTCCACCCAATATGACTCTGGGATATTATGCTAGGTCTTTCTATGAATTTCTCTCATATAAATAAACTGGAGTTCCTTGGAAGCCTTAGTTTCCTTACCAAGTTTATTTACATCAATTCAGGACACTAACAGTGGGCTTTAAACAGCTGCTCCTTTGTCTGCCCATCCACAGGGATAGAGGGAGAGGTTACCAATTAAAGCAAACAAGAAAGTTATAGCACTCTCTTCGTTGGAAGGTCTGAGGTAAGATGAGACAGAGAGTAGAAGTTATAAAGCCTCATGAGCTACTCTAGAACTAAGTGATAAAATGGACAAATACAAGTGTAGTTCTGGTTTTCAAGAGAATGGTGACATCTTCAGTCTTATGCAGGAATCTGGAGTGGGACATGGAGTAGCACAGGTACAATAAGAAAAAAGTCTGGACTGACACTGCCATTTATTCCTTGTAAAAATGCAGAAATTGAGCTGGATGATTTCTAAGACCCCATTTCATTCTAACATTCCAGGACCCAGTGTTGGAGCTAGATGATGAAAAACATGAGAAACCTTGAAGTTGAAACTTCATTCTAAAACTGAATCAAGAAGCAATAGATAACTTGAACAGACCAATCACTAGAAATGAAATAGAACTTGTAATAAAAAAAAACTCCCAACAGACAAAAGTCCAGGACCAGATGGTTTCACTGCACAATCTTACCAAACGTACAAAGAGGCACATATACTGATCCTTCTCAAATTCTTCCAAAGGATTGAAACTTCATTCTAAAGATAATGGAATGGATTCTTCAAAAGTTTTTGAACAGAACAGGGATATGATCAGATATTCTTTCAGACAACACAGGGAACATGCCACCTCTGTGAAGTGAGATAAAGTAATGAAGAAGATGATGGTGATAGCAGCTAACATTCTTTGTGACAAGCACTGTTTTCACTGCTTTATGTCTACTAATTCATTTAGTATTCCTAGTAAACTTCTGAGGCAATTGGGTTTTTATTCTATTTTATTGTGAGAAAATTTAGCTCAAGGACGTAAAACCAATCCCCTAAGTGACTAATAAGTGAGAGACCCAGTATTCAATCTGGCAGTCTGATCCCAAAGTTCATGCTCTACTCCATAAAAACAATGCTGAAAGGGTGGATTTGGCAGAAAAAGAAAAATGGAGACAGGAAAGTATGTCAGAGAACACAGCTCAATGATTCAGGAAGAGGTCTCTGGGTCTGACCTCTTTTCCTAACCTCTACTCAGAAACTGGGGTCTTCCCTAGTAGCTCAGTGGTAAAGAACCTGCCTGATAATACATGAGAAGTGGGTTCGGTACTTGGGTTGGGAAAATCCCTTGGAGAAGGAAATGGCAACCCATTCTAGTATTCTTGCCTGGAGAATTCCATGGACAGAGGAGTCTGGTGGTATATATAGCCCATGGGGTCGCAAAAGAGTCATACACAACTTAGGGACCAAACAACAACAATCACTACTTAATTTTTCAGTTTTAAACATTGTCAAGAGGCTTTGCATAATGGAAGATGAAGGTTTAGCTCTCTTTTCGTCCTGCCACTGCTTCCTTTCTCCCTTCCTACCTTTCATCCTTTCAATGTAGTTAGAGCATAATTTTGGTTAATGATCAGTGTTTATTTATTCATTTTTAAAAAATTATTTTAACAATTTTCTTTCCTTTTGGCTGTCCTGGGTCCTCACTGTTGCTTGGGCTTTTCTCTAGTTGTGGTGCACAGGCTTCTCATTGTGGTGGCTTCTCTTGCAGAGCACAGGCTCTAGGCATGCAGGCTGCAGCAGTTGTGGCTCCCAGGCTCTGGAGCATAGACTCAATACTTGTGGCCCATGAGCTTAGTTGTTTTGCCACATGTGGTATCTTCTTGGATCAGGGATCGAACCTGTGTCTCCTGTGTTGGTAGGCAGATTTCTTCACCACTGAGCCACCAGGGCAAACTGAGCCACCATAGCAAACTTTGATGCCTTTTCCTTTATTGTACAACTTTTTTTAAAAACAGAGTTAATATCTGTTTTGTTTTAATTCAAACCTAAATTTTTAGCCAATTATCTAAATTTTTCAAGATGTTTATATGTATTTATCAGTTTCATCTTCCTGTATAAGTGTATCCTGGATTCCACTCTGGACTAATTGTTGCCTTTATGCTTCATGCATAGCAGTCATCCTTGGATGTGCCTTCACTATCTCCCCATGGATTCTTTTCAATGTTTATTTATTTTTGGCTGTGTTGGGTCTTAGTTGCCCCGAGGCATATGGGATCTTAGTTTCCCAACCAGGGACTGAATCCGTGTCCCCTGCATTGGAAGGTGGGTTCTTAACCACTGAACCACCAGGGAAGTCCCCATATCCCACAGTTCTTTTTGTCTTTTTCTGAGTGAGATTCTCTTGTTTCTCATCAGTCTCCTTTTGGTTTACTTTTCATTTTGGTGGGACATACCTTTTCATGTCTGAAAATGTCTCTATTCTACTGTCACATTTGACTAACACTCAGCTTGAGTACAGAATTCTAGGTTGAAATTAATTTTCCTTCAGATTTTTGAAGGCATTGTTCTATTACCTTCAAGTTTTCATTGTTGCTACTGGTAATAAGTCTAAAACCATTCTAGTTGCTGATTAGTTGTTTATGACCTATTATTTCTCTTTGTAAGTTGGTAGCATGCTTTGTATCCAATGTTCTGAAGTTTTACAATGATGTGGGCTTATTTTTACCATTGGGCTGGCCCCTTAGTAGGCCCTTTCATTCTATAGATTCATATTTTTCAGTTTTAGGACATTTTCTTATATTATTTCTTAAATAATTTCCTTCTCTGATTTATCAACTCTCTTTTTATGGAACTCCTATTCAGATGTTAGACATCCTGGACTTTCTTACTTTCTATCATTTCTTTTATATGCTCCATCTTTTTATCTTTTTCTTCTACTTTTTGCTGCTGCTGCTAAGTCACTTCAGTCGTGTCCGACTCTGTGAGATCCCATAGATGGAAGCCAACCAGGCTCCCCCATCCCTGGGATTCTCCAGGCAAGAGTACTGGAGTGGGTTGCCATTTCCTTCTCCAATGCATTAAAGTGAAAAGTGCAAGTGAAGTCGCTCAGCCATGTCCGACTCTTAGCGACCCCATGGACTACAGCCTACCAGGCTCCGCCGCCCATGGGATTTTCCAGGCAAGAGTACTGGAGTGGGGTGCCATTGCCTTCTCCTACTTTTTGGGAAATTTCAAATTTATCTTCCTATTTTTTTTTACTGAGGTCTTCCCTCTTTGTTACCATATTTCAATTTTCTTAAGAGTTTCTTTTTTGTTCTTTGAAATGAAAGGTTGTCTGAAAGCATCTTTCTCTCTCTGAAGAGTCTCTGTCTCTTTTTAAGTTGCTTTTTTCTCTGTTTGATTTGGTCTCTATCTTTCATGATAGAGGCTTTCTTTAGATCTCTGGTAATCTTTGATTATCTCCTCATATTTAGGAAAGGATTTTAAAACAGTACACGAATGGAATCTGTCATCCATAATTTTAACTATAGGGTGATTTGACTGGGCTGTTAGAAATGTCTTATGTAAATAAATTCAGGTTCTTCTTCTTGGGCTGGTCAGATTCTCCAGAAAAGATTCTTCCAAACTCCCAACAGAAAACTCAGGCCTCTTCACCAGGGTTCTGGGAATTGTCAGGATGTAGGCTTGGGGGAGGACATATTACAGTACTTTTCCTTTTCACCCTGTCTCTATCGTCTTCCATCAGCCACTCTTTTTTTTTTAATTAATTAATTTTAATTGGAGGCTAATTACTTTACAAAATTGTGAGCAGCCACTCTTTCTAAAGAGCAAAGGCTTAACCTTTAGCTCTATCCCTATGTAGTACCTCTCCCCAAAATGTTCCGTTTAATTCCAAGGACAGTTGTGAGAGGTAGTTCAGCTTTTACTGGCCTTTATAATCTTTCTGTTGGAGAAGGGCATGGCAACCCTTTCCCGTATTCCTGCCTGGAGAATCTCATGGACAGAGGAGCCTGGTTGGCTAGAGTTCATAGGGTCATAAAGAGCTGGACACGACTGAAGCAACTTAGCACAGGCATACAGTCTTCCCCATCCTTCCCTCCTATCAGTTCCTGGACAGAGAAATCAACAGATGTCAGAGGTAGAATCAATCTCAGGCTGACCTAGCCTACTGGCTTTTTTTTTTGG
The DNA here is from genome assembly GCF_029407905.1 of Bubalus kerabau. Lineage (NCBI taxonomy): Eukaryota > Metazoa > Chordata > Mammalia > Artiodactyla > Bovidae > Bubalus > Bubalus kerabau. Next base: position 101,792,600 of record NC_073629.1, on the reverse strand, counting down.
CCAAGCTGAGTGGCTTGCAGGATCTTAGTTCCGTGACCAGAGACCGAACCCCGGCCCTGGCAGTGAAAATGCAGAGTCCTAACCACTGGACTGCCGGGGAATTCTCTCACCTAGTGGTTTTAGACACAACTCCAGGGCAGTCCAATGGTTAAGACTCTGCCTTCCAATGGAGGGAGTGAGGGTTTGATCCCTGGTTGGGAAACTAAGATCCCACATGTCATGGGGGTGTGGTCAAGATTTGGGGCTTCCCTGGTAGCTCAGATGGTAAAGAATCTGCCTGCAATGCAGGAGACCAGAGTTCGATCCCTGGGTTGGGAAGATCCCCTGGAAAAGGAAATGGCAACCCGCTCCAGTATTCTTGCCTGGAAAATCCCAAGGACAGAGAAGCCTAGCAGGTTACAACTCATGGGGTTGCAAAGAGTAGTTTTTAAAATTTGTTTTATAGATCAGTTTTCACCTTCCATAGGAAGGACAAGTGCCCCTCCCCCACTGTATTCCAAACAACAGTGCCTTTACCAGTTTTAAACAATGAGTTTCTGCTTAATATTTATCTTAAGAAAAAGTTTCCTTTCTAAAAAGTCTGGAAACCATTGGTAATATCCTTCTTCTCTTCCACCACTAACTTTGCATTTTATACAAGGTAAAAAACCTGAGGTCCATACAGAAGAAGAATTTTATTAAGCATCATTTAAGTCTTACTCCAAGTTCAGGTTGTTCATAAACCAAGATTTTAGGGCATTCCAAAGCATCTTAAAATGGGAAAAGATTCTTTATAACTAGTAACAGAGAGAAGCTTTCCTTTGAAAATGGAACGTGTCTTATATGTCCACTCCTTGCAGGCCTCTGCTTTCTGTGGGACACTGAGAGCGGGGCAGGTGACTCTTAGACATTGGTGCAGTGTCATTCCAGCCCTGCTACGGGCTCACTACTGTGGTCATCCCATCAAGCAGGATACTAAAGCAAGAAAAGGCAGCTTATCTCAGGACTCCAATTGTCATGAGAAAAATGCTAGAAATGCTTTCTGAGACTATGTTATTTTTGGCATTGAAACCAAGGCCTAGGAACTATTCCTTCCTTTCCCCTATCTTCCCCTACCGAAGCTGATCACCTCCCTAGGCTAGGGTGGCCTCCAAAGCCTCCCAGGGACACCAGGGGCCTTGCCTCAAGGGGTACAAGGGGAGACATACCCTTCCTCCACGGTAACTGAGTTCATGAGAAGGCAATTGGTGACAGTCACTCTATCTCTTATGACACAGGATGAACCAATGACCGAATGCTTAACGGATGACTTCTCTCCAACCTGTGTATCTGGCCCAATGAGGCTGTCAGCTCCAACCTGTAAAAGGCAAATAAAAATATAAAATATAATACCTTGTCCCTTCATCTCAACCAACTGCAAACCAACCCTCCAGATTCCTTGAGCTGGGGTCTAGTGAGATCTTTTCCTAGAGACACTTCAGCAAGAGGGATCATCACCAGTATTTCTCAGGGCCACAAGGTCCCATAATATCTCTGAGACCAACTCAGACTTACATACTCATGCACTTGTGTATACCGAGGTGCTCTGCTGAAGGCAGTGCTCAAGTCAGGGTAAGAAGAGGGACAGAAATGGAAAGATCCTGTGTCTGAGTTCAAAGGCTATAACGAACCTTCCTTATAGGGTTTGTGTGGCTGGGCTCAGCACCTGTCCAGGCAGTCTGCTTGAGAGCCTGGACTGGAAGGTAAGATTTTATAACCAGAACCCAGTTTGGGACTTCCCTGGGGCCAGTGATGTTCAGGGCTTGACACCCCAAACCAGCTTCTCAAGGACAAGCCTCAGTGTACCCAGACGGTGCCCCATACCTGCTCTGCCCAAGCCAGCACTTACCATGTGTTTGCTGACAATCTGGGCTGATGAGTGAATCAGTGATTCTTCTGGACAGATTAAAGGTAGCAATTTGGACACCTTGAAGAAAGAGATTTGGTCACTAAAGTAAGACCAGAAAACACCTGAAAGCATGTTAAGTATAACCCCGTGTTCAGTTAAGAGATGTGGGGAATTTTTAGCCACTGCCTCCTGTCTGGATGAGGCAGGCTAATGTATTTCCCCCAAGACAAGGATCATTTATGCAATAGCTTCTATACAGTCTCATCCTCAGTTTCCTAGCTGAGAGCCTCCTCCCTGAAGTACTGCTATGTCCCTCAACCGGGAGGCTGAGACAAGCCTTTGCGATAGCCGGGCAGCATTTGGGAGAGGAGGTCTAAAGAGAGCAAGGGGAACCCTGAGGCCTAATCACAGTCACCCTAGGTTCCTGTTCACCTCCTGGACCACAGCGACCATGCAGGAGGGGAGGATGGGAGTAATGATACATAACTCCACAATCAGGACACACCCTAAGGAGGCATCCATGTTCTTAACCAACCAAAATAAAATGCCTAAGGGGACATTCACACTATTCTCTTTCCAGTATGAGAAAACTGAAAATGTTATGGGTGTGGAGTGTTTTAGCTCTGGACCCATTAAGGCAGAGATAGTGTATCTGTGATTCTCAGTGTGGACAGAATGCTGGTCAGAGCACTGTGTGTGGTAGACACTCTAACTGAGGGAGGCCTGGCCAGACTGGCTATACTGGTGATGTGAAGGCTAATCCCTCTGTCCCTATCCCTGGGATCTCCTCTGTTATACTTCAGCCAATGCCATTCAGGCCTGTCTGACGCACAGCCCCCGCTGACACGCCAGAGGATACTTCTCTGGCCTCAGGGTATCCATCAACTTGCTTTCAGACCAGCCAGCCAGACTCTAGTCCTAGAACTGAATAAGGAGAACTAAAAGTTAAATTAAGGAAGCCTTCTATATACCTCTAATGCTACACAGGGGCAACTTTCCCCAGGACTGCCCTGGGTAAACATGGGACTAGCTGGGACTTCTCATAAACCCTGTGGCTTGGATTCCCTTGACTATAACCAATTTAGTTTGAGGCTAGCTTGAGGTCTGTGTCTGAGACTGTTACTACCACATGGTGTGGGTCCTAAAGATTCTTGAGTCGGGTTTTCTTCAGGGATTCAATTCCAATTCCAGTTTTCCCCTCCTCCTGTCCCTGCTACACAATAAAGAGCTCTTGCACAAAAGCTGCCTCCTTATTGTTCTGCCTCTTCACCCTCGCCTTAAATAAAACCTGGCGGGCCTTAAGGGCACTGCTTCCCCTTCAATAGAATCTACTCATTCTCCACACTTCACAAACCTCAGGGTTAAAAGGATGGGTTAGCAAGACTCTGCATGCTCTAATGCTGTTCTCCAGATTTCTCTCACATAGGCATTCCTTCCTTGATGCTTTGCCATCTGGGTACTCTATACTCTGCTCCTTCACCTTCTAAGGAAAGCCTCCCCTGTGTGCCTGGTTACCTCCCCCGTGTGCCTGGTTACACAGTATTTATCTGCTTGTTTATGAAGTGTTATGGATATCCCCATGCTGAGCAGAATATGAGAAATCTGTTGAACCCAGAGGCCAGAAGTTAAGCCTTCCTGGAGGTCTTGGCCTTTCTTTGGAGCCACAGCGGCTCTGCCTCTGCACCATGCCCCTCACACCCCCTTTTGCTGTACTTGGGTACCCCTATGGTGTCTCCTGACACACCAGGTTTTGCTCAACCTTAGGAATGAGGGATTCTGTGCAAATTACTGTGCACCTAATGAAGAAATAAGACAAAAGGCTCCAGTCTGTTCCTGGGAGACGAATCCCCATGATTTCTCTTCTGAACTCATCCTCTCACCTGTCTGTTGGCTTCCATGTAGAGTCCTAGGGTGCTTACTCGAGAGCAGAGCCCCTCTTTCATGATGTGGACATAGCAGCGCACCTGTGATCTGGACAAACCTTCCCAGCTGTCTCCTCGACAGGCGTTCCAACAGGTATCATAGGGAGCATGGGTCAGTGTATTGGCTTCTTTTATAAAGCTGTAAATATCTTCAGAACCAAAAACAAGCAAGTACATGAGACAGATAACAGAAAGGATATAGACTCAGTCAAGTTTTGAAAGAGGGTACAGCTTAAATCTCTTCCCCTGCAACTCAACCATGCAGCATGGACCCAGGGGAAATCCCACTAAAACCTGAAAGACTAAGTCAAAGATTAAAAGAGGCAATGTGCTTTCATGTACATTTGAAATATTATGACACAAAAATGTTTTAAAAAAAGGTCCTGTAAGCATGTATGACTGATGATCAAGGACTACTGGGGAAGATAAAATAGACTCTTGTACACCATGGAGAAACACAAGTGACTGTCCAGGCTTTAGTGCCTAGCCCTGTTGGCTTTGTGCTGCTAGCCTCTATTAGCACATCTGGTAGTTGTGCTGTGAGAGAAACAGCACAGGACCTGGGCCCCAATTTTTCAACTCCTACAACAGTCATTTGAAATCTTTTATTTTATGATAAAGAAAACTGGGGCTCAAAAGACTGAAAAATCTGCCTTAGGTCACAGAACTAATAAAAGGTAGAGTCAGATTTCAAACCCAGGTCTGAGATGCTAAGCCCTGATATCTTAACCATCATGCTATACTGTCTCGATTTACTCCTTTGATAAACACATTTTTTGGGAACATCTACTATGAGTCCAGGACTGGGCCAGGGACTAGGCAAGAATATGAGAGCAAAGACTGACCTCATCCCTATATCCTTGAAAGGAGAAAGTCTGTTGGCTCTGGTTGGACTGTCATTATACAGCCCTTCACCTTTCTTCCCTTGATAGGAGAGGGTGAGTTTAGTCAGGAGTGGGGCTTTCCAGAGTCTAGAGAACAGGAGAACTGAGAAATGGTGGGCAGAGTGCAAAGTCAAAAGGGTCTAGAGACGAACATGGCCAAACCAGGCCTATTAACCAGAGAACAGACCCGAGGTATGGTTAGCCTGTCCCTGAAGAGCATAGGGACAAGAATCTGCTTGAGTAAGCCTGCCCAGAGCTCAGGGAGTGGTGTAAGCTAACCTGGCCTGCCTCTTGGCTGGATGAGAACCTGATGCCTTGAGACAGGCATCTTGGGATGGGCTAAGTTGTCCAGCCACTCTTTCCACAAGTGTCACTACCCGTACTGCACCAATTCAAGCACTGACCTAAGGATTTCAGCTCCTTTTTCTTTAGATCCTCCTCTTTTTCTTCTTGTCCTTGTTGTGATGAAGCTGAGGAAAACTGCTTTCTTACTAGGTATGGAATCAGTTCACTCCGGATGGAAGTGATTGACCTAGGAAGAAAGAGTAGCCAAATATCAGAAATCTGATGGTCTGGATTCAATTAGAATAAAAAACTGTGCATCCAAGGAAAAGCCAAATTCCTTCCTGTCATGCCACCTTGGGACTGAAAGAGATCAGAAATGGCAAGGGCTTGGCAGTTTTGGAGAAGCAGAGAATCTAAGTTTTCTCAGTTCAGGCTGGAGCTGGGCGAGCAGTGTGTTGAATCTGAGATGCCCTTCCCCTGATCTATGCAGAAAACAGTCTCTTACGATTCCTGTTTACAAAGTATGTGCCTGAATGTTTGTAGTGCGTGCATATGTCTTAACATGGTGTCTCGACTATTAACTGACAATAACTTATGAAAAGACAGAATGCTCTGGCCTTTTGAAAAAAAAAGTTGTTTCAAAATATTAAAATTTTTTCTACAAAGGTCTTGTATTTTCCATTAGATTAATCAGAGTATCTTAATTTTGGAGGGGTTAGTATTATAGATGGTGTCTTTTCAACAATTATTTTCTTCTTATTGGTTAAGAGAATCTCAATTTACTATATTTCAATCTTGGGGCCAATTGCCTTGATAAACAATCTTAATATTAATAATTTATTTGTAGAGTCTGACAATCATACCAACTATGTAAACAACAATTTTCCTTCTTCCTTTCTAATTCCTATTTTTCATTATCTTACCATATTGGCTAAGACTTTCAATACACTAATGCTGAACAGAAGCACTAACAGCAGTTCATCCTTACTTATTCTTGCTTTTAAAGGGAATTTTCCTTTTTTATCATTTAGACTAATGATTATTATAAGTTGTATCACCAAAGCCACCATTTATTGATTGTCCTCTATGTGTAGACATTGGGCTTTATACTTTATAGCTAATACTTGGCACATGTTATTGGTTTTGTATATACCCTTTATTAAGGAAGATCTCTCTTATTCCTAAATTTGCTAAAAGCTTTCATCAATGAATGGGTATTGAATTTTCTCTTTTTGCATCCATGGAGCTTATCATATTTTCTCCTCTTTTGTTCTGTTATAGTAATGGATTAAAAATTTATCTGATACTAGGACTATTGATACTTTTGAACTGTGGTGTTGGAGAAGACTCTTGACAGTCCCTTGGACTGCAAGGAGATCCAACCAGTCCATTCTAAAGGAGATCAGCCCTGGGTGTTCATTGGAAGGACTGATGCTGAAGGTGAAACTCCAATACTTTGGTCACCTCATGCGAAGAGTTGACTCATTGGAAAAGACTCTGATGCTGGGAGGGATTGGGGGCAGGAGGAGAAGGGGACGACAGAAGATGAGATGGCTGGATGGCATCACCAACTCGATGGACATGAGTCTGAGTAAACTCCGGGAACTGGTGATGGACAAGGAGGTCTGGCGTGCTGTGATTCATGGGGTCACAAAGAGTCAGACTCAACTGAGTGACTGAGCTGAACTGAACTGAGGACTTCCCTAGTGGTCCAGGGGTTAAGAATTCACCTGTCAATACAGGGGACACAAGTTCGATCCCTGGTCCAGGAGGATTCCACATGCCACAGAGCAACTAAGCCTGTGTGCCACAACTACTGAGCCCACGTCCTGCAACTACTGAGCCCACATGCTCTAGGGCTTGTGCTCCATAACCAGAGAAGCTACTGCAATGAGAAGCCCATGCACTGCAACTAGACAATAGCCCCTATTTGCCACAACTAGAGAAAGCCTGTGTGCAGCAACAAAGACCCAGTGCAGCGAATAAATAAATATTAAAATTTTTTTCTGATACTAACAAGTTGAATAACACTATTCAAAAACCATTTATACAATTTCTACTCTATACTCTCTTATAGTAGTAGAATTATGGATGATTCTTCTATTCTTAATGCAAATTAATCAAATCAAATAAATCAAATTTTATAATTTAAACCATTCTTTATGTTTCTTGTCTTTTATTTTCTCCTAGATTCTTCTCTTACGGATTCTACTACTCTCTTGGTTTGATTCCAGACTCTACAAATTTAAAATCCATTTTAATGACTAATCCATCCAAATCCATTCAGTGTTTCCCACACAGATTTCAGCCTCCATTCTACTGAAGAGTGGCCTCCCTCATATTAATAACAGTTGTACTCATTTACCAAGGCTACCAAAGAATTTCCACAACAAAATTAACTTCAATTTACTTTCATGAAATCAGATCAGTCTAGGACAGCACTTAGAGAAAGAAAATCAGACCAAAGCTCAATATGTAGAAAAACTTTTAGAAGACAAGAAATTTCCTATACTATTTTGTATCACTCAGATACAAGCAGTAAGCAACCCTGGCTAAGAGGCTTGGAACACTTCGATTTGGCCCCTCTGGGTCCCAGGAGGCATGGTGCTTCCCCATGGGTGCTGAACCAGGATGTTTGGTTTAAATGACCAGGAATCTGTAATGGGGAAAAACGACTTGATCCTTAGTACAGTGAGTATGCTTCTAATTTATACTTAGTAAAGGAACTGCAAGACTACCATATGATTTTTAATTTCCTCTCTCACACTGTGGACCTTTTAGAATTTTAAATCACTAATTACCTTAGAATTTAACAAGACTAGTAATCTGCCAGTAACTTTGCTAGACCTTGGAAATACACTTTTTTTTACTTCAAAAAATTCATAATCTAGTGGACAGTAACCTGAGTATGGATTTAAGGAAAAGAGTAGGAGATGAAGCTGCTTAAGGAGGCAATGGAGCCAGATCATGAAAGCTTTCTGTGGCAGTCTAGAAAGTTTGGACCGAGACAAGCCAGAGGTAGTTTTTAAGCAGGGAAGTGACATGATGAGTTTTATTTCTTAATGAGGTGATTCTGGTAGCAGTGAAAATAGGCTTGGAATAGGAGAATGAAAAGAGACCAGTTTCAAGACTCTGAAAGATGAGATAACATGGCCTGAGAGAGGGGTTAATGTATGAAAGCCCAGTAAATCTGACTGCTGCTTCATACTTCCCATCCCCTCTTCCAGCCCCCATTCAAAGAAGTTCTGCAGGCTGACACAGGACCACACAGATGGAGTGTAGGTAGGAAGGCAAGACAGAGGCGGAGGCTGAGGAGGGTAAGCAAAATTACAAACCCTGGAGCTACACAGTTCATGGTTTTTGTCATTTTTTAAGGATCAAGTCAAACACCTTTGAAAAATTCTGTGTAAGCTGGAAGCTCTTGTATTGAATTTCAATGTGATTTTTCTTCTGATCTTTTGATGAAGATTAAAAATTTCCATAAGAATACGAAGAATGAAACAACACTTATTCTTAGCTTTTTTCTCCCCTTTTAATACTCCAAGCCAGTGTGGGTAGCAAACGTTCCTTGGCCCCACTCTAGTGGAAAACAAGTCAGTTTCCTTTGAAGAAATGACAAAGCATGGACAGCTGGGGGATTTCAGAGCCATGATGTTTATATTATAGGCCAAACAGAACTGTCCCTGCAAGAGGCAAGCAAACAAGCCTTGGCACACAGCCTCTTTAGGCAGAACCCTTTAAGGAGATCAGACAAGGATTTGAGGAGAGGACCTGAAGCATTCCTGCCAGGTCCCACCTGCCTCTGCAGGCGCTCAGCAATCACGTCGATTCTCATAATGCAGTTGGCTTAGCATCATGATGGAGGACAAAATTATACTTCCTGCTTCCTAGTCAAACTAAAAGTAGCTCAAAGCTATACTAAGAAGTGGGAAATGCCACCATGAACCATTGTGAACATCCACTGGGGCTGAAGACCAGCAGCTGGATCCACTGCCCTGGGCCTTGGCAACCTCACTTTCTCCTTTTCGTCTTCTTTTTATAAAAAAATTTCATATTTATTTATTTGGGTGAGCTGGGCCTTAGTTGTGGCATGTGGGATCTAGTTTCCTAAACAGGGATCAAACCCAGGTCCCCTGAATTAAAAGCACAGAGTCTTTAGCCATTGGACTACCAGGGAAATCCCCTCTCCCTTCCCTCTTAGATAGTTTTCCCAGAAACACCTGCCTCATGTCATAAGCTCCTAAGAAATAAAAAAATCACAAAGGAGAACAAAAGATTTGACTCCTAGCTGCAAACAAGCAACTCCACAAAGTAAGATAAAATAATTGCTACAAATAGAACAAAAAATTAATATTCTTCACAGATAAATAGATTAAAATGTTTCAAAATATATAAAAATATTTAAAAAATAAGTATTAAAATAAGATGCAATTTCTCTCACAAATTAGCAGATTTAAAATAACTCACACATTAGTGATAAGGGTACTTCTCATACTTGTAAATTCATAAACTGGTAAAAATCTTTTCTAAAAATTGGCAATACATAACAAAGGTCTTGAAGATATTCATATTATTTTATTCTATAATTCTATTTCTATACATCTGTGCTCAATAAATATATGCTGAAAAAATAAAATAATCAGATAAATAATACAGGATCTTTGAACAAAAAGATATTATTTAATGTTATTTATAAAAATAGCATTGTTATTTATAAAAATAACATTGTTATTTATAAAATAATAAGTTATTAAATAAAGTTATTAAAAAATAACTCAATGTTATTTATAAAAACAGAGAACCACCAAATAGTCAACAATGGAAAAGCAATAAAACACATATGTAATAGAATAGCATATAGGCAAAACTCAGTAAACAATTTTTTAATGACACAGGAAAATGCTTGTGAAAAAATACTGAACAAAGAAAGCAGAAGGCAGTTATTTATACAGCACAATCTCAGGTGTGTATATGTATATATAAAAATAAATAAAATGATGGAAAGAAATACATTAAAATGTTCAAGGGACTTCAATCCCTGGTCAGGGAACTAAGATCTCTCATCCCACAGGACTTGGCCAAAAAAAAAGTTAGCAACTATCTCAAAGTAGTAGAATTATGAAAGTGTGAAGTTGCTCAGTTGTGTCCGACTCTTTGTGACCCCATGAACTGTAGCCCACCAGTCTCCTCTGTCCATGGGATTTTCCACGCAAGAATACTGGAGTGGGTCCAGGGAATCTTCCCAACCTAGGGATTGAACCTGGGTCTCCTGCACTGCAGGTGGATTCTTTACCACCTGAGCCACCAGGGAAGCATGAGTAGAGTTATGGGTAGCATTTTTTTTTTTTCTTCCTTGCTGCAGGGCAGGCAGGATCTCAGTTCCTGGACCAGGGATTGAACCCATGCCCTTGCAGTGGAGGCATAGAATCTTAACCACTGGACTGCCTGGTAAGGCCCCTATAGGTAGAATTTTAAAAATATTTTCTGAATCTTCCAAATTTCACTGTCATAGGCCATTCGTTCCTTACTTCCTGTGGTATCACTTTCTTGATCTGTTTCTATTTCTGATACCTCTTTCTTTGTTTCCTCTGAAATATTTGGTGTTTCTCAGGATTTTCCTTTTTGCCTGTATTTTTCTCATGCTATTCGTCTCCCTGAGATAGATCACTTGGTGACTTCTTTGCTACTCATTCCTAAAGGTAAACCCATAGCCAAGTCCTCTCTTCTTTTTAGTCTCACATTTTCAACAGCCTGATGGACCCTATCATTTAGGTGACCCATAATACCTTAAACACAAAGTCTAAAACTGAATCCATCATCTTTCTCCCAACCCTTCTCCTACCCCCCACAAACACTGATTACTTTGCTTAGTGATATGGAGATTCATTTAGTCACCCAAGCTAGCAACATGGTAATAATCTTGACTCCTCCTTCTTCCACTCCTCACATACAGCCAGTCACCAAACACTGCTGACTTTATCCCCTAAATCTCTTTCAAAACTATGAACTCACTGCATCTCTACTGCTACTGTCTAGTCTAAGCCACTGTCATTTTTTGCCTGGACTCCTTCAGCTACTTTCAATCGGTTTCTCTTTCTCCAGTCTTACGGCATAAAATCTATCCTTTGTATTGTAGACAGAATATCCTTTCTAAAGCACAATCTGATCATGTCTCTTCTTCCTTCAATCCACCCTCTGTGTTGCAGGCACAGTGATTTTTCTGAAGTACAAATCTGATCTTATCTTCTTAAATTCATTTAACACTCAAGATAACAGTTACTTTTGTGTGCAGGGGATAGTTGCTTAAAGGGAGCTTCTGGAAACTGGGTAATATTCTACTTTTTTATCTAAATAATAGTTACAAGGGAGTGTTCACTTTGTGAAAATTTACTGAGCTATAAAACCGCTCTCAAATATTATCTCTACCTGGAAGCCTTTTGTAACACTTGTAGGTTTCTGTACTGTCATAGCAAAGATGGTTATTTGTATTGTTTTTGAATCAATATCAAGTGTGAGTTTCATACTAGGAAATTAATATATATTATCTCATGTTCTTATAGCAATCCTCATGGTAGGTATTATCATCCTCATTTCATAAGTGAGGAAATCAAGGCTTAGAAAGGTTAGTTATTTTGATTAGGTCAACACAGCTTTTATAAGTGGTAGAGTGGAAACTTACTCTATATCTACCTCAAAGCCCAGGACTCTTTCCACTATACCATTCTAATCAGTATCCTGTGTTTTCTGCAACCACAGCACTTTCTACAGGGTTGAAAATTTTCTGCTTATTGTCTCTATACCAATAAACACGTAGTCAGTGCTAGAGAAATATTTATTTGAATAGATGAATGAGTGGATATGTGAATGACTGAGTGTAATGCCTTTAAGCCAGACAGCTGGCAATAATTTCTTCTTCTGATTTTTGGAGATAGAAGAACTTTCCTGATTTGGAAATGTAATGAACTCTACATATGTTTTTGTATTATTAATATTACTAGCATTAAAAATCTAACATCTGAAAAAAACACATGATACTAGTTCTGCTTAAATCTATTATTTTTAGCATTTTGCCTTGATCTGGGATCAGGTCTTTGTTGTAGCTGTAAGGTTTTTTTTAGGGAAAGTCTAAAAATTATTTCCATGGCAAAGGGAAAAAATTGGCTACTTTTCCATTCTGCCTGTTCTGTTTTTGTAAGCAAATTTAAAGAGACTTAAAATCCTCTGTCTTCCACTTCAAGTCAGTCCTTAAAAATAGTAGTTAGCAAAGAGGCAGAACAGAAAACCTACTTTTTAAGGCCTGCAACTCAAGACTGCAGAGAAGAACACTAAAGGTTTGGGTTTCTTGCCTCTTCTCTCAGCAGAGCTGTAACTGGAAAGAAAACATGATTGCTGAGTTAACCCTATGCTTTGTTTTCAGGCTTTTTTTTCTTCCTTGCTGATCAAAGAAAATAGATATAACCTGGAATAGTAAACAGGAAATTGTTTTAGATTAAAAGGTATTGACTTTAGAACCAAGTATTTGGTATACAATATTCTGAGATTTTTTTTCCTCTTTTTAACAAAATATCGAAAGCTTCTATAAGAATAAATTTTTGATGCTGGTGCATATGTCTTGAGAAAGACAAACATATTCAGATCCTAGCAAGCCTGGCAAGACTGCTTAGGCTTAGGGCAAGTCAATGAATATTTTATTCATTTGAATTTATTCACTGAGTACCCCAAATGTGTCAGGCATATTTTAGACTGTAGGGATATAACAGTCAAAAAAAACAAGTAAATCCATGTCCTCATATTGATAGGGACAGAGTAAAGGGACAAAGTTGGTAATTAAATAGTTAACCCCAGTAGGGGAGTGTAAGTGAAGAAAAAAGTATGGGAGACCCCTGTAAATTAATGATCACTCAAGAATGCAGGTCTGCCTAACTACAAAACCAAGCAAGCCCACTTTGCAACAAAACCATGGAACAGAAGCATGAGACACACCACTGAACAATCATGGCATGAGACCCACATCCTGCCCAGTGAGCTCAGTAAAATTTAGGACATGTTCTCTGCACATATGAAAAACAATACTTTATAGAAAGGTGACATTTCAAAGTGAAAGATCCTCATTGTACTAAGACCTGAAATAATATTTCCAGAGTGCCATAACAGTCCTGGCTTGACCAAGTAGGGACAAGAAAACTCCCCTGCCCAACCTGGAGGAGTAGCTGATGATGGAAGTGTGACATCTACTCAAGAATGAGGAATAATGAGGTGGATGAACCTAGAGACTATTAAACAGAGTGAAGTAAGTCAGAAAAACAAATACTGTATATTAATGCATATATATGGAATCTAGAAGGATGGTACTGATGAACCTATTTGCAGAGCAGCAATGGAAATGCAGACACAGAGAACAAACTTGTGGACACAGGTAGGGAAGGAGATGGTAAGACGAATTGGGCGAGTAGCATTGAAACACACTTTAGTGAAGTGAAAGTGAAGTCGCTGAGTCGTGTCCAACTCCTTGTGACCCTATGGACTGTAGCCCCCTAGGCTCCTCTGTCAGTGGGATTTTCCAGGCAAGAATACTGCAGTGGGCTGCCATTTCCTTCTCCAGGAGATCTTCCCGACCCAGGGATTGAACCCGGGTCTCCTGCATTGTAGGCAGACGCTTTACCATCTGAGCCACCAGGGAAGTCCTGGTGAAAACAGACTTTACCATATGTAAAATGGATAGCCAGTGGGAATTTGCTGTATGACACAGGGAGTTCAAACTTCATGCTCTGTGACAACCTAGACGGGTGAGATGGGATAGGTGGTGGAAGAGAGGTTTAAGAGAGAGGGGACGTGTGTATATCTATGGCTGATTCGTGCTGATGTACAGTAGAAACCAACACAATATTGTAAAGCAATTATCCTTTAATTAAAAATAAATAAATTAAAAAATAAAGAGAGCGGATGTGTGTATACCTATGGCTGATTCAGGTTGATGTATGGCAGAAACCAATACAATATTATAAAGCGATTATCCTCCAATTAAAAAAAAAGATAATAAAAAGAATGAGGAAGAAGGTGGTTTTTTGCCCTTCCCTAATTTTTCTTTGATTATAAAACTGCAGCCCACTAAGTTCTCGGCCCTCTTGCCCACCAGCCTATAAGCCTCACAAACATCCTACTAACAAATCACTTCTTATATATCACTTTGTCTCTTGTTGAATTCTTTCTGCACTGAGACATTAAGGACTGGAGCTCCTCGGAGCCCCCCTGAAATAGCACTTAGAGGTTTCAGTATGAAGTTGATGGTCTGGCTGCCTTTTTATTTATGGAGCATCTACTATGTGTCACAAGATGAATCAGAGTTGGTTTCTGTCTTCAAGGAGTTAAAAAAAGTAGAAAAAAAAGACATGCAAATCCAATTTAATGTGATAACTGAAGATTATACAAGATCAGAAGAGAGAATGATTTCATGCCTAATGGAGATAAACACAGACTACTATGGTAGCACAAAGCAAAGGTACCTATTCTAAGTGGAAGTGAAGAGAAAAAAATTGAGAAAAAACTTCCTAGAGGAGTAACATCTAGGTGAGTTTTAATGGATATTTAAGAATGTTGTCAGAGAAGAAAGAAGGCAAGCATACCAGTTAAGCATTACTACTGAAGCCCATGGGCTCTAGAGCCCGTGCTCCATAGCTAGAAAAAGCCTGTGTGCCGCAATGAAGACCCAGTGCAGTCTAAATAAATAAATAAATGAGAATCACCATCAAAAAAACAAAATGAAACAACAACAAAAGTCAATGTGCTGCTAGGACTTTGTCCTTTTCTCAGCAGCAAAGAAGTTCCAGAGATCAAGATGACTGTAACCAAGAAGTCCCGAGAAGACTACCCTAGTTTAATTTTGGTAGCATCTACATATTCAGATATCAGTACACAGCTACCATATAACAGCTCTGGTTAGAAGATTATGTAAACCATAAATTCTTACCTTAGTTTTATTTGGTTGTTTAAGTAAAAGATACCTCATACAATCTCTAGCACATCCAAGGATAGGAACACAAGTACAGATAAGTTCATATGGATACATGTACTGAACAGTAAGAAATCAAGGTTCCTGCCTATCTCCCATGGCACTACATGGTCCCTCATCTGTCTATCTCTTCTCTGCTTTCCTATGTGACTCATGGCTTTTCTAGGCAGTCTATCACATTATCTTCCATGCGGCTTTAACTATCACCCTGATTCTGACCATGTAGCATAGTTGCCTATTCCCAATTCCTGACTTCAGTTTGTAGAGCCCATCCTTACTCCCCTCCATCTCTATTTAGCTAAGGCCAGGAAGCTGTGACTGCTCTCTTATCCTTCCAGGTATACATGAACATGTGTGTGTGTCTGTAACAGAGAGACATCTGAGATATGTGGTGGACGTTGCTAGCAATCAATTCATCAACAGTGGCTGATTTTATTAGTGCCCTGACTGTATGACATTGAGCAAATTATTTGAAGCTTCATTTTCCTCTTCTATAATATGAAATTAATACCTAATGAGAGAATTATTTTAAGGAGTGAATGAACTGAAGTGTGTAAAGTACCCAGAACAGTGCCTGGTACATGGATGGTGCTCTGAAGGCCAAACCCTAAGGTTGTATGTCCTGCACCGATGGACTGGGTTTTAACACTAGGAGAGGCTGATTACAACTTTGGATTCTTCTGAACAGAAAGGAAGTATTCAGTTTTAATTCTTCCTTTTTTAAAGATTAATCTCCTCTACATCTCTTAAAATAGCTAGCAGGTCTAACAGGTCAGGAAAAGGAAAAGAAAGACAATTCCTTCCCCGGGTTTCTGTGCTAAAGGAAACCAGTACTAATTCTGGTATAAACTTCCTGTCTTCCAAGGCTTCAGCTCAGACAGCCAACATACTGCTTGAGTGCTTTACAGGGCCAGTCTCCTTTTGGAGTAACTGTTGCTAAGTCACACAAAAAGTTCCAAAATGGCCAGCTTCCTTAAGCTTAGATCAGATTACTTTGTAAAAGAGGAGAAACTTTTAGCTTACCACTCAGCCTCAAGAGACATCACAATAATACTCAGTCTAAGCTCTGCTCTGGCCATAAAATCCAACACATTTTTGAATTAAAAATTTCAGACAATCTTTGGACTATCCATCTGTCAAACTACATTCAGAAATGGATTAAAAGACCTTCTAAAACATATTTATGTATATCTTTTTATTTCTTCAGAGCAAAGAATCGAATTACATTACACTGAAAATATACACTAATACTGCAATTTGCTTTTTTTTTTTTAAAGTAAAAGTATCTTGGAAATCTTTCCACATCAACACACAGAGTCATACTTCATTCTTTTTAACAGTTGCACAATAATATAATTAATTATCTTGTTTAAACTGTTACAACTTTTCCCTGTTATGAACAATGCTGCAAAGAACATTTTGCAATGAATATTTCCATACTTTTAAGTAAATATTTCTGTAGGATAGAGTCTTTGAAGAGGAACTGCTTAGGCAGGGAGTGTATAGTTGTAAGTTCAGATAGGTATCATCAACTACCCTACAAAAAGTTTATGTAGAAAAAAAAGTATAAGAGAATTTCCCCACAGCCTTGCTAGCTTCATCACAAAATTTAAAAATCTCTGTCATACAATAAGGATAGCATTTTAAAACTGCTTAACATGCACTTTTATTTATGAGAGTAGGCATCTTTTGATGTATATTAACTTTTTCTACGAACCCACTACTTACAGCTTTTATCCATTTTTCTACTGAGTCATTAGTCTTTTCCTTATTGATTTTAAGTGCTCTTTGTAATGTACGGAAACTAGTGTTTGGGATAGCTTGGTATTTGTTGTTTATTTCTGTTGTTCTTTAGTTGCTAAGTCGTGTGTGTCCAACTCTTTTGTGACCCCATGGACTGTAGACCGCCAAGCTCCTCTGTCCATGGGATTCTCCAGGCAAGATATTGGACTGAGTTGCCATTTCCTTCTCCTTCTCCAGGGGAACTTTACAATCCAGGGGTCAAACTCACATCACCTGCATTGCAGGCAGATTCTTTACCACTGAGCCCCTTGGGAAGCCCCCCTTTATTTTTATACCATGTTTACTGGATTTTTTTTCCCCCCACAACACAGAACTTTAAAAACTGGTATTAGTCAAACTTATCAATCCTCTTTTTTTTTTTTAACGGCTTCTAAGATTTATTTGATACTTGGAAAGCTTGAGTTAGAAATAACTCAAGATCACATATTGATGAAGCTAAGTGCCTTAATGCACATGTAGACTAGCAGACATTCAGCACGACACTGGCATCCAAGTCAAACAGTGGCATCCCTAAGGCAACTCCTGCCACATCTTTATTACCCCAGGCACTACTTCCTGGGCTCATGCATTACTTCAACTGGTAAATGTTGGACGTGGCAATGCTCGTCAACTAGATGTGATGCAGTCAGATTTGCAATTTAGAGAAGTCCCCGGTAGTTTTGTGAAGGATGAATTAAAAGAGGAGAGGCTGGAGGCAGAAGCCTAGCAAGGAGAATGCTATATTAAGCCAGCTAGGAAACGATAGACTGTTAGCTAAAAATCAATATTGAACGACATTACCTTATTAAGCTCAGCCCAGTAACTGTTCAGTCTCTCCCTCCCATTGCTGCTGGAGCATCTTTCTAAAGCATAGCTGTCATGACACTCCTGCTGCCTGAAGTGCCCTTTTCACATTTATTAAGACTGGGGATCTCGGACTCATTTTTTCTCTTTTGTTTCATAATATAATTTTCTCTAGGTTACAGAGATAATGGTCTGTAAAACTGTATTCATCTTGGTATCCTCACCCCCCAACATAGCAATTGGAATATATTTAGGTATTTATTAAATGTCTATTGTTCTGAATTTTTAAAAAATTATAAGTCCAATTCATTTTTTAAACTTTTAAAATATATATATATATTTTGTAAATTACATATAATAAAATGTACCTATTTAAGAGTTCCCTGGTGACTCAGATGGTAAAGAATCTGCTGGCAATGCAGGAGACCCGGGTTCGATCCCTGGGTCAGGAAGATCCCCTGGAGAAGGGAATGGCTACCCACTCCAATATTTTTGCCTGGAGAATTCTAAGGACAGAGAAGCCTGGTGGGCTACAGTCCATGAAGTTGCAAAGAGTCGGAAATGACTGAGCAACTAAGACTTTACTTTTATTTAAAACACACAGTTCAATACGTTTTATCAAATATATACTACTGCAATCACTACTCCAAATCAAGATATAAAGTACTTCTATCTTCCCTCCCAAATTCCCTTGTGCTTCTAGCTCACTATTATACTACTCTACTATACTCTCGTACTACTTAGCACATTTACTGTAATAATTTAACCTGCCTGCCTCTCTCTAAACTGTGAGCAACCTGAAGGCAGAAACTATTGTTTCATCTTTAGCATCCAGCAACATAGGTGATCAATGAAAAGTCCTTACTGTGCACCAAGTACTACTCTAAGCTCTTCACAAGTATTTTTCACAATCACCATTATGTGTCAGGTACCATCTGTTCCAATTTCCAGCTGAGGAAAGTGAACTACAGAAAGGCAGACGCCTGTCCAGGGTCACACAGCTCAGTTTAAGCTTCTCTTGTCAAAGACTGAACAGGTTTTCTTCTTTCCACAGCCTTCCCTATAGCCTTTCTACTCAACTGCAGAAATACTCGTCTTCTTTAATGACTGATGTACCTAAGTACTTCTGCTGTCTAAACTGTCACAGCATCTCCTTTTCTTCCATTCATCAAGCATATATTGAATGCCTTATCAATCCAGGTAGGAATCTAATCTCAAGGAATCTGCACGGAAGACATTAATATGTATTAATAGACAATTAAAATGTACAGGGCCGAATGGTAATTTTCATAGGTGAGAGAAAGGATTGCTAAAACAGTCCTTTTTTGAAGCTGTATTTCCTAGGTTTCCTTTTCCCCATCTATCTCTAAAGGAGTCATTTTCATAACCAGATTACTATAAATGCCTCTTTTAATCTCACCAAGTCTGAGAGGTAATGTGGTAGAGGGGGAGAAGAAAGATATAAAGGTTTTTAAGAACCTTAGGTGGGGAGGTTGTTTGAGCTGAGGCTCCGTATCCTCCTCTGTTACAGAAAGCTCTGGGAAAGTCCCATTTGGTGGAGCTTCTGGCCAGGAGCCATAGAATCACCAAATTGAGGCTGGTCCTCCAGGTACATACCACCACAGTACACTTGCCAGGTGGAGGACCTGCTAACCAGTGGGGGTCAAATGAGCTACAAAGGAGCTGCAGCAGCCAGGATAAGGCTGGCTTTGCTGCAAAACTACTGCATATTCAGATACCAAAAGCTAAAATCCCATTTGGTAATGCTGTTAGATTATTTTTTTTTAAGTGCAAGAGTAGTATTGAGATATTGTTTAGGGATACTGAAATATTTATACATAATTACAATTGAAATCATAACAGATGAAATTATAATAATTTGCTTTAAAATAATCTGGTATGACAGTGGCAAGATTGGTGGTAGCAAATATAAACTAAGATTAGCCATGAATTGGTGACTACTGAAGTTGTATGAGGGTTTGCTCAAAATTCTCCAAGCCAGGCTTCAACAGTACATGAACTGTGAACTTCCAAATGTTCAAGTTGGATTTTGAAAAGGCAGAGGAACCAGAGATCAAACTGCCAACATCCGCTGGATCATAGAAGAAGCAAGAGACTTCCAGAAAAACGTCTACCTCTGCTTTATCGACAATGCCAAAGTCTTTGACTCTGTGGATCACAACAAACTGTGGAAAATTCTTGAAGAGATGGGAATGCCAGACCACCTGACCTGCCTCCCCAGAAATCTTTATGCAGCTCAAGAAGCAACAGTTAGAACCAGACATGGAACAACAGACTGGTTCCAAATTGGGAAAGGAGTAAGTCAAGGCTGTATATTGTCACCCTGCTTATTTAACTTATATGCAGAGTACATCATGTGAGCAGAGTACATCACGCGAAATGCCAGGTTGGATGAAGCACAAGCTGGAATCAAGCTTGCCGGGAGAAATATCAATAACCTCAGATACGCAGATGACACTACCCTTATGGGAGAAAGCGAAGAAGAACTAGAGAGCCTCTTGATGAAAGTGAAAGAGGAGAGTGAAAAAGTTGTCTCAAAACCCAACATAAGATCATGGCATCTGGTCCCATCATTTCATGGCACACAATCAAAGGCTTTGGTGTAGTCAATAAAGCAGAGGTAGATGCTTTTCTGAAACTCTCTTGCTTTTTCTATGATTCAGTGGATGTTGGCAATTTGATTGCTGATTCCTATGCCTTTTCAAAATCCAGCTTCATGACAAATAGATACGGAAATAGTGGAAACAGTGAGAGACTTTATTTTTTGGGGCTCCAAAATCACTGCTGATGGTGACTGCAGCCATGAAATTAAAAGATGCTTGCTCCTTGGAAGAAAAGCTGTGACAAACCTAGACAGCATATTAAAAAGCAGACACATTATTTTGCCGACAAAGGTCTGTCTAGTCAAAGCTATGGTTTTTCCAGTAGTCATGTATGGATGTGAGAGTTGGATTGTAAAGAAAGCTGAGTGCCGAAGAACTGATGCTTTAGAACTGAGGTGTTGGAGAAGACTCTCGAGAGTCCCTTGGACTGCAAAGTGATCAAACCAGTCAATCCTAAAGGAAATCAGTCCTGAATATTCATTGGAAAGACTGATGCCAAAGATGAAACTCCAATACTTTGGCCACCTGATGCAAACAACTGGCTGATATGAAAAGACCCTGATGCTGGGAAAGATTGAAGGCAGGAGGAGAAGGGGATGACAGAGGTAGAGATGGCTGGATGGCATCACTGACTTGATGGACATGAGTTTGAGCAAGCTCCGGGAGTTGGTGATGGACAGGGAAGCCTAGAGTGCTGCAGTCCATGGAGTCGCAAAGAGGTGGATGTGACTGAATGACTGAACTGAACTGAAGCTGTATGAGGGGTACATGGGAGTTAACTGCATCACTTTCTCTACTTTTTTATCTATGTGAAATTTTCCATAGGAAATAATTTTTTTAAAAAAAGTCTCTACCGTTACTGTATCCTCTCTCAGCATGTCAAGGCCAGGACCTGTTTGACAGTGATTCATTTTCACTTGAGATTAAAAAAATAAACCCTTTCATGGCAAAGAATTAACTTCGCTTTTAAAACATGGATAGCCCAGACACTGGTAACTGGAAAATCGGTCCTGATAACTTTAATTCTGTAAGGGCAGAGCCCCTATCTGCTTATTCACCATGGGTCCCACAGCTGATTTAGCACAATGCCTGCCTTGTAACAGGAACTTAATAAATATGTGCTGGTTGAATGAAAAAACAGAATAAGTCAGAAGGGAGCAGGGCAATACTGTCTTGGTGAGAGAAAACAGAGAAACAACAATAGCTAGGAAAGCTTTCCAGGAGCCCAAATAATTTGTTTTACCATTGGCTCTACTTGGGGTTTCTGTCTATGGGGTCGCACAGAGTCAGACACGACTCAAGTGACTTAGCAGCAGCAGGAGTTATAGGTGGTAAGGGTTAGGATGCTGCAAAAGAATATTATATTGGGCATGGAGGGACAATTTCCCTTCCCCTCAATATTCTTGTATATATCCAAGTCCACCAGTCAATAGCCTGCTTAGCACTTAAACTCAGGTTCTCAGATTTCCTTCCCCAGCTCGTCTGAGGGAACTTATTGATGTCGTACCAGCCTGACTGCTTTCCAGTTACCAGTACTATGCAAGGTAGAAACTTATCCAGAAGCCATCAAGGAAGACTAGCTGTTCCTCTTCTTAACCAGGTAGTTATTACATCTTTTCCTACCTGTTCTTCTGAGGACTCTAGTTGCATTGCCTATCAAAATCCTTGAGATTAGGCTTCCATGTTGGCTCAGTGGGTAAAGAATCCACCTGCCAATGCAGGAGACATGGGTTCCATTCCTGATCTGGGAAGACCCCACACACAGCGGACCAACTAAGCCCATGTGCCACAACTACTGAGCCTGTGCTCTACAGCTAGTACACCACAACTACTGAAGCTTGTTCACACTAGAGCCTGTGCTCCACAGCAAGAGAAGCCACTGCAATGACAAGCCTGTACATCACAACTAGAGAGTAGACCCCACTCTCTGCAACTATAGAAAACCCGTGCGGCAAAGAAGATCACAGTAAAAAAATAAATTAGTTAATAAATAAATAAAATTATGTATGAAAAAAATCCTTGAGATCAACCACAAATGGAAGTTTTCTTTCTGGAAACCCACCCACATCCTGTGATCTGCCAGACAGTCTCTGGCAAGTGTTTAAGGCCCACAGTTCTATTATCAAAGCAAAACTACAGAAAGTACCAAATTTCTTAATTCATGAAATTAATGAATTCATGAAATTCATAAAACTTCACTCAGAGAGGTGGACTTCTTTTACAAAATTGGAGGAAAACTTGCTTTTCTTTCTTTCCTTCTCTTGGGTAAGTGTCTGGCCCTTTGCTAAGAGGGCCCATCTATGGGACAATTGCCCAGGGAAAGGACATC
Source organism: Bubalus kerabau (assembly GCF_029407905.1). Classification (NCBI taxonomy): domain Eukaryota; kingdom Metazoa; phylum Chordata; class Mammalia; order Artiodactyla; family Bovidae; genus Bubalus; species Bubalus kerabau. The sequence continues at coordinate 101,770,094 of NC_073629.1, read as the reverse complement.
CTCTTGGAGACAAATAGCACTACAGCTGGGGAGCTCACCCTTGCAGAAAGAAAGAAGAGCCTGAAGCTGTGTAGAAAGATGCTTCATACGTGAATATTAGTTTTATAAAAGTAATTTGCTGGTTATTATGGCACAGGCCCCCAAAATATAAGCTGGTATAGATGAATTATGCTGATAACATAATTTTGTTTCTATAATAAACTATGTTATTTATACAAACTAGTTATTTATATAACTGGTTATTATCAAGGTTTAAAACTGTTAACTAAGTCACAGGGTAGCTTAAGTGATGTGAGTTTGACTCGATCTCCCTCCTTCTTACTTATTTTCCATTAGGAAGTCCACAACATATTTTTTCAAGCAGTAGAGGTGGGCGTCCACAAGGCCTGTGTGGAAACGTATTCTTGGGTGCCTGCAAAAAGAATGAAAGAGAAGAGGGTCACATGAGTTCCATTCTATTATTAGGTAGTACGCGTTAGGAAGTTTCTGAGGGTCAGAGTCATGCTGCCTACACCTCACTCTGGGGAGACCAAGAAGGTGATTATCAGCTCTGATGCTACCACAGAAAAGGTTCTCTCTTTATGGAAGCCCTATTTCACACTTTATGAGGTCTTTAGGCTTCCAAAGACATGAAACCCAAACTGGTAAGTCACCAAATCATTGACAAGTCATCTTCTATTTTACTACAAACTCCTACCCACCATTCTTGTAACTAACATTTTCTTGGTTCTACTCCAACTGCCTCACTTCCGGCAGGCCATACTTAAGCCATGCTTTCCTTTAGTATTTGATATACATTACTCCATGTTCATAGAAGATGAAGTAAAATTTTATGAATACTAACTCCCTACTCTTAATTATTCATCAGGAGTTTCCGCAGGTTTACTTTCTTAGGAAATCTTCCCTGAGGACCCAAGTTTGTGTTCCTACAACACTTGGTACCCACTTCTACCAGATAACTTAGCATAGAGCAAAGTAACAGCCTACTTACTTGTGCTCTTTCCCACTAGACTAAAAGTTAACTCAGGGCAGAGATTTATTTTTTAAAATATTTATTTGGCTGTGTTGGGTCTTAGCTGTAGCACACAGGAGCTTTTGTTGTGACGTGTGAACTCTTGAACTGTGTCCAGGCGGGCTGCACTATGCAGGCTCAGTAGCTGTGGTGCACAGGCTTAATTGCTCCCTGGTATATGGGATCTTAGTTTTCTGACTAGGGATAAAACTTGCATCCCCTGCATTGCAAGATGGATTCTTAACCACTGGACTACCAGGAAAGTTCCAAGATTTATTTTTATAGTCTTAGTACTTAGCATTGGCTCTCACATAGAATGGATGTTTGATAGTGGCTGAACAGACAAACACACAAATAAATTAGGTCAAATTAAGGCATTTGCCTAGTTGCTATTTATTGGCTTCCCTGGTGGCTCAGTGGTAAAGAATCTGTCTGCCAATGCAAAAGACATGGGTTTGATCCCTAGGTCAGGAAGATCCCCTGGAGAAGGAACGGCAACTCACTCCAGCAGTCTTGCCTGGAAAGTCCCATGGATGGAGGAGCCCAGCAGGCTAGAATCCATGGAGTCGCACAGAGTTGGACACAATTGAGAGACTGAACATGCACTAGTTCCTACTTAGTCTACTAACTTTGGTTTCAGCCTGAAGAAATGGCATGTTTCTTTAAAATGTTCAAAGTCATTTTATTTAATAAAATAAAAGATAGTTGAAGGAGAGGAGGGGAGGAGCAGGGTGGAAGAATAGCAGTTAGTTCCAATTGTAGCTGCCTGGTTGTTATCTTCTACTCTGTGTTACTCTCCTTTGACTGCTTATAGATACTTTAGAAGTAATTTCCCAGGTGGCACAGTAGTAAAGAATCTGCCTGCAATGCAGGAGACAAAGGGGACACAGATTCAATCCCTGGGTGCGGAAGATCCCCTGAAGGAGGACATGGCAACTCACTCCAGTATTCTTGCCAAGAAAATCCCATGGACAGGAATCTGGTGGGCTACAGTCCACAGGGTCCATGCGGTCGCAAAGGATCATACACAACTGAGCAACAGAACACACACACACCACCCTGGACTTCCACTCTTTTGGGAAGAAGGGGGAACAAAATGCTTCCAAAAGAGCAAGAGAAAAGTCGGATTTCAGATCTCACATCTATAACACACACACCCCCCAAAAGCCAATTACTGTATACAATGAGGATAAAGAAGAAAGTTACATCCCAATTCTCACTTCCTGAAATTCCTGAGTTCTAAGAAATTCTTCAGAAAACAGAATTTTGCAAATATGGTTACTTACCTTGTGGTGCCCAGGTTTGATTTGAAGTTCACACTATGATAATTCTCCCTTGATCTAACCAATTTGGAAAGCTGAACTCTCTTGTTCAGTTCCTTGGTTTGTGAATTCCTTGACTCATTCAACATATTCTACTTAAATTATTCCATCCTTGCACTACCTTATAAATTATATATCTCATATTTATAGCTGAAGTCAAGTTGTATCATACACCTGGGGAAGGAATAACTTAAAAGTTTGAGTAATCATCTTCTAAATTCTTACCGATCCCTACCTCATACGGCAATAATATTCAAATAGCATTTTACAGTTCATAAATTTTTTCAGCTTTTTACTCTCATCATATAAAGTAGGCAAAACAAAAAAATTCTTCCTTTAAAAACAATTTCCAAAAATTTAGCTGGTACATTCAACTTTAGAGATTTAGCTACAAATTTGAAATACAATAAAGGAACAGAGATGGGCAATTCAGAGATTTTTTTTTCCTTTCACATTAAATTTGTATTGAATGCAAATCTTGGGACCAGGATTTAATGCCATTTAAGTTGCCCAAAAGGTGTTTTCTTATTTTATTTTTCCCCATTTAATTGTTTTTAAATGGCATTAGAAATAAGAATTGGTATTTTAAAATAAAACAAAATAAACAAAACCAAAAAACCTCAAAGAGGCACCAGTAAATCTGGGTAACTGGTTGATTGCTCTGGGCCCAGAAGATGTTTTTGATTTGTACAAAATAAAGAAATCAGTAATAGAAATGATAAGACATTAAGAAATAGTTATAATATTTCTAGGACAATATAAGCCATCAGGATTATTTTTATAGACCTAGTTTTAAAATAGTAAGTTATATAATCTAGAATTCAAATTTATAGTGTTTAAAATTTAAGGGAAAACAAGCATCTTTTTATGATCTTAAAAACAGGAATACCAGTTTTTAAAGCAAGGGAAAAAAAGCCAACAGGCAGTAACTATAATTATTAATATTATTTTAGAATAAATGAGGAATGTATAAATGAAATAAATACTGGGAAAGATGCAAGGATAAGCATTTACTGTTTAACTGCAAATCAATTGCAGTTAAACAGTAAATGCTTATCCTTGCATCTTTTGAAGTATCAAGAAAGTCCTTAGCTGGTTTGTACAATTTACTATTTTAACCATTTTCAAATATATATAGTTCTGTGGGATTAATTACATTCACTTTGCAGTACAACTGTCACCAACATCCATCTCCAATACTTTTACATCTTCCCCAACTGAAACTCTGTATCCATTAAACACTAACTCCCCATTCCCTTCTTCCTCACAGCCCCTTGCAACCACCATTCTACTTTGTCTTTATGCTTCTGGCTACTCTACTGCTGTCGCTTCAGTCCTGTCCGACTCTGTGGGACCTCATAGACGGCAGCCCACCAGGCTCCCCCGTCCCCAGGATTCTCCAGGCAAGAACACTGGAGTGGGTTGCCATTTCCCTCTCCAATGCATGAAAGTGAAAAGTGAAAGTGAAGTTGCTCAGTTGTGTCTGACTCTTTGCGACCCCATGGACTGTAGCCCACCAGGCTCCTCCCTCCATGGGATTCTCCAGGTAAGAGTACTAGAGTGGGGTGCCATTGCCTTCTCCAGGAACCTCATATAAGAAGAATCATACATTCGTTCTTCTTGTGACTGGCTTATTTCATTAGCATAATGTCTTTACAGTTAATGTTGAAGCATGTGTCAAAATTTCCTTCCTTTTGAACTCTGAATAATATTTCATTGTATGTGTGTATCACATTTTCTTTACTGATTCATCTGTCTATAGATACTTGAATTGCTTCCACCTTTTGGTTATTGTGAATGATGCTGCTATGAACACGAGTGTACAAATATCAATTTAATCTGTTTCACACACACATTTCTTAAATTTTAATTATGCAAATTTTCAAACACACACAAAATAAGAGAAAAACATAATAAATTCCTATGTGCCCAAATAGTTTCAATTATCAACATTTTCTAATCTTTAAAACTTTTTGCTGCAGTATTTATTATGGGTTAAATTGTGTCCCCCCCAAAAGATAACACACAATACCTGTGAATATGACCTTAATTGGAAATATGACATCTGTAGATGATCATGTTAAGGTTAGGTCATTCAGTTCAGTTCAGTTCAGTAGCTCATTGTGTCTGACTCTTTGTGACCCCATGAATTGCAGCACGCCTGGCCTCCCTGTCCATCACCAACTCCCGGAGTTCACTCAGACCCACGTCCATCGAGTCAGTGATGCCATCCAGCCATCTCATCCTCTGTCGTCCCCTTCTCCTCCTGCCCCCAATCCCTCCCAGCATCAGAGTCTTTTCATGAGTCAGCTCTTCACATGAGGTGGCCAAAGTACTGGAGTTTCAGCCTTAGCATCATTCCTTCCAAAGAAATCCCAGGGCTGATCTCCTTCAGAATGGACTGGTTGGATCTCCTTGCAGTCCAAGGGACTCTCAAGAGTCTTCTCCAACACCACACTTCAAAAGCATCATTTCTTCGGCGCTCAGCTTTCTTCACAGCCCAATTCTCACATCCATACATGACCACTGGAAAAACCATAGCCTTGACTAGACGGACCTTTGTTGGCAAAGTAATGTCTCTGCTTTTGAATATGCTATCTAGGTTGGTCATAACTTTTCTTTCAAGGAGTAAGCATCTTTTAATTTCATGGCTGCAGTCACCGTCTGCAGTGACTTTGGAGGAGCCGTAACCCAATAGGACTAGTACCTTAATAAAGGGGAAACTTGAACACAGAGACAGATATGCAGAAGGAAGACAATATGAAGACACGAGGAGAATGCCATCTACAAGCCAAGAATGCCCGAGGTTTCCAGAAGATAGAAGGGTGGAACAGATTCTCCTTCATAAACCTCAGGAGGAACCAATGCTGAAAATGTCCTGATTTTGGATTTCTAGCCTCAAGAACTGTGAAAACAATAAACTTCTGTTGTTCTAGGCCACCCAGTTTATAGTGATTTGTTAATAGCAAACTAATATAGTTTTTAAAAGCATATTCCAGACACAAAATCATCTTACTGTAAATATTCCAGTATGTGTAGTATGTATTTCCAAATGATAAGGACTATGAAATACAATCATTATATCACTACATATAATAAAATTATCAACAACTTCATAACATCTAATATCCAATCCAAATCCAGATTTCTCTTTTTATAGCTAGTCTGTCTGAATCAGAGCCTCACAATGCATTTGGCAATTTCAGTTTTAAAAAGTTACCCCTTTGTATTTCCCTGACAAGCCATATGATTAGAGTGAATCATCTGTTTTGTAGAACACTGACTGCTTTGAAATATCATTAAAAAAAAATAGATTTATTGATACATGCCACTGAGAAACTAAACCTGCACATCTTAACTAGAGAGTCTCAAGCAGCCAAATAAATATATTAAGATGTATAACATGATCCTTGGGGCTCAGACTATAGCACACTGATTATCCCAGGACTCTCCTATGCTCAATTCTCTTCTCAGTTATCTATCGTTTTATGTAAGCTTTTTTTTTTTTGGCAGAAGGGAGTCATGTCTTGAGGCTGGCGAGATCAGTTCCTGACCTACAATAAAACCTGTGCCCCCTGCTACTGAAGCATGAAGTCTTAACTACTGGACTGCCAGGGAAGTCACAGTAAATAGTTTTTTGTAAATTTTTGTTTTTGAAGGCATAACCCCTGTTTTGCTGTTCACTGAACTCAGGGTAGGCAAAGCATGAGTGGGGAAGCTGGAAGAGAACTCGAGGAGGCGTAGGAACTGCAGACATGTTTATTCTCTCCAGGATGGTGCAATAGCAAGACATGCTATATTCTCTCTTGGTGGACCCAGCAGGCACAGCCACAAGGGCTTTTCAGGTGGTGCTTATATAGGTCATGATGCACATGTGCAGTGCTACAAATGATCTCAGCTGTTACATAACCATGCAAAGTTATTATTCACAAAATGTGGGGTAAGAGCAAGAGGACATGGGGGTGAGAGGGCCTGACCACCGCCATATTGACTAATTTGCTCTTTCTCTATATTCTACCCCTTCAGGGTCTCTCACCTCACAATCCAGGCGCGGTCCATCTTCTGCGATATTTCCTTGGCTTAGTAACACTGACCCTTGAACCCACATTCTGCAACAGCAGTAGATGCTACAACAGCAAATAGTTACATCCCTAATACATAGCAAAACCCAACTCCAGGTATCACCTGGAACTCATGCTGCAGTCCTTGTCCTCATGGGGTTAGAAGAGCCACCCACCACATGTGGAGTGCCTTTATCTTCCATGGCCAAGTCTAGTCTACTGTCTGTCCTTGTGAAATTGCAGGGCCTTGAAATTTCAGGGTTTTTATTAAGGACCCACAAAACCCCACACATGCACCAGGCCCACCCCTTCAAAGAGCAGATTTTTGGAGTTTTCACAGCCCATCCACGTGATTCTGTATGCTTGATAACCTCTGGTGCACACTGTTCTAAATCTGCAAGAGCATCAGAGGTTAGTAGCAATCATAGAACACAGCCTTTATAGTATACCTCTGCACAGGGAGCCATCCAATTTCCAAAGGTAAGCACACAGCCTTTACAGTATTTCAAAGTGGAAAAGGGCATCCGAAGGAACATCCTTGGATGCCATGTAATCTTCTAGCTGAACCACCCATATCTCTTGCTGTCGGTGTTTCCCAAACTTGGTAAACTGCTGTTCTGGTCTCAGTTGCCTCCATAGCTCTAGGAGCAGAGCACTAGGCTGTTTATCAATTTTATTTCTGTCAACTCCCGCTGCCAGCAAATCAGCCCACATTTGCATCTGTGAACCCGGATGGGGCCTTTACCAGTTGGCCCACCCTCTTCACGGTCTTCACACTTCTAATCCCCTTTGCCTGCCACCATTCCACTACTTCTCCCAAGCCTGCCACTATTGAGGTGGCAGTTAAGGAACCAAAAGGGTGGACAAGATATTGTTGCAAATGGCAACTTGCATCCTGCCTATAAAATGCTTGTCATCTTCCGAAGGCTCCTCCACCTGCCAGACCAGTACAGAAGCTGGTAGGGTGGATGTCCAGCCGATTCCAAGCATGGTGATGGTTTCCCAGTCATCACCCACCACCTTAAAGTCCAGGTCCTCATTGTATTTTCTGAGCTTCACTTGCCATCCTGTGAAGCTGTCTGCAGACTCAGTGGTTTCCTCGGTGCTCCACGGAGGTGGGTTCAGCAGGACCTGATCCAGCTCTAAACTTGCCACTGTGGTTTCACTTTCCTTTTTTCCTTTCTTCTTTCTCTACAGTGGGGTTGCTCCTTGCTCACATTTCTGGACTTCACCCTGGCTGCAGAGTTGGTGCCGTTCCTCTTCTCTTTGGCCTCCTTGGTACCCAAGGCCTCGAGAGGCTTCACCTTCTTGGCCCCATCCTTCTGCTGCATGACAAGCCTTACTAACAAGTGGGGGCCTGGACCTGTAGTCCAAAAAGATACAATTCTGTCTCACTGTCAGACACACTGGGTTCTTTAAGGCCATGAAGTTCTTGCTCTAATTCCAATATATATTGCTCTAGTTCTTCCAAGCATCTCTGCACAGCCTTCAGGGCAGTCAGGAAATCCACCCATGGTGCCAGTGGTAGTCCATGCCACCTTGTCTGGCAAATGGGAACTTATCACCTGCAACACCTTCTCAATGCTATATGGTGATTTGCCCACTGCCTCCCAATCTTCCACTGGGGCCCATGCTGACAGGACCATGGCCACTGGCTTCCTCCATCCATTGGAGCCTCAGGTTCCTCTACCTGCTGTGTATCCTGCCGACTACGCCAACTGTCTCACTGTTCACTGAACCCAGGTTAGGCAAGGTGCCAGCGAGGAAGCTAGAGGAAACTTCGAGGAGCTGTAGGAACTGCAGACATGTTTATTCTCTCTGGGCTGGCGCAGCAGCAGACATGCTATAGTCTCTTGTAGCTGACCCAGCAGACACAGCCGCAAGGGCTTGATAGGTGCATGCAGTGCTACAAAGGATCTCAGCTGTTAGTAACCATGCAAAGTCATTATTTACAAAACATGGGGTGAGAGCAAGAGAACATGGGGTGAGAGCGCCTGACCACGGCTATCTTGGCTAATTTGCTCTTTCCCTACAAACCCAAGGACAAAGACCAGGAGAGGAAAGTAACTAAATTTTGGAAGCTGTAAAGAAGGATAGTGGTAACAGACTTAGCATACCTAAGAAAGCTGAATTCTAAACCAGCCATAAAGAAAGCTGAGTACCTGATTTGTACTGCAGAAGCCCTGAAAAGATCAGAAATTGGCAGCATAGCTTTTACCCACTAGAAAGTTTAGAGGAGTACTTGAGGAGTTTCAGCTGGTTAGTAGCAGTGGGGATCCTAATGTAGATAAACAGCACGCATTTCAAGACTTTCCACACCATCAGCAAAATAATCAAGAATGTGAACCCATTTCTCATCATCTGTAGTCCCAGAAATAGAGATGTGGCCATGATCCTTGAGGTTTTGACTTAAGTTCCTGTCTTTTTCCAAGATGAATGTGTGAATATTTTATTCCATTTTTAAAAGACATCGTTTAGAAGCTTGTTTTAATATTTTCATTATTCTTCCAGTAAAAAACCTCGACTAGTATTCAAAAGAAAACAACTAACATTGGAGAAAAGCCACATGATTTTCTTATTAAATATTTGGCACAAACACGTTTACTTACAAATTATTAAAAACACATGTCTTTCAGAAATAGGAATTTAAGAGTTGGGGAAGGGCCATTAAAGAACAACTAAGCCAATTTCAGCTGGGGAAATTGAGGCTTAGAGAAGCAAAGTGATTTGCTCAAGGTCATACAGCTTTTCTCTCTCAAGATTAAATTCCAAATTCTCTGGACTTGAATTTCTAGTACCATGCTCTTTCTATCAGTAACATTCAACATTCTTTTCCACTACCTATACTGCCTCTCCAAGTCAGTAATACATCAATTTGATAGATGGGAAAGGTGCTTGATGGATGCTGTGCCTTCTCCAAATCCACTGAGGCAGGATGAATTTGGGCCCACTGGAATAAAGTTATCAGTACTACTTGATGACAGAGGGAGAATGTCTCTGTACCTGACCATAGGCTGAGCAGAACTCCTACTTCAAGTGTCTTACGCTATCTTATTTTCCAGGACCAAATATGTCCAAGGCCCAACAGAAGAGAACATTATTTGCAGTCAAGCAAATACTTCATCCTCTACTGGACAGTGAGAAAACATCGGATGTACATTCCATCCTCACTGTCCTTTTCTGCTACAACCAGTACATATAAAAGTAAGAAAACTTGAAAACAAGAGGCTTCTGGCTCTGTAACTCCTACTTTTGGAAATTCAGTTTGAAAAGAAAGATAGGAAGCACTGTCTTCTGGTATTCAAAAACTGCTTGAAAATCTGCCCCAGCATTTACTCAAGGCCCTGAGATCAACAAGTATGAAGGAAAAATATACCTCCATCTGCTCTTCATTTTCACCTTACCTCTTGGCTATGTCCATCTTCTTTGCTCCTATCATGCTTAACCTTGCTCTCTTTGGCAGGGAACTCTGAGGCTAAGATATTTACTAACAATTCACCATACAGAATAACAAACTAGTTCTCAAGGAGGTTAAAGAGAAAGCAGGAGACAATCTCCAGCTTCTAGCTGTGATTACAGAAACGTAAGACTCTGGCTTCTAAGAATTTTATGAATAAACCTGCCAATCTAATGTAGCATAAACATCAGTGCTTGGTGGATGCATAAATGAGTCAGATCCCTTGTTTCACATAATAATAGATGACCACAAGTAGTCCCTTCTGCATTCCAGAGGACACAATCCCTTTGCTCTTTGGAGTCTTGTGAATTTAGGAATGCAACACTGGATTTCTTTTCAAGTCTTATACCTTAAACCTGTCCTGCACACTGCACACTGTCAGATTACCTTTCCCGCGTCCAGAACTGAAAGCATTCTCTCTGCTCAAAATGTTTTTAATAACTCCCCAATATTCAAGCCCCTCTATTTTTGTACCAACTTAATTTCCCAGCCTCAACTCCTGGTGCTCCCCAATAGAGAGCTTCCATTTGCGCCAAACTGTTTCTAAACAAGTCTTGCATACCCTGTCTCCCACACCTTTGCTCAGAACATTCTCCCCACACAGGATTCAGCTTCACATGTACCTTTGTGTATCAGACCCAAATCCATTTTTCAAGCTGAAATTAATCTATTTTGCTTTCTTGATCACTTCAGCCCCTAGAGTTTGATACCTCCCTTGAATTTTTAGAACACTGTTGGTCTTATTGTTCAGAATCTGATATTGTTTACTACTGTTTGTTAGGCTTTTATATGCATAATCTTCCCTTCCACCAAGGCTAATGTGAACTCTTTGAGATAGTCTCTTGCCTCCTTAAATACCAAAACAGTGGTTTAACAAGAGGAGGAAACTCAATAAACATTTGCCAGTTGAATATGGTATTCCTGAAAAGTATAAAGCATGAACTAAATGGAAAAGGCCTGTCTCTAACTAGATAAATGATATGGAACAACTTCTTCCCTTGGCTTCCAGTATCATTATCTGAAATATATGGGCCAAATGACCTTCTAGCTGTGATAGCATGATTCTAAAATATCTATAAAAAAGATCATATTGTCAATACAATAAGAGATATCCTTTAATTGCATCTTATGTTCTTGGCTCTTCTAAAATATAAAGAAATCCTCCTCTGTTTCCTAAAATTTTATTTTGATAAATTGTTTAGGAAAAATAATCTGTAAGAACCCTCTTACTTCTTTCCTCAACAGAAAAAATTCCACATCCAGTCTGCCATATCCTGACTGCTGTCAGAAACAAGCTATGTTAAAATGGCTCCATCATAGATACTCTTTATAGAGAGGGAGAGGAAAAAAAAAAACTAATGGGGCTGGTGAACTACAGCCTGCCAGCTGGCTTATCCTACTTCCTGTTTTCGTAGATAAAGTTTTATTGGAACACAGCCATGCTCATCTGGTACATATCTATGGATGCTTTTGTGCTATAACAGCAGAGCTGAATAAATGCAAGAGAGACTAGATGGTCTGCAAAGTCTAAGATATTTACTATTTGTCCCTTATAGAAAAAGTTTGCCAATCCTTGTTCTATACCTCAATGTTCATCAGAGTGCCAAGCCCTAGATTATAGACTTTCAATCATAGCTGGTCACTAGGTGATTTCCCACTTATTCATTCAACAAATATTTATTGGAATTTCTTATTTCTAACTAATCCTTGTTCATTTCCTCATCTGTAAAATGGCATATAATAGAACTACTTCATAGAGCTATTGTAAAAAAAAAAAAAAAAGAAAAGCCTTTAACACAATGCCAGGCACAAAATTTGAAAAACTAGAGCTGCTGTCTTATCGTCTTCATTGTCATCATCACCATTACCACCACCACCACCATGATGCTTTTCTTATGTTATAGGAAAAGTAGGCTCTCTCTGATGGCCATGACCACTTAAGGAGAAAACACTAGCATTTCTGAGGGTTTACTTTGTACTTAGGAAAGAGCTATACGTTGATAGCACTCAGACTGCAACCACAAGAATAAAAGAAATGTTCCTCTGATATGAAATGGCAGTTGATCATTTAGGCTTCTGATACCAGAAAAAACAAAAACTCAGTATCTTTTCCAGAGTTAATGAGGAAGAAAAAAATGATTTGAATTTATGAACACCGCTCTTGAGAACTTAGAGATTGCTGGCAGCCTCAAACTCCAGCAACAACATTAAAAGGCAACGTGACATTAAATGAGTCCATGGACAGATTCATATGTGAAATTAAATGAGTCCACTGACTACCTTCCAAATCAACCATCTACCCAGATTTGGTTACAAACAAATTTTCTCAGTTTTTGTGAGAACTATGATTTTTTAAAAGTCCAACAGCCTGATATATGTATGTAGTTTTTTCTAATTCAATCCAACAAGTAAATGTTGGATTGAAATGGGTGTCTACTTTTCTCTACCACAGTGTTTGTCACGTCTCTCTAAAATGTATAGTTGTCTGAGGAAATAAGTATGCTTTATGCTCAGATATGCAGATGACACCACCTTTATGGCAGAAAGAGAAGAACTAAAGAGTCTCTTGATGAAAGTGAAAGAGGAGAGTGAAAAAGTTGGCTTAAAGCTCAACATTCAGAAAACTAAGATCATGGCATCCAGTCCCATCATTTCATGGCAAATAGATGGGGAAACAGCAGAAACAGTGGCAGACTTTATTTTCTTGGGCTCCAAAATCACTGCAAATGGTGACTGCAGTCATGAAATTAAAAGACGCCTACTCCTCAGAAGTAGTTATGATCAACCTAGACAGCATATTAAAAAGCAGAGACATTACCTTGCCAACAAAGATCCGTCTAGTCAAGGCTATGGTTTTTCCAGTAGTCATGTATGGATGTGAGAGCTGGACTACAAAGAAAGCTGAGTGCTGAAGAATTAATGCTTTTGAAGTGTGGTGTTGCAGAAGACTCTTGAGAGTCCCTTGGACTGCAAGGAGATCCAACCAGTCTATCCTAAAGGAAATCAGTCCTGAATATTCATTGGAAGGACTGATGTTGAAGCTGAAACTCCAATAATACTTTGGCCACCTGATGCGAATAACTGACTCATTTGAAAAGACCTTGATGCTGGGAAAGTTTGAAGGTGGGAGGAGAAGGGGACAACAGAGGATGAGATGGTAGGATGGCATCACTGACTCAATGGACATGAGCTTAAGTAAACTCCAGGAGTTGGTGATGGACAGGGAGGCCTGGCGTGCTGCAGTCCATGGGGTTGCAAAGAGTCAGACAAGACTGAGCAACTGAACTGAACTGAACTGATACTCTTTTTGGGATCCTTCAAAATTCTGGATAATAAAATCCTAAATGATTCACTGGGGGAGTAAAAGAAGATTTAAAACCAAGTGCTGGATTTCCCTGGGAGTCCAAGTGGTTAAGACTCTTGTGTTTCCAATGCAGGGGGCAGGGATTCAATTCCCAGTCAGGGAACTAAGATCCTGCATGGCGTGCCCCTCCCCAAAATCCTTAAATTATTTTACCAAGAATCCTTTGTATCTCTGAATGCATCTTTTGGCCACATGAGATATTAATTATATTGAATTATCTTTCTCTCTTATTTCTACTAGATTCTAATTTCAATTATTCTCATTTTCATCTAAAGTACTGGATATCTTAAATTCTTCCTTTATATATAAAATTTGATTTTCAGTTGTGTCACTTCTGTTCTTCGCAATTTTAAAATTAATTAATTAATTCTGTAGTTATTTGGTCCTCAATTTATTTTCTTGGTTCTATAATATTTTCTTTTATCTCATTTTGTTTTCATAACACCATCTCATCACTGAACTCTTATTTATTAAATTCACAGTCCATTGAGTTGTTCTGCAGTTGTAGAATTATATATATATTTTTTGCCTTTTCTTTTTTAAAATATAAATTTATTTAGAATTATATATTTGTAAGGAAATTCTTTGTATTCAGTTCAGTTCAGTTCAGTTCAGTTGCTCAGTCGTGTCCGACTCTTTGTGACCCCATGAACCGCAGCACGCCAGGCCTCCCTGTCCATCACCGACTCCCGGAATCCATCTAAACCCATGTCCATTGTGTTGGTGATGCCATCCAACCTCTCATTCTCTGTTGTCCCCTTCTCCTCCTGCCCTCAACCTTTCCCAGCATCAGGATCTTTTCAAATTAGTCAGCTCTCTGCATCAGGTGGCCAAAATACTGGAGTTTCAGGTTCAACATCAGTCCCTCCAATGAACACCCAGGACTCATCTCCCTTAGGATGGACTGGTTGGATCTCCTCGCAGATCTTCTGCAACACCACACTTCAAAAGCATCAGTTCTTCTGCATTCAGCTTTCTTTATAGTCCAACTCTCACATCCATACATGACTACTGGAAAAACCATACCCTTGACTAGACGGACCTTTGTTGGCAAAGTAATGTCTCTGCTTTTTAATATGCTGTCTAGGTTGGTCATGACTTCCCTTCCAAGGAGCAAGCGTCTTTTAATTTCATGGCTGCAGTCACCATCCGCAGTGATTTTGGAGCCCAGAAAAATAAAGTCTGACACTGTTTCCACATCTACTTGCCATGAAGTGATGGGACCGGATGCCATGATCTTCGTTTTCTGAATGTTGAACTTGAAGCCAACTTTTTCACTCTCCTCTTTTCCTTTCATCAAGAGGTTCTTTAGTTCTTCTTCACTTTCTGTCATAAGGGTGGTGTCATCTGCATATCTGAGGTTATTGATATTGCTCCTGGCAATCTTGATTCCAGCTTGTGCTTCCTCCAGCCCGTGTTTCTCATGATGTACTCTGCATATAAGTTAAATAAGCAGGGTGACAATATATAGCCTTGACGTACTCCTTTTCCTATTTGGAACCAGTCTATTGTTCATGTCCAATTCTAACTGTTGCTTCCTGACCTGTATACAGATATTCAATGAGTTGTTTTTCTCAGAACAGGTTTTTGCAGTATATTTTTCTTGCTTTAATTTTTGCTGTAAGTTTGCACAGTTGGATACATTGATTCTTTTGGTCTTATTCAGCTTTTTTTAAAAAAAATAGTTTTATTTATTTTTAGCTATGCTGGGTCTTCCTTGCTGCACAGGCTTTTCTCTAGTTGCAGTGCATGAGTTTCTCATTGTGGTCACTTCTCTTGTTGCAGAGCATGGGCTCTAGAGTGCACAGGCTTCAGTAGTTGTGGCTAGTGGGCTCAGCATTTGCAGCTATCCGACTCTAGAGAAGAGGCTCAGTTGTGGGGTGCATGACTTAGTTGCTCCACAGCATGCGGGATCTTCCCGGATCAGGGATGGAACCCATGTTTTCTGCACTGGTAGGCAGATTCTTTACTACTGAGCCACCAAGGAAGCCCATGCTTGTTTTATTTAATGTGATATATTATAGGTGAATTTTTTTTTTAATGTTTATATTTATTTATTTGGCTGCACTGGGTTTTAGTTGTAACATGTGGGATCTTTTAGTTAGAGTATGTGAGGTCTTAATTGTGGCACGGGGGATCTAGTTTCCGGACCAGGTACTGAATCTGGGCCCCCTGCATTGGGAATGCAGAGTCTTAGCCACTGGACCACCAGGAAGTCCCATAGATGAATTATTATCTTTCATCCTTTCATATCTGAGAGGGCTATCATGTGAGTCTTGGTTATTTTGTATTCTGTGTACTTTTCTACAGCTTCAGGGAATGATGTGCATGGGAGAGATGGAAAGGGTATAAGGAACTCACCAAGGTACCGTAGAGTCTTTGTTCAATTACTTCTCTTTCCCAAGATTCTGTTAAACATTCTTGTTTCATTCTATATACCTAAGGAGTTACCCCATTCCTATGGAAGTCTCTAGCTTCACCTTATTTCACCTGTTCATTGTTTAAGGTCAGATCTTTTGTTTCTGTTACAGTCAACCTCAGGGAAAATTGTTCATTTTCCCTGGTGCATCACTTACTCCTCAGCAGTGTTTCCACTGCTTCTCAGTCAGAAGATAAATGTACAGATAGGTACTCAGTTTGCTTCTTTTCAGATCTGGAGCTATTAGTGAGAATTTGCAGGATTTCATTAACACATCAATATGGCTTCTGGGGAATGCTGATAGGGCGGAGCTGAGAGCCCACTGCTATTCCTTTCTGTTCTTCATTGGAATCTTGCTTCTTTCCTTGGTCACCAATTTTTGAGCTTTATTGTGTTTAATTATCCTACTGTGTTTGCTACTGTTGAAACTCTGCCAGTTTTTAAATTTTTTAATTTTATTTATTTATTTAATGGTTGTGCTGGGTCTTCATTGCAACGAGCAGGGGCTACTCATTGTTATAGTGCCTAGGCTTCTCAATGTAATGGCTTCTCTTGTGGTGCACAGGCTCTAGACACACAGGCTTCAGTAATTGCAGTACTCGGTCTCAGCAGTTGTAGTGCATGGGCTTAGTTCCTCCATGGCATGTATAATCTTCTTGGACCAGGGATCGAACCTGTGTCCCCTGCATTGGCAGGTGGATTCTTATCCTCTGTACCACCAGGGAAGTCCCTCTGCCGGTTTTTAAATTATTTCTCACACTTGATTAGAAACTAGTAGTAGGAAGTTCTGTGGTATAATCTGAAGTAGCCACTTTAATCCCCAAGTGTTTTCCTCAACAGCTGTTTATTTATAGGTGATGTTTACTATGTTTTGGTCACCTACTATGGAACAGGCATTATGCTAACTGTTTTACATACATTTATTGGAAGGACTGATGCTGAAGCTGAAGCTCCAATACTTTGGCCATCTGATGTGAAGAGCTGACTCGTTGGAAAAGACCCTGATGCTGGGAAAGACTGAAAGCAGGAGAAGGGGATGACAGAGGATGAGATGGTTGGATGGCACCACTGATTCAATGGACGTGAGTTTGAGCAAACTCCAGGAAATGGTGAAGGACAGGGAATCCTGGTGTGCTGCAGTTCACGGGGTTGCAAAGAGTTGGACACGACTGAACGACTGAACAACAACAAATTTCCCATAGCAGCCCTATTATTATTAAACTCATTTTTACAGATGAGCCAACCAAAGCTCTAATATAGAACTCTTATCCACAGGAGTAACTGGGCCAATTGAAACTAGAGTTTAACTTCATTTTCATTAAAATATATACTCTAAAATATGTCTTCTACCTCTACTGTGCTGGAGAGCAAAACAAACAGGAAAAAACACACCAACCAGTGGAAAAAACATACCAACCAGTAAGACATTTTTCTTTCCCAATTTTCCCTCTCACATTCATTTCATCCAGGCTCCAAACATTTATTAAGCATTACTATGTAGTGGCATCAGGCAGTGATGCCCACTGAGGATAGTGGGTTCTGAAGTCCAAGCTGAGGAAGTAGTCAATAAAATGCTGATTAAAGAAAATGTGACTATGTTACCTATGTGTAGCCATTGGGATGACTACTATGAAAAACAAAATAAAACAGAAAATAATGCATGTTAATGAGAATATAGAGCAATTAGAACCCTTGTGCATGGTTGGTGGGATTGTAAAATGGAAAACAGTATGGACACTCCTCAAAAAATAAAAAATAGGAACTATCAAATAATCCAGCAATCTCACCTCTGGTATATATCCAGAAGACTTCAAAGCAGGATCTCAAAGGGATATTTGTACATCCACGTTCACTGCAGCATTATTCACAAAAGCCAAGAGGTGGAAGCAACCCAAATGTCCACTGATTGATTAACAGATAGAGAAAATGTGGTATATATACACAATAGAATTTATGAAGCCTTGAAAAGGAAAAAAAATTCTGATACATGCTACAATGTGAATAAACCTAGAGGACATTATACTAATTAAGTGAAAGAAGCCAGTGACAAATACAAATAGTATATGATTCCACTTATAAATGGTACTTAAAGTAGTCCAATTCAGAGAAACAGAAAGTCAAATGGTGGTTACCGGGGACTGGGGAGAGGAGATAAAGGAGAGTTGTGAGTTTCAGGTTTGCAAGATGAAAAAGTTTCAGAAATCTGCTTCACAACAATGTCAATGCATGTAATGCTACTGAACTGTACCCTTAAATATGGTTAAAGTGATGAATTTTATATTGTGTGTTTACCACAGTTAAAAAAAAAACAGGAAGTTCTATAACACTGTCAGAAAGATAGCTCTGTTTCCTGTTCTCTCCACAGCCACTTGCTCTGCTCTGAAGCAGGATTTGATTCTACCTTGGCCAGAAAAGACATAGGGAAAAGCTAAGCTTGTGTGGTGAAGAAAAGCCTCTATCCTACCTCATGGGAAAACATTCACATACTTTTGTCAGTTTCACACAGATTAATCTAGTTTTCATTTCGTCTTTCCCATCCACTGGGTGGTTTTATTTTGTTTTAAGACAAGGAGAACTGCCAAAAACAAAAACCCCAGGGCTTACTTCTGTAGGATGGATCCCTTAATGATCAGCTCCTCATCCAAGTCTGCTTCATTAGCCATGAATAGCAGCCTCTTGCCTGTGTTGTCCACTCCAACGAAGTCACGCTGCTCCACTGAATCACACACAAAAAGGAAAATCAAACAAAGCCATTGACCATGCCTGTGTGACTAAGTCAGGGGACAGGGCACCTGCTCACAGTGCTTTTGGAACCAAATACAGGAGTGAGTATTATTTAACGCATACTCACCACAGTGTTTAAAACATGGGTAGTCACAATTTTTTTGTATTGCTCTAGAGGATATAATTAGGTTAGCTGGTAAACTTGAATAAAGTCTGCAGACTAAAGTATTATGCCAATGTAATTTCCTATCTTAGGAGATTGTCCTTTTTGGGTGAGGAGTATGGGGGAAAGACACACATTGATGTGTTAAAGGCAAAGGGAATCATATCTGTAATTTATTCTCATAAATAATTCAGAAAAATAATGATTATATAATATATTGTATATCATCAGGTATATTGAATACATAAGAGGGAAAGAGGGAGAATACTAGAGAAAATGCTAATATTTGGGGAATCTGGGTAAAGGATATATGCAATCTCTGTACTACCCCTATAACCTGTAAATGTGAAATTATATATAAAAAATGAAAAGTTAATGAGATGATGGATATTTTAATTAGTTTGTGGTAATCATTTTATAATGTTTACATATATCAAAACATTATGCTGTTTATCTTAAATATATAATTTTTATTTGTTAAAAATAATAAGTAAATATAAAAAATGAAAAGTTAAAGAAAAAGAGGGGCAATCAAGATACTGCTTAGCCAAATTAAGTGGATGAATCTCAAGTTCACTGCATGGAACAGAAGGAAAGTACAACTGCTTCTCTGCAAATAATAACCTAGGTCTGCTCACTGTGTAAATGGGAATAGTGTTTAAGGACATCCACATTTAGCCAACAGTAACTATATGTGTATTATGCACTAGATTCTATGCTGTGGATGGGAACAATGAAAGAAAATAAGGCACATATTTACTAGATGAGGAGAGTTCTCTGGCAGACAGTGATCTTATAGGCTGCCATATTATTGCTGTCTTCTGTGTCATATTTCTTTCCCCCAACAAGATTACAAATTCTAAAAAGGCAGATTTATGATTCCTTTAGATCTTCCACAACATCTAGTACAATGTTGAACACTTAATAAAATCTGCCAGTAACATCCTTACAGTATCTGTTTATAGCTTACAAAAGCATTTTCACATAAAGACAGCATAGTGTAATGATTAAGAAGAGAGCTTCTGAAGTTAGACTACTTGGGTATGAATTCCACATACTAGCTGTACATCTTTGAGCAAAATACTAAACTTCTATTCCTCAATTTCATCTGTAAGAAAGAAATAATAGTGCCGACACCTACCTCACAGGATTGTTAGGAGAACTAAATGAATTAATAGTTATCTGTAAAACTGTATTTAGTGCTTTTAACTAAAACATCGAATAAAATGTTTAAGTTTAAAAAATGAAACAAAAGACACACTCTCATTTGATCTTTACAACAATCAAATAAAGCAATGATTTAATACCTCTTTGAAAGAGAAAAACTAAAAGTTGAGTTCTAGGAAAAATGGCCATCTCTAAAGATGAACTTGTCTACCTCCTATTGACAGACAATGGCCACTATATAACCTAATATGCTTCCCTGTTGGCTGCAGCTGCCTATACCTAAAACCAAATGTTTCACTCAAGTGTACAATGTGTTTAGTTCAGGTTCTTGAAAGCATTCATACTTTCAAATGTTTTTGGTTAGCTCACATGCAGTGTTTTAATCTGAATAGGGAGAAACTGTCATAAAAAATTACACTTTTCTTTTTGTTACCAAGATAAGTGAACTCCAAAGAAGGAAGGATAAATAATGCCAATATGCTGCTATCAAAAGTCTACAAGCAGTAAATGCTAGAAAGGGTGTGGAGAAAAGGGAACCCTCTTACACTGTTGGTGGGAATGCAAACTAGTAGAGCCACTGTGGAGAACAGCGTGGAGGTTCCTTAAAAAACTGGAAATAGAACTGCCATAAGACCCAGCAATCCCACTCCTGGAAATACACACCGACAAAACCAGAACTGAAAGAGACATGTGTACCCCAACATTCATCACAGCACTGTTTATGATAGCTAGGACATCCTAGATGCAACCTAGATGTCCACTGGCAGATGAATGGATAAGAAAGCTGTGGTACCTATACACAATGGAATATTACTCAGCTATTAAAAAGAATACATTTGAGTCAGTTCTAATGAGGTAGATGAAACTGGAGCCTATTACGCAGAGTGAAGTAAGTCAGAAAGAAAAACACCAATACAGTATATTAACACATATATATGGAATTTAGAAAGATGGTAATGATGACCCTATATGCAAGACAACAAAATAGACACAAATATAAAGAACAGACTTTTGGACTCTGTGGGAGAAGGCGAGGTTGGGATGATTTTAGAGAATAGCACTGAAACATGTACATTATCATATCTGAAATAGATGACCAGTCCAAGTACAATGCATGAAACAGGGTACTCAAAGCTGGTATACTGGGACAACCCAGAGAGATGGGATGGGGAGGGAGGTGGGGGGTAGGGTTTGGGATATGTGGACCCGTACACCTGTGGCTGATTCATGTCAATGTATGGCAAAAACCACCACAATATGGTAAAGTAATTAGCCTCCAATTAAAATAAATAAATTAATTTTAAAAATTAAAAAAAAAGAATGCTAATATGAAATTTACAGAGAATTTCAACTGAAGCTATATTTTACAGAGAATTTCAAATGCCTCAAAGCAACTGTGACATATATCAATTCATCCATTACATGGAAACTTGAGAATATAACAAAGTCTGCAAAGGTCTGATTACAAGCCAACATTTTAAAAAGAAATAACACAGAGATGTTATTTTTGGATATATTTGGAGTGCTTACCCTATCCAACTCCTCTGGCCCACAGAAACCTTGAATTACTCAATGTCCTGGGAGCAATAATTTCCAACAAATCAATTTTTCAGCTATGTTGCACTTCAGTCACATTTCCCTCACTCTCAGGCCCCCCTCCTTCTATTGGCTTCTTTGTAGCTACCATAGTAACTAGGACCTCAGAATATGATACAAACTAGAGAAACTTGGACAGGTTTCTTTCTGTTCTGCATTAACAAAGTGAATTCCACCTGGGAAGCAGAGCAAGAACATCCTAAGATTGTCCATCCTAAGAGAAAGTTTACACAAATAAGGTTAAGAAGGCAGTTAAAACTATGAACTCCCATCTTAAAAAACTGTCATAACCATATCCATATATTTTTCCAGTTGTTTTTTTCTTCTGTTTCCTCTTTAGTCATTTACTTATCCATTCATTCATTCAACTAAGAAATATATTTGTGCACCACCCTGTGACAGGTCATATGTTTGGGGTGGGGAATCTCATCTCATTTTATGAGGCCAGTATGATTCTGATGCCAAAACCAGACAAAGATAAGAGAAAGGAAGATTACAGGCAAATTCACTCATTATATAAATATAAGAATCCTGAATAAAATATTAGCAAATAAAAAGTAATAGTGTATATTATAGATTTAAAAGGGTTACAGATTTGTTGTAGCTCTTCCCATCAAGAAATAGAGCCTAGAATGTAAAATGGTAGCCACTGTGGAAAACAGCATGATGGTTCCTTAAAAAATTAAAAATAGAATTACAATATGATCCAGCAATTCCACTTCTGGATATATACCCAAAGGAATGAAAGTAAGGTCTTGAAGAGATATTTGTATACCCATGTTCACAGCAGCATTACTCAAAATAGTTAAAATGTAGAAGCAACCCAAATGTCCATCTGTGAACTAAACAGATAAGCAAAATGAGGTATATACACATAACAGAATATTATTCAGCTTAAAAAGGAAGGAAATCCTAAAATATGTTACCACATAGATATACTTTGAGGACACTGTACTAAGTCAAAAAAAGACAGTGACAAAAAGACAAATACTATATAAGTCTATTTATATATGGTACTTAAATTAAGGTAGCCAAAATCATACAGACAGAAAGCAGATGGCATTTGCCATGGGCTAGGAGGAGGGAGAAAATGGGGATTTATATTTAATGGCTATGAAGTTTCAGTTTTATAAGATGAGAAGAATTATGGAGACGGGTAGAGGCGATGCTGCTCCACATTATAAATGTATTTAATGCCACTAAACTACATTTTATGTTACATGTTTTTTACCAAAGCAAAAAAGTGTGAGGAAAAAAAAAAGAGTGCTGACCAGAAGGGAAAAAAAAATTAATATGGTTAGCTCCCCATCCTTTATATCTAGGTTGGTCTAGTGACTAACTTTGACTAACAAGAGTTTGGAGAAAGTAACACAATGTAAGTTCTGATTTTTGGCCTCAAGAGATTGTGTAGCTTCTGTTATTTTCTTAGAACCTGCTGCTGCTGCCATGTGAGCAAGCCTGGGCTAGCCTCCTGTGTAAGAGACTAAATGAAAAAAGAAAGGGACTTCCCTGGTGGTCCAGTGGCTAAGACTTCACACTTCCAATGCAGGGGGCCTGGGTTCAATCCTGGTCAGGAAATTAAATCTCATATGCTGCAACTATGAGTTCACATGCCACAACTAAGACTCGACACAACTAGATAAATAAATAAATATATTTATTTTTTTTTAAAGAAAGAAATGTGGCTGTCCCAGCTAAAGCCCTAGACATATTAGTGGGTTCAGCTTTGGTAGGCACACTCAAAGAATTATAACAGCTTCCTAGCATTCACACCCTTCTGTATCCTCTCCCATTGAATATGGGCTGGCCTAGCTACTTGCTTCCATCCAGCAAGGGGAAAAAGTAATGAGATATTATATTTGTGATCAGGTTACATAAATTCATAACTTATGCTTTGCTAGAAGATTCTCACCTTGGAGAAAAGGTCCATTTAACAAATGGAGCAAGGAAGAAGGGACATCTACATGGGAAAAAAAAAAGCCAACCTCATACCATATACAAAAGACAAATCTGTTTGGATCAAGGAATTATGTGTTAAGCATAAAACTTAAAAATTCTTAATAGAAAATCTAAGTTAACACTGTTCAGAACTTGCAGTACGGAGTTCTTCAGCAAGACATAAAAAAGAATGAAAATTTGCCATTTGTAACAACATGTAGGGACCTGGAGGGTATTATGCTTACTTAATGAAATAAGTCAGATGAGAAAGACACACACAGTATGTTATCACTTATATGTGAAATTTAAAAAATAAAAAGAAACAGACTCACAGATATAGACAACACTAGTGGTTACCAGTGGGGAGAATGAAGATGGAGGCATAACAGAGGTAGGGTATTAACAGGTACAAACAACCATGTATAAAATAAATAAGCAAAAAAAAAATAGATTGTACAGCACAGGGAATGTAGTCAGTATTTTATAATAACTATAAATGGAATATAATCTTTAGAAACTGAATCACTATGATGTACACCTGAAACTTAGATAATATTGTAAACCAACTATAATATACTTTAATAAAAAAAAAAAACAGGCAAACAAAACAGAGAATTGGAGTTTAAGAGAACATTAAACATGTATGAATAAAAGTTCACTTAATTTTTTTTAAAAAAAAGGAGATTAATTTGAGAAAAAAATGTCAGAACTGAGGACTTGAATTTTCAGATTGAAAAGCCCAAGAGATCATCCAACACAAGAGATGTCAATCAACACAAGAGATGACAATTAAACACTAAGGCATATCAATGTGAAATTTTAGAAGTTTGGAAATAATAAGATTCTATAAGTTTCTAGAAAGGGGAAAAAAAAGTTTCATACAAAGACTCAAGAATCACTATGCCATTGGACTTCACAGAAAAGCTAGAATATAGTGAAATAATACCTTCAAAATTTTGAGGGGTCAGGATTTCCATGAGAATTTTATATCCAGCCAAAATATCCAATAAGTATTAGAGCAGAATAAAGATGTGCAAAAACTCACAAAATTTATTTTTCACAAACCCCATCTTAGGAGGCTACCAGAGGATATATTTTTATACACACACACACAAAGGTACTTTAGCTAAGAAAGAGGAAAATATGAGGCTCAAGATATGAGAATGAAGGGTGAACCTAAAAAGACAGTTCTATAGCAGAGCAACTAATCCAGAATCTAAGAGAGAGATCTTCAAGAATTTGAAATTCTGGGAATACTTAGACTGTTGGCAAGTAATTAGAGGAGGAAATTCACACAACTGGGATTAAGGCTGAATTGGTAATAAATACACAGAAAATTAGTCAAATGAAAAAACAGGACAATTTTTAGGAAAATAAAGAGAAAAATAACAACATACTACAAGGTTCTGCTGTGAATATCATTTATAAGTTCATAATAATGTAAACATATATTCAGTTAATCAACACTACAATATAAGTCACTATATTAGGAAGCTGGGGAGACTGGAAATTTGCATGCCTTGTGTGTAGGGGGAGAGGGTGTGGTAAAACAGAACTAAATCTTTAAGTTTCACAGTAGAAAGTAAGTAGATAATTCCTAAAACTAAAAATATCAAGACACAGCAAACAAAAGCATGTCATTTGAGATGCGGGATTAAATGTGAAAAAAAATTGGCTAAAAATGTTAAGTGGCTGCCTCCTAGTATGGTGAGGATAGACAGGATGGGGGTTGCTACTTATTATAATATACCATGAATAATTACAGTACTTTTAAAATTATGGGCATATAAAACACTGATAAAAAATTAAAATTAAAAAAAAAGAAATGAACTAGAAAGTCCAGGCTGTGGAGTTAGAAGCCATGAGTTCAAATTCTGATTCTGTCACTTACCACTGATGTGAGTTTTGAACAACTATCCACAAAGTGTTATTAGGCCATAGATGGATTATACAAGTTGGTAAAGCAACAAAACTACCTAGCCCCATTAATTTTATCTTGTGAGCAAATCTTGATTATTTATGTTTCTCATATAGGGCTTAGTATAGATTTCATATATAATATGTCCTAAATTCAATGACTACATCAACATTTAATGTATTTGTTAGTCAGCGATCTGATTTCATACCAGCTACCCCTGTCTGTACCTAAGTAAATCACTCGCCTCCTTCTTTTCAAATATTATGCCTTGAAACACATTTCCCTGTAACTGAAACATTAAATTGCCCCCTATATTTTGTACATGTTCCTGCTATTGTACCTGTCACACCATGACATACAATTTCTACTATATTTGAACTTATTTCTGTACACTGATTCCTTAATCACAAGAATTTCAGTTTTGAGTACGCAGGGGTTTCAATCACTTCTGTTGGACATAATTAGGGGAAAAAAAGGGTTGGGGTAGAAAGAATGAGATTGAGAAGAGAAAAAAAGATAAATCAGAAGCCTAAACAGGAGTAGAAGTTTGCTTGTTGAAGTAGAGCTTTGAGAGAAATAAAGGAAACTGAAGCAAAAGAAATACAGACTCAGAACTGCCTGCCAACATGTGTTAATATAGAGGGAACTAAGCTGACTGAGAGGTGACAACCAAGTGACAGCTTTCATTTGTGAGATTCTGAAGCACCCTGATATATATTGATCTAGTCTGGACCCAGGTAAAGAACCTGCCTGCCAATGCAAGAGACATAAAAGACAAGGGTTCAATCCCTGGGTCAGAAAGATCCCCTGGAGAAAGGCATGGCAACCCATTCCAGTATTCTTGCCTGGAAAATCCCTTGGACAGAGGATCCTGGCAGGCTACAGTCCATGGGGTTGCAAACAGCTGAATACGACTGAAATGACTTAACACAGGCTGGACCAAAGCTATCCATTATTCTGAGAACTAGGAAAGAGTTTGAGAAATACTACAGTGAACTGGGTAAGTTAAATAACAGTTTCCTACAACATTTTCCATTTCAAACATTCCAAGAGACACGGGAACTATAGAGATAATAGTCAATAATTTGTATCATAAAACCATAATTTTAATAGCATTAAACAGTTGAACAGAGGAATGCCCAGGAAAAAAAGCCTCTTAGTAAACATGTTATCTGTGATGAAGCAAAATAAATACAATATGTTCTCACTGAAATTGAGAGAGAAGGAAACCTTGGATTTTCTAAGCAAGGATGGTGAATGGAAATCTTTATACAACTGGTTGGTTGAATTCATATTGTGAAACCTGGATATAGATGACCAACTATGCTGTTTCAAGAAGTAGACTGCCTGATTTACAGACATCTCATTTAATTCTCACACAAAAATACTCAAAGGATTCAGTCTCGCTTTATAGATAATGAAAATGAAGTTCAGGTTAGTTAGATAATTTGTCCAAGACTGCACAGTTTTTGAGCACTGAAGCCCACTCAGTCTGAATTCTAGAACCTGTGCATTTAACAACCATACTACAGCAGCAGCTGTTTAATTTAAAAATCTTGGAAACATTTCTAAACATAAATTAATAGGCAATGGGAATTCCCTGGTGATCAAGTATTTAGGACTCTACGCAGGGGCTTAGGTTCGATCCCTGGTCAGAGAACTAAGATTAAATTAAAAAAAAAAAAAAAAAAGGCAATGTAGTGTCAGTATATTGTATATTGCTGAAACTCAGACTCTTATAATACCCATTCATGAACCCAACTACAGCTTAGACTCAAATTTTTAGGACTTAAACATCTAGGGCTTGAATATACTTTCTCTTACCTTGAGGGCAATAGAGATACCTTTATAGGCAGGCCCCTCAACCATTCAGTAGTATCTACTGACTGGTCACCATGGGCCATAACTGAGCCAGATGTGGGGATAAACTAAACAAAACAGACATGACTCCTATTCTCATGGAGCTTATAGTTCAATAGAGGAGAGAGTAAGTACAAGAGTAGGGCTGCCATATGTAGGCAAATAGGGGTTGAATTAGAGGGTCAAGGAAGGCCTCTCTTAGCAGATAACTTGAAGTTAAGTCAGATTTAGAGTGCATGCGTTTCGGGTAAGGGGAGAGCATTTCTGGCAGAGAACATCATATGTAAAGGCTTGCAGTATGGGGAATCAGATCAGATCAGATCAGTCGCGTCCAACTCTTTGTGACCCCATGAATCACAGCACGCCTGGCCTCCCTGTCCATCATCAACTCCCAGAGTTCACTGAGACTCACGTCCATCGAGTCAGTGATGCCATCCAGCCATCTCATCCTCTGTCGTCCCCCTCTCCTCTTGCCCCCAATCCCTCCCAGCATCAGAATCTTTTCCAATGAGTCAACTCTTCGCATGAGGTGGCCAAAGTACTGGAGTTTCAGCTTTAGTATCATTCCTTCCAAAGAAATCCCAGGGCTGATCTCCTTCAGAATGGACTGGTTGGATCTCCTTGCAGTCCAAGGGACTCTCAAGAGTCTTCTCCAACATCACACTTTAAAAGCATCAATTCTTCGGCGCTCAGCCTTCTTCACAGTCCAACTCTCACATCCATACACGACCACAGGAAAAACCAGTATGGGGAATAATAAGCTCCAAAAATCCAAACATAAATTAATTTGATCCTGCCCTCCTCAGTATCTTTAGTTCCTAAAAATCTGAGAAGGAAGTGGCAACAGGAAGAAAGATGGCTCCTGAAACATCTAGCCATTAGCCATTCTCCCATAAGCCACTAAGAATACTGTTTGGGAAACTTGGATCTAACAGATCCAGACTATTAAACAATATCTGAGAAAGAGAGGACCACTGGCTGTTCTGGCACATAAGAGCAGTCAAGAGGCAGACCAAACATACAATCTGAGAAATTTATGATTCTTAAAAAAAAATGCGTATCATTGAAATGCATAGCATTCCATGGTAAGAATTTAAAACTTAGTCCTCAAATACAACAAAATATAGATACTGAGGAGTTCAAAATTTCATGTAAAGAATGAAAAAATCTAAAATACAAATCTGATTATGACATTCTCTTATTTAAAATTCCTCAAGTACATCCCTACTGTTTCAGGGATAAAGTTCAAACTCATTAGTCTAATCCCTGTATTCTCTCCAGTACCATTTCCAGCTTCCCTGCCCTCCATACTCAGAATGCAACCATATAGCAAGTTACTAGTGAACATCACACTTTTTCAAAAACAGAAGAGCCACCTTAAAGAAAACTTCCAATAACCATGTTGTTACGATTTAAGCATCAATTTTTAAATGGACAAATAGTTAATTTAAAATAAAATTATGAAAAGCTACTCATCTATAATGATAATTAAGACATAAAAGCTAATATACAATGTACAAGAAAGTTATAATACCAAGAAGAGTAACTATAGTAAGGTATTTGATTTTTTTACATTGATATAAGTAGAAGATTATTAAAAAAGAAAATAATATTTGTAAAATATATATATGTTTATAAAGTCTGACAATATACTTGCTTCTATCTAGTAGGTAGAAAAGGATGAATACAAGGAATTGTGAGTAAGCAAACCAGAGCTCACAAAAGTAGAAATTACATCAAGAACCAAAGGACTGATCCACGTGGGAAGTATACATAATAACAAGGTACAAAGAGGATTCAACAATTAATCTGCGATGCACGATACCGGATGCTTGGGGCTGGTGCACTGGGACGACCCAGAGGGATGGTATGGGGAGGGAGGAGGGAGGAGGGTTCAGGATGGGGAACACATGTATACCTGTGGTGGATTCATTTAGATGTTTGGCAAAACCAATACAATATTGTGAAGTTTAAAAATAAAATAAAATTAAAAAAAAAAAACAATTAATCTGTATCAGTGATTGCTTTAATACAAAAAGTACCTAGAAAGAAGTTTCAATGCTATAGTTCAAAATAATAAATTAACCAAATGTTCTGAAAAAGAGAGCTAAAAGTATAAACTACATTACTAAAATCCTATGAATGAACATTCTAGGTGGCTTTATTAATAATAATCAGATACTAATAAACCATACATAGCTTCTAATAATTGTAACAGACCATGTCAATATATAATGACAGGACAATGGGTTATATAATGCTGGCTAAGAAAAATCTAAAGGACACATTCCAGTGGGAAAAAACATATTATAGGAAAAACTAAAACCTATATAAAAAGTACAATCTCACAGTTTTTTGGTCATAAGTTCAGTTATTAAAAGTAGCCCAGTCATGGTATGAATGACTCAGCTGAAATACTCTGGGAAAAGCAGTCATGAACTATGCCTTAACTAAAAATCAACAATAAGCCAAAAGCCCAAATTCTATAACCCTGGCTGGAGTAGAGTATTATTCCTTTTCTTTTAGATCTGGTAAGATTACTATAACTCTCTGAAAATTAAAAAAATAACCCACTACTGGAATCCGGGGAAATATCAAGATATTTTGTAATCCCAAGACAAAACATGGTTAATGACTGTTTTGTTTACTGGCTATTTAGGGTTCGTGGTGGCTCAGCTGGTAAAGAATCCGTCTGCAATGTGGGAGATGGTTCAATTCCTGGGTTGAAAGAACCCTTTGAGAAGGGAAAGGCTACCCACTCCAGTATTCTGGCCTGGAGAATTCCATGAACTGTATAGTCCATGGGGTTGCAAAGAGTCAGACACGACTGAGCAACTTTCAAGGTCATTGGAGTATTCAAAAGAATCAACCATTCTAGAGGTGCCGCGCGGAGACCCTCTGTACCCGGGCGAACATGGCGCTGCGCGCGGTGCGGAGGTTGCGGGCCGCGGTCGGCAGCCTGCGCGCCATCTCAGCACCAACGCGCCCTGCTCGCCGCGGCCCTGGGAACTGCGGGCGGGTGCCCTCCGGGCGCTGCGCACCGGCCCTGCTCTGCTGTCGGTGTGGAAATTCACAGAAAAACACGAATGGGTAACAACAGAAAATGGTGTTGGAACAGTGGGAATCAGCAATTTTGCACAGGAAGCTTTGGGAGATGTTGTTTACTGTAGTCTGCCGTAAGTTGGGACAAAGTTGAACAAACGAGGAGTTTGGTGCTTTGGAAAGTGTGAAAGCTGCTAGTGAACTCTATTCTCCTCTATCAGGAGAAGTAACTGAAATTAATAAAGCTCTAGCAGAAAATCCAGGAGTTGTCAACAAGTCTTGTTATGAAGATGGTTGGCTGATCAAGATGACATTCAGTAACCCTTCAGAACTAGATGAACTAATGAGTGAAGAAGCATATGAGAAATACATAAAATCTATTGAAGAGTGAAAATGGAACCCCTAAATAAACTACTTTGAAACAACTTAAAAAAAAAAGAATCAACCATTCTAAATGTGCAATAGTAATCTTAATTGCTTAAAGATGTCTAACTTGTCATCGGATTTTAATTATTTTTTAAAAAGTGATTTTAAATTAATTTTTTTGTTTCTTAGGTATATGTATTCAGTTACACAATGCAAACAGTTCTGAGTGCTCCTCTCTGTAGACAAAAGCCTCTTGGATAATACATAATCAATAGCTATAAGCTTCTTTAAATCAGGGACTGTGTCTTATTTGCCTTTATGTCATCCACCCCTAGCACAGTACCTGCAGCACAGTCAGTTTTCAATAAATATTTCTTTTTGAGTGAAAGCGTGAATGATAATTATAAGAAGTTGACAAAGAAAGAAATCAAATTCCACCCTCCTTACCTGCTTTTTTTTTCCCCTTTTGACCTGGAACTGGTTCTAAGCTTTCTTGACCTTTTCTCATTAACATGGCAAGCGATGCATCATGAGCTCTGAATAGGTCCACAACCTCATGTAAGGCAACATCTGTTATCAGATCACAGCTCAGGACCAGTACATCTGTCTGTCAAAGGAGAAGAGGAAAAGTCAGTATCACAAGGGACAAAGGATCACACAAAATCATCACAGGATAAACTCACAATGTCTCAGAAGCACACGCAAACTGGACACTTGTCCTCAAACCTTTTCCATGGTGGTGGAATAGGTAAAATAAATAGGTCGTTCTAACTGAACTGTGTTGGGGGAGGGTCTGGAAACCCTACCTCCCCTTTGTGTGCCTTACTGCTGCTGTCCCTGAGGCACCTCTGGAGTCCTGGGCTCTAAGGAAGAGAGTACAAAAACCATCACATTGTTAATGATCTTAAAATTTATATGTCTCTTTACAGTTTAAAAGGTGCTTTCACACACTCTGATGATCCAATAAGATTGTGAAATACTTTATTTTAAAGCAGTCACTTTGCTATAATACTAGGAAATAAATAACAGGATGAATATATTATAATGTGCCCCTCTTTGGGAAAACAGTCAAGCTAATAAACCATTATACTACAACCTTGGGTATGTATATAAGCATTCATTTAATCCTCATAACAATACAAATTCTGCTATTTTAAAAAGTCTGAAAAACATTGGACTACATTATTTAGGTTAAAGAATAAAGTGAGTATCTAGAGAAATTTTTGTAAGTGGCTCCAACTTTTCTAAAATTTTAATTTAAAATCAAGATTCTTGCTTTGGGGGAAAATAGACAATTTCAACTTACATTCTAGGAAAAAGAATCGCACTTGCTCAGAAAGTGAGACTCAACCATCAGAATGCCTTATCTTACTGCCTGTAATTTCTTATTCCAAATACAGAATCTGTATTAGGACCATCATTTCTTTTTCTACATAAAATTCATTATTTATAACCTAAACAATTCCTTTTGAAGGCTTCAGGTTTAAGAAGTTCAAATTTGGATTTTTTTTTTTTTCTACTCTTCTACTTATTAAGGCTCTCCTAGTTCTTTCTGGATCTTAACTGAGCTTAAAAAAAAAAAAAGTTCCTATAAACATCTTCTTTTTAGGAAAAAGAATTCCTAAGCCTGCAACTCACCATCCAGGAACCGTCAAACATTAACAAATCAGCCTACATACATGCAAGCTAAGGAAGAAATGGCCTGCAGAATCCCACTTCTTGTTAACAGTACTTAGAAAGGCAGGAAGCATGGGCCATTACTAAAGACATGTCACTAGAGCCGCACAGAAGTTACCCCATTTCATTACAATGAAAATGACAGTTTGTTGAAGAAAAAAAATCCTTTCTATTTTCCTAAGTTTCTCTAATAAGATGACTGATTTCTGCAAGCTGACTGTTCCACAATAAATTAAGTTATTAACTGTACTCCAAAGTGAAGAAAACGACCCCAATGCAGATGCTTCTGAAGTGGTGACAATGCTGTCTTAGAAAATAAATGCTGTTATCATTCAGTATCTGCAGAAAATAAATCTGTCAGCATAACGAATGCCAAACAAGTCCTGCATAATTGTGAACAGTCTGCAGCCTCATTTTTCTCTCTGCTTTTAGATGACTTTTTGCTAAGCTGAATGCGAAATCCCCAAGGAGCACAAGAAACGGAGCCTTCCTCCTAGTGTCTGGTTGCCATCTGTTCTCAGTGTGAAATGAAAGGATTCAGTCTGAAAGGGCAGAACCTGGGATACAGATGGAGGTGCTATTCTGTCAGGCCCTCTTCCTGCCTGTTCCCAAAGAATGCACCACTCTCACTGAGACCAAACATATTCCTGTTCTCTTTGCAACTGCATTTCCAAAGGAAAGTCTTTGCTGACTGATCAATGTACTTTGTTTCCAAGGCTAGAAATCCTGGAAGAAGAAACTAAAGTCTAAAAAGAAAATGAAATCATCCTTATATCTTTTTAATACTGTTTATTTTTGTTTAATAAAAGTTATAATTGTAAGAAAATAAATGACTATTGTTTTAATTTTTATTCTAAAAATGTAAAGGCCATTCTAGAAATGAAAATGTTCTTCTACTAACTGGAACCCACAGAGAGAAAGTGGAAAAACTCTTAAAAGAGCCAGAAGTATTTCTGATCACGTGTGACCACAAACCATGAATAAACATAGACTGTTTGGACTGTGAAGCAACTGTATATCTGAAATGCAATTAACTTGAAAGTTCCTGGGAGACATCAACCCTCAGTTGCCTTGTGTTCTTTTCTAACATCAGAGTATGTGTCATCTGCAGAGACCAACTGGCATCTCCACAGACCTCCCTATTTACTATCCTAACAGTCCTCAGTAAGCTTTACCGAAGACTGCTCCTGTAAAGGAACAAGGGCAACGTCAAGGGTGAAAAGCACAGTTCTTAAAGGACAGTAAATGCATGCATTTTTGACCAAGTGGAAACATACAAGGTCTTTAAGGGAAGGTAGAAGATAGCACTTTAGTGTTCAAGATACCCCAGAATTCAAACTTGAACTGCTGCCGATTAGTCTTGGCTAAAGCAAACAAACAGAGCTTAGAAAACCAATTACAAAGCCATGGCAAAGTCCAGAAATCTGTCATTATAAGAACATTTTCAATCAAGCCAAAACCACTGAGTAAAACTAGAAGAAAAAAACAAAACCGGATGTATGCGTGTGTGGTGGTAATGGTAGGGTAGGAGGAGGGAAGAGCTACTGGGAATAGCCTCTTTTCTTTTCCTGGCAGCTGTTCCATGATAGATTGTTATAAGTAACACAATCTGGCAAACAATTTCCTACAGCAAGGAGAAAGAAAAACACACTTACTCCGCTGGGAAAAAACTGTCAGGGTAAGGTAACTACCATGCTTTTACCCACTCAGCACTTCCATAAACAATGACTATGATCCAAATCACCACCCAATACCCACCCATGCCAATAAGGAACTAATGAATTCAGCTATTTGGTGCGACTGTGAATTGTCACAATTTACATTTTTCTATGTGGTCCAATCTCAATCCAATCTCCAAGAGTAGTTTGGTGCTTTAATAATTCAGTTCAGTTCACTTGCTCAGTCATGTCTGAGTCTTTGTGACCCCATGGACTGCAGCATGCCAGGCTTCCCTGTTCATCACCAACTTTTGGAGCTTGCTCAAACTCATGTCCATTGAGTCCGGTGGTGCCATCCAACCATCTCATCTTCTGTCGCCCCCTTCTCCTCCTGCCTTCAATCTTTAATAATTACCCATGAATAGAAAGCCCAGAGATAAATCCACGCACCTATGCACACTTTATCTTTGACAAAGGAGGCAAGAATATACAATGGATTAAAGACAATCTCTTTAACAAGTGGTGCTGGGAAAACTGGTCAACCACTTGTAAAAGAATGAAACTAGAACACTTTCTAACACCATACACAAAAATAAACTCAAAATGGATTAAAGATATAAACGTAAGACCAGAAACTATAAAACTCCTAGAGGAGAACATAGGCAAAACACTCTCCGACATAAATCACAGCAGGATCCTCTATGACCCACCTCCCAGAATATTGGAAATAAAAGCAAAAATAAACAAATGGGACCTAATTAAACTTAAAAGCTTCTGCACAACAAAGGAAACTATAAGCAAGGTGAAAAGACAGCCTTCAGAATGGGAGAAAATAATAGCAAATGAAGCAACTGACAAACAACTAATCTCAAAAATATACAAGCAACTCCTACAGCTCAATTCCAGAAAATAAATGACCCAATCAAAAAATGGGCCAAAGAACTAAATAGACATTTCTCCAAAGAAGACATACAGATGGCTAACAAACACATGAAAAGATGCTCAACATCACTCATTATCAGAGAAATGCAAATCAAAACCACTATGAGGTACCATTTCACGCCAGTGAGAATGGCTGTGATCCAAAAGTCTACAAGCAATAAATGCTGGAGAGGGTGTGGAGAAAAGGGAACCCTCTTACACTGTTGGTGGGAATGCAAACTAGTACAGCCACTATGGAGAACAGTGTGGAGATTCCTTAAAAAACTGGAAATAGAACTGCCTTATGACCCAGCAATCCCACTACTGGGCATACACACTGAGGAAACCAGAATTGAAAGAGACATGTGTACCCCAATGTTCATCACAGCACTGTTTATAATAGCCAGGACATGGAAGCAACCTAGATGTCTATCAGCAGATGAATGGATAAGAAAGCTGTGGTACATATACACAATGGAGTATTACTCAGCCATTATAAAGAATACATTTGAATCAGTTCTAATGAGGTGGATGAAACTGGAGCCTTTTATACAGAGTGAAGTAAGCCAGAAAGAAAAACACCAATACAGTATACTAACACATATATATGGAATTTAGAAAGATGGTAACAATAACCCAACGAGACAGCAAAAGAGACACTGATGTATAGAACAGTCTTTTGGACTCTGTGGGAGAGGGAGAGGGTGGGATGACTTGGGAGAATGGCATTGAAACATGTATAGTATCATATATGAAACGAGTTGCCAGTCCAGGTTTGATGCACGATACTGGATGCTTGGGGCTGGTGCACTGGGACGATCCAGAGGGATGGTACAGGGAGGGAGGAGGGAGGTGGGTTCAGGATGGGGAACACGTGTATACCTGTGGCAGATTCATGTTGATATATGGCAAAACCAATACAATATTGTAAAGTTAAAAAATAAAAAATAATTACCCATGGCTAACTGGAAAGTTATGACCAACCTAGATAGCATATTCAAAAGCAGAGACATTACTTTGCCAACAAAGGTTCGTCTAGTCAAGGCTATGGTTTTTCCTGTGGTCATGTATAGATGTGAGTGTTGGACTGTGAAGAAGGCTGAGCGCCGAAGAATTGATGCTTTTGAACTGTGGTGTTGGAGAAGACTCTTGAGAGTCCCTTGGACTGCAAGGAGATCCAACCAGTCCATTCTGAAGGAGATCAGCCAGCCCTGGGATTTCTTTGGAAGGAATGATGCTGAAGCTGAAACTCCAGTACTTTGGCCACCTCATGCGAAGAGTTGACTCATTGGAAAAGACTCTGATGCTGGGAGGGATTGGGGGCAAGAGGAGAAGGGGACGACAGAAGATGAGATGGCTGGATGGCATCACTGACTTGATGGACGTGAGTCTCAGTGAACTCTGGGAGTTGGTGATGGACAGGGAGGCCTGGCGTGCTGCAATTCATGGGGTCACAAAGAGTCAGACAACGACTGAGCGACTGAACTGAACTGAACTGCAATAGCGACCTCACTATGCTCAATTTTGGTTGAAAATGCCTGGAAAAGATTCACAGTCTTCAGTCCCCAAAGTGCTCACCAAAGGGCCAGCTGCCATTTTATTTTTCACTCTGGTTGGATGAGCAGGTGCAAGAAGGAATGACCAACTTAGTATGTAAGTAAGAAATGTGACAATCCTTAGGCTTTCAACTAAATATCCTTCCTCTGTTCCTTAACTTAATCACAGTGTCACCAACATCCAGGATCTAAAGTCAGAAAGCTGGCCAGAGCCTAGGATTGAAGTCCTCACTCTCTGGCCAAGTTTCCCTACCCCATCCCCATATTTCACTGGTCCCAAGTCCTCCTCTTTTATTTCCATTGTCCTGGTTCAGGCCTCAAAATATTTTTCCATCTTAATTGGTCTCTCTCACTGCAATTTTCCCATATTCTAATCTGTACTCCAATTTCCACTGCTTCAGTTTCAGTTTTCAGTTTAGTCGCTCAGTTGTGTCCAACTCTTTGTGACCCCATGGACTGTAACACGCCAGGCCTGCCTGTCCATCACCAACTCCTAGAGTCTACCCAAACTCATGTCCATTGAGTTGGTGATGCCATCTAACCATCTCATCCTCTGTCGTTCCCTTCTCCTCCTGCCCTTAATCTTTCCCACCATCAGGGTCTTTTCAAATGAGTCAGCTCTTCGCATCTGGTGGCCAAACTACTGGAGTTTCGGCTTCAACATCAGTCCTTCCAATGAACACCTAGGACTGATTTTCTTTAGGATGGACTGGTTGGGTCTCCTTGCAGTCCAAGGGACTCTCAAGAGTCCTCTCCAACACCATACTTCAAAAGCGTCAATTCTTCGGAGCTCAGCTTTCTTTACGGTCCAACTCTCACATCCATACATGACTACCAGAAAAACCATAGCCTTGACTAGATGGACCTTTGTTGGCAAAGTAATGTCTCCACTTTTTAATATGCTGTCTAGGTTGGTCACAACTTTCCTTCCAAGGAGTAAGCATCTTTTAATTTCGTGGCTGCAGTCATCATCTGCAGTGATTTTGGAACCCTTCCCAAAATAAAGTCAGCCACTGTTTCCACTGTTTCCCCATCTATTGGTCGTGAAGTGATGGGACCGGATGTCATGATCTTAGCTTTCTGAATGTTGAACTTTAAGCCAACTTTTTCACTCTCCTCTTTCACTTTCATCAAGAGGCTCTCTAGTTCTTCACTTTCTGCCATAAGGGTGGTGTCATCTGCGTATCTGAGGTTATTGATATTTCTCTCAGCAATCTTGATTCCAGCTTGTGCTTCATCCAGCCCAGCGTTTCTCATGATGTACTCTGCATATAAGTTAAATAAGCAGGGTGACAATATACAGCCTTGACGTATTCCTTTTCCTATTTGGAACCAGTCTGTTGTTACAGGTCCAGTTCTAACTGTTGCTTCCTGACCTGCATACAGATTTCTCAAGAGGCAGGTCAGGTGGTCTGGTATTCCCATCTCTTTTCAGAATTTTCCACAGTTTATTGTGATCCACACAGTCAAAGGCTTTGGCATAGTCAATAAAGCAGAAATAGATGTTTTTTTGGAACTCTCTTGCTTTTTTGATGATCCAGCAAATGTTGACAATTTGATCTCTGGTTCCTCTGCCATTTCTAAAACCAGCTTGAACATCTGGAAGTTCACAGTTCACATATTGCTGAAGCCTGGCTTGGAGAATTTTGAGCATTATTTTGCTAGCATGTGAGATGAGTGCAATTAATTGTATGGTAGTTTGAGCATTCTTTGGCATTGCCTTTCTTTGGGATTGGAATGGAAACTGACCTTTTCCAGTCCTGTGGCCACTGCTGAGTTTTCCAAATTTGCTGGCATATTGAGTGCAGCACTTTCACAGCATCATGTTTTAGGATTTGAAATAGCTCAACTGGAATTCCATCACCTCCACGAGTTTTGTTTGTAGTGATGCTTCCTAAGGCCCACTTGACTTCACATTCCAGGATGTCTGGCTCTAGGTGAGTGATCACACCATCGTGATTATCTGGGTTGTGAAGATCTTTTTTGTATGGTTCTTCTGTGTATTCTTGCCCTAAAGTAGTGTTCTCCAAACAAAAAGATAAATACTTATCCATTTATTCTCACTTAAGTTTATTTAAAAACACACAAATCACTATAAATGATAGAATATACTCTTTCTATAACATATAAAAAACAGATACTTTTAAAAGAAGAAATAAAATTAAAAGAACTAGTTGTTGTTGTTTAGTCTCTAAGTCATGTCCAACTCTTTGCAACCCCATGGACTGCAGCACGCCAGGCTTCCTTGCTCTTCACCATCTCCTGGAGTTTGCTCAAATTCACGTCCGTTGTGTCAGTGATGCCATCCAACCATCTCATTCTTTATTGTCCCCTTCTCCTCCTGCCTTCAATCTTTCCCAGCATCAGGGTCTTTTTCAATGAGCTGGCTCTTCACATTAGGTGGCCAAAGTAGTGGAGCTTCAAGTTCAGCATCAGTCCTTTAATGAATACTCAGGGTTGATTTTCTTTAGGATTATCTGGTTTGATCTCCTTGCTGTCAAGGGACTCTTAAGTCTTCTCCAGCACCACTGTTCAAAAGCATCAATTCTTCAGCACTCAGCCTCTTTATGGTGCAACTCTCACATCTGTACATGACTAACTAGAAAAACCATGGCTTTGCCTATATAGGCCTTTGTCTGCAAAGTAATGTCTCTGCTTTTCAATATGCTCTCTAGGTTTGTTATCGTTTTTCTTCCAAAGAGCAAGCGTCTTTTAATTTCATGGCTACAGTCACCGTCTGCAGTGCCTTTAGAGCCCAAGAAAATAAGAACTAGAGAGTCTAATATTTTCCTCTGAGACTCTATCCTGCACACCCTCTGGCTCTGAGAACACTCTATTTTGGAGATCGTCACTCTACAGGATTAAGTTCAAATTCCTTAGCATGACATTAAGGGTCTTCAAAATGTGACTCCACCTACCTAATTAGCCAGCCTCTCTCCCACAATCCCCTCTCCACATAGTTAATGTTAATCTGCTAGAGTAAACTGCCAAGAATGCATTCCCAATTCTCTCTTTCCACCGCATCGAGATTCAGGTCTTACCACAGTTACTGGAAAACAAAGAGTCAATATATTGTCTCATCTAGAGATGAAGTCTTTTCTGATCCATTACTGACCTTAAATCACTAAGCTGTTTTTTTCTCCATCTAGACTTTGATCTTCATAAGGAGCTCTTATATCTTTGTATCCTCAGAATTCAATCTGCTACTAGCAAACAAAAGCATCAGTAAATACTGGCAATCTTCTTGTTACCTCCTTCTCCTTGTTTAAACTGACTCAAAGATTAGAACATCCAATTTTAGATGTTTAGAAACAGCATACTTTCTGACAGAGCTGAGTGTCCTGTGTAGAACTTGTGACTATTTGGAGTTAGGGCAGGGATCACAGAGGTAACTTGGCAGCTTCCTGAAGCAATGAGGTAGGAGACGAATCTGCTGCCTCCAAAGAAAAGGCAGAGATGTCTGAAAGGAAAGAAATCAGATGCCAGTGTCCTGGACAGCATGGCTAGAGGGTGATATGCCAGATTTATAATTTTAAAATGCAGGTTCAACATTTACAGTTATAATATTTTTAGCTCATTCACCTTTCTACAATAAGTTTTCCTCTTCAGGTTAAGAACAAATAGAAGAATTCTACTCATCTTTCCTATGCGAAGCTAAAAACTAACTGAGAATGTGTTAATTTATGTTAAATGAGTTCTACATAAAAATGCTGATTACATCTCTTCCAGGATTTAGATATCTACAATTTAATTTTAATCTCCAAATGTACTGATATTAATAGAGAAATAACAAAGGCTTTTTATTCTCTCAAATCAAACTTTTACTTTGAAATAATTTATTATTCTGAATTTATAATAAATAACTTCATTCTTTTTCTTTGTGTCAGACACACATATGCCACAGGATAAATGTATCACTGCCCCATTTCAAGACCACAGAGTATGCTCTTACAATTACATTACGTATTTTCTGCCTGTAACTTGAATATTAATTTTACCCTGAAGTATATGACATAGAAATAGTGTCCAGTTTACTTAGAAACCTAAAAGTTTGGAAGAAGATCAGCAGAGAGTTATGAAAGAGGGGCATTTATAACAACATGAGAAACAAACAACTATCAAGTTTAAACAAACAACAAAAAAAAGAAACTAAAATCAGAATTTTATCATCCCCAAAAAATAACTTCTAAGATTAGACATGTTTACTTTTCCTATTAATTACACATGTGACTTTGAATAAGTCATACCCTCTTTGAGCCTCAGTTTCCTCATTTATAAGATAAAAGCCTGCACCAACTTTGAAGCCCTCTGTGGCATAAAACTGTATGATCACCAGGGTCAAGCTATTATCAGTTCTTTATCTAGACCCATGTTCTGGGTTCAGTGGCATTAATAATAGTGGCGACCTTAAAGTTCACTTTGGGAATCTTCATGCAAGATTAAATCATGTTAAGTGTAATTTTGAGGCTCACCAAATTTAATTAAACTTGAATTCTTTCTGTACAACATGGGGAATACAATAAATACTTATAGTAACTATAGAGTATAACCTTTAAAAACTGTGAATCACTATGTGTGTTGTGTGTTCAGTCGTTAAGTTGTGTCCCACTCTTTGCGACCCCATGGACTGCAGCACACAAGATTTCCCTGTCTTGCACTATCTCCTGGAGTTTGCTCAAATTCATATCCATTGAGGTGGTGATGCTATCTAACCAACTGTATGCCTATAACCTATACAATATTTATATCAATTGAAATATACTCAATTAAAATAAAAACTTGAATTAATTCCAAAGTAATAATCCATGTATGGCAATTCTCAGTTAATCAGAGAAGTCAATTAGGCACAAAAATCCATAACAAGCTAACCATTCTGGTTAAAGAGATGTTACCAACCAAGTTCATTCATTAAAACATGTGTCTCTGAAAACCTTTTTAGCAATAGCCTGACAAATCACATACTTTTAGAATTCTGATCCATAAAGATTCCAGTATGGAAACTAATGACAGTCTACCTGCTACCATCATCAGTTCAGTTGGTTCTCTAAGGCTATGTTATCTCTAAGTTGATGGCAAAAACAAGTAACTTAAAATTGGACAGCATTTTACCATTTACAAAGCTTTTACATATATTTAATTCTAAATTCACAAAGTTCTAAAATATCAAAATAGTTAAACTCATTTTATAGACAAAAAGTAGGCTCAGAAATACTATGTGATCTGCCCCTTTGCCATCATATTGCCTTCCAAAATATACACACACACACCAAAAATAGATGTGGTGCTAAATGAATCTATTTCTTTATACATACCTATGTTACATTTAAATTCGGTCAGGCATCTTGCTACTTAACACTAAATCACAGTTGATAAAAAAACTAGAAGATAGGTTAAATTAGAAGATACTTGAAAACTGTAAAGTACTGTATGATTGTAAACTTTGCTTTTATTGAAATTAAGAAATCTGTGATCATTTTGTAATGTATAAAAATATCAAATCATTATGTCGTACAACATGAAACTAATACAATACTGTAAGTCAATTAATGATACTTAAATAAAAAATTAATAAATAGCTCATAATAATGACCTCCAAATCATAGGATGTAAAAAATACCACTGTCACTGTTCAGGCCACATTTCTGAACATAACATTTTGAAAGAGACTGACAAATCAGAGACATCAAAGGAAGTTACAGGGATGCTGATGGGTCTGAAAATCATGAGACCTAGCAATCCTTAAACAGAAGAAGAGAAGAACTTAGGGATCCCTCATGCCACATGTTGGGGCCAAAAAAACAAAACACAACAAGAGGAGCACTGATGAGTTCAACATTACCGAAAATGTTCTAGTATCTAGAACCTCATGAGAAATACCCATTGGAGGTTTTCAAACAAAGCCTAGCATAATCTCCATGGGAAATAGTCATGAAACAATTCTTGTGAAGGGTAAAAGATTAGATTAGATGTCTTTATAAACCTTTTCTAATTCTAAGGTCCTAACAGTCTATCACTCATAATTATAAAAGCACCAAAGGAATTTTTAAGACGTTTTCCCTGTTCTTCATACTGTCCTCCAACCAAAGGGGAGGGAGGACAGTATGAAGGACTGCCCAGAGGGGAGTAGGCAAACTCCTTACACATTACCATTTCCAGGTTGTTTCTCTCACTCCATTACCCCAGTTCATGACATGAAGCAAATGACAACAGATAAAATCATATATTCCTCCATGTTGCAGCTATGGAACTCCCTTGTCACCTCTTCTTCTTTAGATATTGTGAAAGTTTTAAAGTAAAGATGATACATTGAAAAGGCACAACTATAATTTCCTTTCTCAAAATATCAATGAAATAGTAGTAACGAGATTTTTTAAATGGGCACAACCACACAAAAACAGGAAAATGGGACAGGAGACAACATTGAAAAAAATGACTCAAGTCAGTTGTAGGAAAACTGAGAAGCAACTCAGTTTATATCAGACTCCCCAAAGGGCTCAGAAACTGATATGAGTATATAGCTAGAAAGGGAGAAGTTAAAATTAAACAGGTCCTTTGAAAGATCCCTCTTGTCTATTCTGCAACCCAACTACTGCATGGGTCTCACCATGGCAGATGGCTGAAGAGAATAAAATAGAGGATATCTGGACTGGGGTAGCATAATCACAACTGGCAGTAGGGAGAGGGGATGTATCTTAAGAGAAAAGGAGGGATTTAAAAAAGAATGCATACAGGATTCCTAGACACCCAATTCCCCTCCCTGCCTCAACCCCAGTCCTGACTCTCACGTCTTCACCTTTCAGGCAGCAGAATTTAATAGTTGTCTCTGGGAAATTTGACTAGTCTAAGAGGAAAAAACCTAAAGATACAAATATAAGAGATTCTCCTGAAACACC
The DNA here is from genome assembly GCF_029407905.1 of Bubalus kerabau. Lineage (NCBI taxonomy): Eukaryota > Metazoa > Chordata > Mammalia > Artiodactyla > Bovidae > Bubalus > Bubalus kerabau. The sequence continues at coordinate 101,726,980 of NC_073629.1, read as the reverse complement.
CCAACCACATTACCATATTACCCTACAGTGAAGCTCATAGTTAACATGCCCCATCCACACACAAAACTTGAGAAAAAGATAAAGAAATAGAAGATATAAGAGAATAGATAAGAAAATTAAGAGTACCAGTCTAAGAGATCCATTAACAGAATAGTAGGTTTCCAGAAAAAAAGAACAGGAAAAAAAAACAGATAAGAATCATCAATAAAATGATTTTTTAAAGGTCCCCTAAACTGAAAGGACCAGTGCATTTTCTTGACAAACAAACACCCTCTTCCAACAACACAAGAGAAGACTCTATACATGGACATCACCAGATGGTCAACACCGAAATCAGATTGATTATATTCTTTGCAGCCAAAGATGGAGAAGCTCTATACAGTCAGCAAAAACAAGACCAGGAGCTGACTGTGGCTCAGACCATAAACTCCTTATTGCCAAATTCAGACTTAAATTGAAGAAAGTAGGGAAAACCACTAGACCATTCAGGTATGACCTAAATCAAATCCCTTATGATTATACAGTGGAAGTGAGAAATAGATTTAAGGGCCTAGATCTGATAGACAGAGTGCCTGATGAACTATGGAATGAGGTTCGTGACATTGTACAGGACACAGGGATCAAGACCATCCCCATGGAAAAGAAATGCAAAAAAGCAAAATGGCTGTCTGGGGAGGCCTTACAAATAGCTGTGAAAAGAAGAGAGGCGAAAAGCAAAGGAGAAAAGGAAAGATATAAGCATCTGAATGCAGAGTTCCAAAGAATAGCAAGAAGAGATAAGAAAGCCTTCCTCAGCGATCAATGCAAAGAAATAGAGGAAAACAACAGAATGGGAAAGACTAGAGATCTCTTCAAGAAAATCAGAGATACCAAAGGAACACTTAATGCAAAGATGGGCTCGATAAAGGACAGAAATGGTATAGAACTAACAGAAGCAGAAGATATTAAGAAGAGATGGCAAGAATACACAGAAGAACTGTACAAAAAAGGTCTTCACGACCCAGATAATCACGATGGTGTGATCACTCACCTAGAGCCAGACATCCTGGAATGTGAAGTCAAGTGGGCTTTAGAAAGCATCACTACGAACAAAGCTAGTGGAGGTGATAGAATTCCAGTTGAGCTATTCCAAATCCTGAAAGATGATGCTGTGAAAGTGCTGCACTCAATATGCCAGCAAATTTGGAAAACTCAGCAGTGGCCACAGGACTGGAAAAGGTCAGTTTTCATTCCAATCCCAAAGAAAGGCAATGCCAAAGAATGCTCAAACTACCGCACAATTGCACTCATCTCACATGCTGGTAAAGTAATGCTCAAAATTCTCCAAGCCAGGCTTCAGCAATACGTGAACCGTGAACTTCCAGATGTTCAAGCTGGTTTTAGAAAAGGCAGAGGAACCAGAGATCAAATTGCCAACATCTGCTGGATCATGGAAAAAGCAAGAGAGTTCCAGAAAAACATCTATTTCTGCTTTATTGACTATGCCAAAGCCTTTGACTTTGTGGATCACAATAAACTGTGGAAAATTCTGAAAAGAGATGGGAATACCAGACCACCTGACCTGCCTCTTGAGAAATTTGTATGCAGGTCAAGAGGCAACAGTTAGAACTGGACATGGAACAACAATAGAACTGGACAGGTTCCAAATAGGGAAAAGAGTACGTCAAGGCTGTATATTGTCACCCTGCTTATTTAACTTCTATGCAGAGTACATCATGAGAAACGCTGGACTGGAGGAAACACAAGCTGGAATCAAGAATGCTGGGAGAAATATCAATAACCTCAGATATGCAGATGACACCACCCTTATGGCAGAAAGTGAAGAGGAACTAAAAAGCCTCTTGATGAAAGTGAAAGTGGAGAGTGAAAAAGTTGGCTTAAAGCTCAACATTCAGAAAACGAAGATCATGGCATCCAGTCCCATCACTTCATGGGAAATAGATGGGGAAACAGTGGAAACAGTGTCAGACTTTATTTTTCTGGGCTCCAAAAATCACTGCAGATGGTGACTGCAGCCATGAAATTAAAAGACGCTTACTCCTTGGAAGGAAAGTTATGACCAACCTAGAAAGCATATTCAAAAGCAGAGACATTACTTTGCCAACAAAGGTTCATCTGGTCAAGGCTATGGTTTTTCCAGTGGTCATGTATGGATGTGAGAGTTGGACTGTGAAGAAAGCTGACTGCCAAAGAATTGATGCTTTTGAACTGTGGTGTTGGAGAAGACTCTTGAGAGTCCCTTGGACTGCAAGGAGATCCAACCAGTCCATTCTGAAGGAGATCAGCCCTGGGATTTCTTTGGAAGGAATGATGCTAAAGCTGAAACTCCAGTACTTTGGCCACCTCATGCGAAGAGTTGACTCACTGGAAAAGACTCCGATGCTGGGAGGGATTGGGGGCAAGAGGAGAAGGGGACGACAGAGGATGAGATGGCTGGATGGCATCACTGACTCGATGGACGTGAGTCTCAGTGAACTCCGGGAGTTGATGATGGACAGGGAGGCCAGGAGTGCTGTGATTCATGGGGTCACAAAGAGTCGGACATTACTGAGCGACTGATCTGATCTGAAACTGAAGGACATGAAAATCCAAGTTGAACAGTTTCACTGACAGGAGGGCTCACCTGGATAAAACAGATTCACATGAAAGTACATCATCATGAAATTTCAGAACATTCAGGACAAAGAGAAGATGATACAAATTTCCAGAGAAAAAGGTGATGAGATTTAAAAGGTTAGTAATTATAAAACTTTAGGACTTAACAATACTGGAAGGTAAAGACAATGGATCAAAGTCTTCAAAATTCACAAGGATCAGCTTTTCAACTTAGAATTCTATACCTTGTCAAACTATCAATCAAGTATGAGGGTAGAATAAAGAGATTTTTCAGGCAGGCAAAGTCTCAAAAAAATTAGCTTCAAAACAAATTTTGTCAGGAAGCGCTATTAAGTTTTTCAGAAAACAAGGGGAGTACACCAAGAAAAAGGAAAATAAGGATTCCAGGAAACTGAAGAAAAGAGGCAAAGTAAATCCTCATGATGATGAAGGGAGATGACAGAGTGACAGCTGAGCACCAGGCATGGAAGGCAATCTCTACTACTCTCGGAGAGACTTCTTTAGGAAGATGAAATTGATAGAATGGTGAAGGAGTCTAAATATCTTAGATGGTTAGACAACTAGTAAAAAGGTTGGGGTTAATCAGTAAGTGCATAGAAGGACTTCCTTGGTGGTCCAGCAGTTAAGACTCTGCACTCCCAGAGCAGGGGGAATGGGTCTGATCCCTGGTCAGGGAAGATCAAGCATGCCCCATGGTGTGGCAAAAGAAAGTTCATAGAAAATGAAGCTTGGGAAAGCACAAGCTATGATAATTACCCTGCAAGCAAAAAAAAAAAAATGGTGTGGTAAAGGAAAAAAAACTCTAGATGACTACAAGGCTCAACAGTATACATGGTCAAACTACACAGTCAAATAAACACTAAATACTTATCTTCTAAAATTACAATATAACTATATTGTTGTTGTTGTTTAGTCTCTAAGTCACATCTGAATCTTTTGTGACCCCATGGACTGTAGCCTGCCAGGTTCCTCTGCCCATGGGATTTCCCAGGCAAGACTACTGGAGTGGGTTGCCATTTTCTTTTGCAGGGATCTTTCTGACCCAGGGATTGAACCCACGCTTCCTGCGTTGGCAAGCGGTTTCTTTACCACCGAGCCACTAGGGAAGCCCATAACTATATTAGAAGGTGCAAAATCCTCATGCTTCATAATAGGGAATCAATAAGTAGTGTCTATAATCGAAAGTAACAATTTAAGCATGTTATTTAGAGATACACGAGTGAATACCAAAATAAGTAGCTAAAAGAGGAGGATGTGATTACCTTTATGGAAAAGGCTATGAGAAGAGGGGGGCAGGGCACTAATATTTTTAGGAACAAACTCTGAGCTAGAAATACTAAGTATTTTTTTAAAAGACTTTAAAACTATCTTCCTTTCATTCCTTCTTTTATCACCTCAGTAAAATGTCAACATCCTCATTGTTAGGGTTCCTTGACCTCACTTCTGATTATTTTTTTCTCCACTTCACTCAACCATTTTGTCATACTCTATTCCTCGGCATTACCAATAATTGCACTATCTCTAATGTCTCATTTTAAAATATCCTATTAATTCAAAAAACATACACATATTGAATCCCTAATGTGGCCAGGTGTATTGCTTTCCTACTTTCATTAGATACCTTTCTCTGAAAGAAAAGAGGTGAGCAAGATGCCAACCCTACCCACCAGAAGCTCACAATCCAGTGGGGAAGGGAGTCATGTAACCAAAATTAAAGTACTGTATGGTAAGTACTGTAATGTGGGTACCTACAATGTTCTGGGTTAGACATTGTTTTACTACAGAAAGAAGTCAAACATGAAAACTACTAAAGTCAGGTGATGAGAGGTAGCAAAGGTTCTGGATTCCACATGGTACCCACATGTATTATGCAATGTGAAAATTTAATATGCTCTTAAGTTTGTTTTTTTTTTACAGTAAAGTTTTCATAAAATTTGTTTTGAAGTTAATAGTCCTCATTCTTTTTTCAAATTAACTTTTATTGGAGTGCAGTTGCTTTACAATGTTGTGTAATTTCTGCTATATAGCAAAGTGAATCAGCTATACATATACATATATCCTCTTTTTTGGATTTCCTTTGAAAGTCTGTATTCTTTTCACTATGCCACCCTACCCCTCCAATAAAATAAAATAATCCTCCCTCTGGGATAACTTGCTTGGGATAGAGGCCTAGCGACGTCAGTAAACTTAAGGCTTGGTGGGAACTTACAGATGTAAATAAAGTGAACACCAAGCAGCCAGTGTTATGATCCCTCTCGTCTACAATCACTGAATCTCATCCACTCACACTTAGGCTCACATAAACATCTGTGTCTATATTAAAGGAGTAAGAAGCTTGTTCCAAATGTTTATGAAGAGCTTACCTCTGTCTGTTATTCATTAACAAATATTGAACATCTTCTCTGGGCCTCTCTGAGAGGTCCAGATATGGTTCTTATTCCACAGTCTAGTGAAGGGAGATGATGCTATAACAGATAATGTAAATTCTCTCTGTGATTTCAGAAAAATGGCAGCTAATTCAGTTTTAGAAATAGAAAGCTAGGGAAAGCTTGTTGGAAAGGATGATACCTAAGGTAAGAGCTGAAAAAAGGTTGGGTAGCTACAGGCTACTTCAAATGAACTCTGGTCATGCTGACAGAATGCTTACTGACTTCCCACAGATTGTATACATGGGCCCATTTCACTGGTCAGGCTATGGTTACCTTATGATTCAGAGCAGGATAGGTGGTCCTACCAAGAGTTTCAAAAAACCTAAGCCATGTGGGCTACTTGTCACCCACGGTATCGAGAGCTTGTGATGACAGCCTGGGCTTTCTATCATAATCCTAATTATCACAGTTCCCTCCTACGCTACAGCCCTCATTCCATGAAAGTTTCCCAGTAGAAGGAAAGAGACTCAAAGGAATCAAGCTCACACAGAACTTGCAAGTTTTTTCTGGCTATTGAATGTTGTACAGGGCTGCAAAATCCTATCCTATAGACCAGAGTTCCAACAAGGATAAGATGAAAACATTTCAAGTTTGTGAATACATATACTAGATTACTACAGTCAAAAGAAAAGCTCCATCGAGATTTCCCAGAGTAGGGGTGGGGAATGGGAAAAAACGTTGAAAAAGTCTCTCAATTACCTTTTTAACTTGTTTCTGTCATAACTCCTGGGCTTTTCACTATGCCACCAGTAGGTTCAGCAAAGGCATATTCAGGATATACTGAGGCCCTCCCAGGCAACCTCAGCACACCAAAGCAGTCATAAGAAGGAAAATTGCCACTTAAAAGTCTTCAGGCAAGTTGGGGCCAGTTCTCAGATGTTACCCTGACCAAATTGTACTTTCTTTTCAAGAAGATAAAAATCTGCCAAAAACAAATCCCTGGGCAAAATGAAAGGTTCCAGGAAAGAATGAAAGAGATTTATAATTTGATACAGACATCAAACACTCAACTGAAAACAACTTGCACTTAGCTTTTTGAACATCTAAAAATAGCACATACGCTCAATCTTTCTAATAAGTTGTCTCTCCAATGGGGATTTCATCAGCATAGTTTGTTCTTTGTTGTAGCATGCTAGGTGTTTCATAAGACATATAACAATAGTTCTTTTTCGACATCAAAGGACTTAAATAACTAAACCTCTAACTAGTGTGTTGGTATTATTATCCCTATTTTCTTGGTTGTGAAACTGAGGCAGAGGGTAAATGAGGCTTTCCTGAGGCCACAGAAAGATTCCTGTCTAGATTAAATAGAAAATTGTCAGCTCCACAATCTCTAAATTAAAGGAAGCCATGAGATCTGCAATATAAGTGCTTTAACCACAGGTTACAGAATGCCACTGTGGATTTAGTCTGCTGAGGCCTCTCAAATATACTTCACTAACCTGTTCTCAAAACATGTACCTAAGGAATGGTAGCATTGTTTCTAAAGCACAAAAATGGAACCAAAGCCTAATTACTTCAGACAATCAGAGGAGTATCTAATGTAAGTCAGGCTCAATGTCCAAGGACTTAGTCAGCTTTGCTTTATGTGGTGATCACAGACTGAATCCTTACTTCCTGCACAAGAGACAGTGCTCCTCCTGCACAAGAAGAGCCAGGCTTCTTGCTCATATGGCTCTAAACAGGACAGAAAATTTCCCTGGGTCTCCCTCCACTTTAGAAAGATATCAAGGAACAAAAAGCAGCACTCTTGGAAGACAACATAGTTCCCTGAGTCTCAGTAGGAGATTTGCTAATTTTTAATATTTTACATAAAAATATTTAAGAGTTCTACACTAAATTGCATATTTTAGAAGAGTTCTATATATAAAAATAACTATCAACCACAAAGAAGAGGAAAATATAATTCTGAAAAATACCAGACCACTGAACTTGTTCTAAAGCCAAAAGTCTAAAGTAGACTTTTGGACTACATGATAAAGTAAAAAAAGCATGGGCACCTGAAATGTACAAATGCATCTCAAAATCCAGGACTGGGTTCTAGCTCTGGCTCAGCACCTAACCAGGGATGGGATTTGGAGCAGGTTATTTAAGCTCTCTGAGTATGAGGTTTCTCAACTGCAGAACAGAGTAATACCATCTACCTATCAAGGTGGCTGTAGGGATCAGAAACACAGGCCAGACACACACAGTAAATATGAAAGATTTCCCTTGCAATCTTCAGAGAAAATGTTCTAGGTAACTCCACAGAAAATGAAACTTACATCCTGATATTTAGCCAATAAATTAACTCCCTACTTTAGAGTAGTCTCTAAGAACAGAAGTAAATTAATTAATTTCTCAAATGTACTCATTTATAAAGCTTTAGCCAATTTAATTACCCCTAAAAGTGCTCAACTGGCTGTAGAGAGAGATCTTGTGTGAATAATCAGCTGTTAATACAAAGCAGGTCGCTGTTGCTTCTCACTTTCATCTTTCATCTGCTTTTCTGTTCTCTTCCAAATTATTCAACTTAAAAAAAAAAAGATCAAATTAACCTTTAATGGATATAATTCAGGCTGCCATCCAGAAAGAGTGAAAAAGCTGGCTTAAAACTCAACATTCAAAAAGCTAAGATCATGACATCCAGTCTCATCACTTCATGGCAAACAGAAGGGGGAAAACTGGAAACAGTGACATATTTTATCTTTTTGGGCTCCAAAATTAATATGGACAGTAACTGCAGCCATGAAATTAAAAGATGCTTGCTCCCTGGAAGGAAAGCTATGACAAATCTAGATAGCGTATTTAAAAAGCAGAGACATCACCTTGCCAATAAAGATCTGTATAGTCAAAGCTATGGTTTTCCAGTAGTCATGTACGGATATAACAGCTGGATCATCAAGAAGGGCCGAACACCAAAGAATTGATGCTTTTGAATTGTGGTGTAGTCCCTTGAACTGCAAGATCAAATCAGTCAATCCTAAAGGAAATCAACCCTGAATATTCATTGGAAAGACTGATACTAAAGCTGAAGCTCCAATACTTTGGCCATCTGATGCAAAGAGCATCAGATGGAAAAGACCCTGATGGAAAGACTGAAGGCAGGAGGAGAAGGGGGTGACAGAGGATGAGATTATTGTATAGTTTGACTGGCTCTATGGACATGAGTATGAGAAAACTCTAAGATATAGTGAAGGACAGGGAAGTCTGGTGCTGTAGTCCATGGGTCACAGAGTCAGACATGACTTAGTGACTGAACAACAGCAACCCAGAAAGAAAAAAAGAGTACCAATTAAGTTATTTAATTGATATGTTTTATTTTTTAGTACATCTCAAAAAAATATAGACTTGAGTATAAGTTTTAAAGGTATATATGCTCAACACTGGGTGAGGCCTTCAGATTACACAGCCTAGAGGCAGAAATACCCCTCATATCTCAGCTTTGTAGTAATTCCTCAAGAAAACCTACCAATATTTTCATGTTTTTTTCTGGAGCTATTCTAGCTCCTTCATACTAGTAACATCTACCTTTCCTCATCTCCACACCATCACAAATTCCTATTCTTCCTACAAGAATCAATTAGAAAGTGTCAATATGCTATGCTATGCTAAGTCGCTTCAGTCGTGTCCAACTCTGTGCGACCCCATAGACGGCCTCCTCAGGCTCCTCTGTCCCTGGGATTCTCCAGGCAAGAACACTGGAGTGGGTTGCCATTTCCTTCTCCAAGTAGTTTCCTCTAGAGGGCGCACAGTACTGTAACTCTGTGCTCAGTTGCCCAGTCGTGTCTGATTGTTTGGGAACCTGGGGACTATAGCCTGTCAGGCTTCTCTGCCCATGGGATTTCCCTGGAAAGAATACTGGAGTGAGTTGCCGTTTCCTCCTCCAGGGGGTCTTCCAGACCCAGGGATCAAACTTGCGTCTCCTGCATCTCCTGCACTGGCAGGCGGATTCTTTACCACTGAGCCACCTGGGAATCCCACCATGTTCCTAACCCACTCCAGTACTGCACTCTCAAATAAAAATTCAATTTCTGAGTAGATAAAGCCATCTGACTGTACCCAGCAGACATGATCCTGTTAATCCCTCAATTACTCAATGCACTCAGGAGAAGGCAATGGCAACCCACTCTTGCCTGGCAAATCCCATGGACAGAGAAGCCTGATAGGCTACAGTCCACGGGGTTGCTAGGAGTCGGACATGACTAAGCGACTTCACTTTCACTTTTCACTTTCATGCACCGGAGAGGGAAATGGCAACCCACTCCAGTATTCTTGTCTGGAGGATCCCAGGGACAGGGGAGCCTGGTGGGCTTCCGTCTATGGGGTTGCACAGAGTCGGATACGACTGAAATGACTTAGCAGTAGACTTTGGCACCTAATGTACAGTCTTTCTTTCCACCTGAAGTGTAGGAAAGTTATTCAACCTCTATGAGCCCTACTTTCCTCACCTGTAAAATGGGAACAAAGATTCAGCTTATATATACACTTATATATATAAAATATTCTGAAGATTTATTTATATATATAAATAATATTCTTAAGATGTATTTATATATAAATTCAGTTTATATATATATATATATTTTTTTTTTTTTTTAAAGATTCTTTTCCATTACAGGCTATTACAAGATCTTGAAAAAAAATGTAAAAACAAAAAATATGATTCAGGAAAAGTACACTTAGCTATAAGGGGTCTTTTGTGATTCCATATGAATTTTAGGATTTTTTTTTTAATTTCTGTAAACAATGTTACTGGATCTTTGACAGTGATGGCATTGAATCTGTAGGCTGCTTTGGTTAGTGTGGACACTTGAACAATATTAATTTTTCTAATTCATATATATGGATATCTTTGCAAAAAAGAACGAAAGAAAAAATGGAGATGAAGACAACATACCTCAGAGTGCAGTTGGAGGATTAAATTAAATCATGCATATTAAGTGTATAGCATGGAGGCTTCTGGTGTTGGAAATCTCATGGACTAGGAACCCAAAAACTGTTACAAATACCTAAAAATTATGGATAAGGCACTAACAAAAAATTACTCCAAATGTATTCAAACTTATGAGAAAGAATAGGAAAATACCAAGTGCCAGAATTGAAGAAGGAAATGAAAACTACGTTGAAAATTTTGCTGCTATTGCTGAGTTGCTAAGGTGTGTCCAACTCTTGAGACTCCATGGACTGTTGCCTGCCAGGCTCCTCTGTCCATGGGATTTCCTAGGCAAGAATACTGGAGTGAGCTGCCATTTCCTTCACCAGGGGATGTTCCTGATCCAGGGATCAAACCCGCGTCTCCTGCATTGGCAGGCAGGTTCTTTACCACTGAGCCACCAGTTACACTGGGCAAAAGATGTAGCTTGAAGCTGGTATGAAAGCATGAAAGCTGGGAGTCTGAACTGAGATTCTGCATAAATGGGACCTCAGTGAAAGGGTAAATTTGGAGGAAAAAAATCTACCTATAGCACAGGGAGTCATCAAGGATGTTTGTCTGTTTGGTCCTGGGACAAAAAATTCTGAGAGAATATTATTTCTAACCTAGAATTCTATGCAAAGATAAGTTATCATTCAAGAGTAAGGATGGAATAAAATTTTTAAACATGCATGTCTCAAAATATTTACCTTTCATGCTCTCTTTAAAAAGCCAATAAGGACTGGGTTCCTTTGAAATGGGAGAGTAAACCAAGAAAGAATAAAATGTGAGATCTAGAAACCAGGGTATCCAACACAGGAGAGAAAAGGGGATTCACAGAATGATAGTGAAAAGAAGTCCCAGGATGGCAGATCTGCAGCAGGCTAGAGCAATGAGTAGAAATTTCAAGAGAGAATACATGGCTTCCAGGAGGACAGTCTCAAAAGAAAAAAAAAAAATGATGGACAGAATACCTAAAGTGTTTAAACAAATTGACATCTTTTCATTCCTTTTAAAGGACCTGAGGATGAATTAGTGATAGAAACAAAAAACTAAGCAACTTTAAAAGGGAGGCAATTAATAACTCTAAGAAAAACAAATCATTGTATTAAAAAAAGGAACTTGGAACAGTTGACAGAACTTTTGCAAGAGTTGATAGAACTTTTCTTCTTTATCGATATATATTTCAATATATATCTATACCTTCCATATCTACATCTTTATCAAAACTCAGTATACAACACACACACTACTATATCTAAGATAACCAACATGGACCTATGGTGTAGCACAGGGAACTCTACTCAATATTCTATGATAACCTATATGGGGCAGGGGGGAGTCTGAAGGGAAATGGATATAAGTATGTGTGTAATTGGGTCACTTATTTGTATGCCGGAAGCTAACACAACATTGTGGATCAACTATACTCCAATAAAATTAAAAAAAAAAAAATTTGGTATACCAAAAAAGGTAATTTTATGTAGGTAATTTATACTTCCATACACCTGATTTTTAAAAAAAAATCAAACTGTACTTTTAAAATGGGTATATTTTATTGTATACAAATTATAACTCAATAAAGTTGATTTTTTAAAAAGGGAAATATAGGGACTTCCCTGGTGGTTCAGTGGCTAAGAGTTGGTGATCCCAATGCAGGAGACCTGGGTTTGATCCCTGGTTGGGGAACTAGATACCACATGCTACAACTAAAGGTCCTGTATGCTGCAACTAAGATCCAAAGCAGCCAAATAAATAAATGTTTAAAAAAAAAGGAGGGGGGGAATGTAACACTAGTACACTATATAACTCAGCTGTAAATAAGTCCCTCATAATTGATTTAATAAGAACTTTGATGCTACTTTATTGGGAGATTAAGAAAGGGGGAGCTTATGTACATTGGAGAAGGGCAGACAAGGTGCTAAATGAGTCAAATCCTTACTTTCCATAGTGCATTACAATAGATATTGTCTAAAACTTAAAGAAAACAGTACTATAAATATGGGACTTAGAAATATTGAGGGCATTATCAGAAGGAAAAAAAGAAGAGCTGAAAGCAGTTGCTTCTGAAAAGTAAGAATAATAAACAAGGAAGGACAGTGCAGGAGACCCTTGTTATTTACTAAGTCTTGTAACTATTTGACTCTTTAAATTATATATATATATATGTATATTGTTTGCATATACAATATATAAACTAACAAAAAGAGAGCATGAAAACAATCTAGGAACAAACCTAAAAAAGGTAAATAAGATTTTTATGAAGAAAATTATAAAACTTTATTGGGATATGTTTTAAAAGACTAAAATAAATGGAGAAATTCTAAGTGAATTAGAGCCTCAAATGTAAGAGGCAAGATTAAACTTTTATATGAAATTTTAAGAAAATCTCTTTTAAGCTATTAAAATAGGGAATAATTTCTAAAGCAAAAACCAGAAATCACAAACCATAAAAGAAAAACTGAAAAATCAATTTCAATAAAATTTAAAAGCTTCTATTTCTCCTAGAGCCCAGATTGTAGTCCATAAACGTGTTCCACAAAAAGAAACCATTTGAGCTGTTTCTTTAACCACTTTATTAAGACTGACATCATAATCAAAATCAAGGCTTTTAAAAGAAATATCTGATTTCATTTCTGAATATAAAGTAATATGAAGTAAACACATGAAGTATTATTGTCAAAAAAAGTTGACACTGAATCTAATTAAAATTTAGATCCAAACTCCAGTTTACAAGAAAATACTGAAAAAGAGAAGGAAGTTAGCCAATGTTCACTGCAGCATATATACAGCTGCCAAAACATGTAAACAACTTGTGTCCATGGACAAATGAATGGATAAAGAAAATGTGGTATATGCATACAGTGGAATATTATTCAGCCATTAAAAATAGTGAAATCTTGGCATTTGCAACAACATGGATGGAACTTAAAGGCATATGCTAACTAAAATAAGTCAAACAGAGAAAGACAAACACCATATAATCTCACCTACACATGGAATCTAAAAACAAATAAACAACAACAAAGCCAAGTTCATAGTTACAAAGAATAGACTAGTAGTTGCCAGAGGTCAGCAGTGGGAGGTAAGCGAAATAGGCAAAGGGAGCTAAAAGGTACAAACTTCTAGTTATAAAATAAGTAAGTCATGGAGATGCAATGTACAACTTGGTGACTATAGTTAATGATACTGTATTGTCCCAGGTGGCGCTAGTGGTAAAGAATCTGCCTGCCAATGCAGAAGACATAAGAGATGCGGGTTCAATCCCCAGGCTAGGAAAATCCCTTGGAAGAGGGCATGGCAACCCACTCCAGTATTCTTGCCTGGAGAATTCCATGGACAGAGGAGCCTGGAGGGCTACAGTCCATAGGAGTGCAAAAAGTCAGACACAACTGAGCACGCCCACAAAGGAAGGGAAAGGCCATGTACATATCTGAATTTTTTGTTCTTTAGTGTACAGGTAAGTTGAAAATATTAATACATCTGTTTGCAGTCACCAGAAATAGTAGGACAAAGTTTGTTCAGACATAGGTAAGACTGAATCCTTCGTCAGTCTGATAAATATGAAATACTACTATGAAGAAAATACAAAATCTAAGTACTTTTATATTATCAGCACCAGTTATAAAAATGGAGCTCACTAACCCAGGACCTGGGAGAATGAATGAGCCAATAATCTCTTTTGATAAGTCAGAGAAAGAGGTTTGGGCAGCTGAAATAAAAAGTGATAAGCCAGTAAATCAGTGAAATTGTATGATGAGATAAGGCAAAATGAAGGAGCAAAGAATGCCACAAGGATAAAACCAAATGAAATATGTTGAAAGAATACAACATAGCAGATATGATGTCCACCTCCAATAATCTATAAGAATATACATTTAGCAAATGCAATGCAAATGACAAAGATGGTAAATTAAAATGGTAAAATACATTTTAAACAAAGAAGCCAAATAAAGCTAATATACTACTGTGGTCTTTCTGTGAGAAAAGCAGAAACCACATGGGATAACCTCACAGTAAAATCTGAGGAACTCAATCTGTAGGAAGTGGGTAGAAATAAAAGAACCAAAAGCTAATAAACTCAAAACTCAAAGGTAATATTCTTATCTACCAAAAATCTTATTGAAAAAGAATCAATGTTTAGGAAGTCGCCTTTTAGGCTTCCCTGGTGGCTCAGATGGTAAAGCATCTGCCTGGAATGCGGGAGACCTGGGTTCAATCCCTGGGTTGGGAAGATCCCCTGGAGAAGGAAATGATAACCCACTCCAGTACTCTTGTCTGGAAAATTCCATGGACGGAGGAGCCTGGTAGGCTACAGTCCATGGGGTTGGTTGCAAAGAGTCAGAAACGACTGAGTGACTTCACTTTTTCACTTCTTTCTTGTGAGCAAAAGGGAAGAGAAATAAATTGGCTCAAAGAAGCACTGCTTTTAAACCACAGCACAGCTGGAGGTGTTACTTTCTCCCTTAAGGAGCTACTTGTCATCCCTTAGCAAACAACTGCCTCCTCAGGCTGTCTCAACTCTTCAACTGTTTATATGTATTTCCATTGCGCTTCCTACAAGTTCACGTTGATCCCAATCAGACAGTTCTGAATTTTGGCTCAAGTTTGACTTTGTTCTTAATGGTTATTCAGGAGGCTACTTATGTTCCTCCACAGGTCAGTTCTGTTGCCTTCTACTCCAGGTCAGAATGCAAGCTGACGTGACAAAGCCAGGATTTCAGGAGTCACTGGTACAAGAGAAACCAAGCAGAGATAGCAAAGAGAGCAGAGACCTGCTAGTCAAAGTCACAACTTAAGAAAGCTCAGAGGTAGGAGTATAGGTAAAGGATGCTGTGTAAGTGATGTGGAAACAGGAGTAAGGAAGGAAAAGAAATGAGACCGTGAAGAATGAGTTAACAGAGAAGGCGATGGCACCTCACTCCAGTACTCTCGCCTGGAAAATCCCATGGACGGAGGAGCCTGGTAGACTGCAGCCCATGGGGTCGTGAAGAGTAGGACACAACTGAGCGACTTCCCTTTCACTTTTCACTTTCGTGCATTGGAGAAGGAAATGGCAACCCACTCCAGTGTTCTTGCCTAGAGAATCCCATGGACGGGGGAGCCTGGTGGGCTACCGTCTATGGGGTCGCATAGAGTCGGACATGACTGAAGCGACTCAGCAGCAGCAGCAGCAGCAGAATGAGTTAATGAGGATTCTGATCTCAGGGATGAGGAGGAGCCCTAAAATAAGAAGTGATCAAAACCATAAGAAGAGGTAATGGCTTGGGAATAAAATGTCCTTTTGGCAGTTACTTTACTCTTTACCTCATGCCCTCTCCTATTTATTAATAGTTGCCCCTAAGCCTCTAAGGGTTATAGGAACTTATTTGCATGGAACTCCCAGGATCTCCAGTTCCAGACTAGGGCAAAAATAACATTTCTAAGATCTACAGATTAGGGAATAGAGAGTCTAGTTTATACCTCCATACTAAACTTTTAGACAGTAACTAAAACAGCTCCTGGGAAGACCACTAAACACCCTAAGCTTCTTGGTAAACCTGGCATCTAACCCTGTGAAAGAACACAGTTCTCTTCTCATTATCTTAGAGAAATCCTCCATTTCTTCCCTAAGTAAGAAACTGTACTCAAGAAAGCCACACACCCAACATGATAGTATTAGAGATCTCCCTTCTGATCAGAAGCACCAAAATCTACTTGTATGAAAGCACAGAAAGACAAAAGAAGGCCAAAAAGTAAAAGGAAATGTCTATATACACTGAACTTCTGGCAGCCCTGGCCAGGGAAATAAGACAATAGAAAGAAATGAAAGGCATTAAGATTAAAAAGGAAGATGTAATACTGTTTTTATTTGCAAGCAACATGCTGTATATAGACAATCTTAAAGAATCTACAATTTAAGAAAGTTATGGGGTAAAAGGCTAATACATAAAATCCAGCTGTGTGGCTATATACAAGTAATAAACAATTAGAAAATAGAATGAAAAGTACTAGTTACAATATTATCAAACTGATGAAATAGGAATAAAATTACTGAAAGATGCTCAAAATATCTATACTGAAAATTATTTTAAAAAACACTACTGAGAGAAATTACAGGCAATCTAAATGAGTAGATGTCCAAGGATTCAATATTAAGATGTCAATTCTCCCCCAAAATGACCAAAAGATTCAGTGCCATGCCAATCAAAATCCCAGAAAGCGTTTTTCTGGCTAAAAACTGGCAAACTAATTCTAAAATTTATGTGGAAATGCAAAGGACTTAAAATAATCAAGGCAATCTTAAGGAAAAGGAACAAAGTTGGCAGATTTATAGTACCTGATTTCAAGACCAACTTTATAAAGTTAAGATACTCAAGACTTTATTAAATGTAGTACGGAAGGAGACAAGACAAACAGACCAATGGAACAAAGAAGAGAAGAGAAATAGCACACACATAAAAGGCACCAGAGCAACTCAATGGGGAAAGCAAAGTCTTTTTAACAAATGATGCAAGAACAACTGAATATTCATACAGAAAAAAGTAAACCTTTATTCCTATAAAACTTGTAGATGTAAACACAAAAGAATATCTTTTTATGCGTAGGGTAAGCAAAGATTTCTTAGGATACAAAAAACACCAACCACAGGGGACTTTGCTGGCAGTTCAGTGGCTAAGACTCCATGCTTCCACTGCACGGGGCACAGGTTCAACTCCTGGTTGGGGAACTAAGATCCAGCATGCCTCATGGTATGGCAAAAAAAAAAAAAAAAAAAAAAGCACTAACCATAAAAGAAAAAATCGGTAATTTGGATTTCATCAACATTTAAGACTTCTGGCCATCAAAGTCACCATTAAGAATATAAAAAGGCAAGCCAGAGACTGGCAGAAAATATTCACAACACATATCTGACAAAAGGCTTGTATCTATAATATACAAAGAATTTCTATAATCTATAATAAAAACTGAAAAAAAAAAGGCAAATGTCTTGAATAGACATTCCATGAAGATAAACAAATGGTCAATAATCACATGAAAATGTGATCAGCATCATTATTATCAGGGACATGCAAATTAAAACCACAATGAGATAGTGTTACATTAGAATGGTTAAAATTAAAAAGATTGACAGTACCAAGTGTTGATGAAGATGTGAAGCAAATGCACTTCTTATACACTGCTGACAGAAGTATAAAATGTACAACCACTTAGAAAACTATCTGGCATTTCTCAATACAGTATATCCTACAAACTATAATGTAATTTTTTTCAAACTGTAATATTTTTACAAAAAGATCTGTAGAACAATGTTCATAACAGCTTTATTCATAATATCTAAAATTCTGAAACAATGCAAATGACCATCAACAGAAAAATGGGTAAATAGTGGTATTCTTATTCAATGGAATACTGCTGCTGCTGCTGCTAAGTCGCTTCAGTCGTGTCCGACTCTGTGCGACCCCATAGACAGCAGCCCACCAGGCTCCCCCGTCCCTGGGATTCTCCAGGCAAGAACACTGGAGTGGGTTGCCATTTCCTTCTCCAATGCATGAAAGTGAAAAGGGAAAGTGAAGTCGCTCAGTCGTGTCCGACTCTTAGCGACCCCATGGACTGCAGCCTCCCAGGCTCCTCCGTCCATGGGATTTTCCAGGCAAGAGTACTGGAGTGGGGTGCCATTGCCTTCTCCGCAATGGAATACTACTCAGCAATAAATAAGAACAAACTAGTTATACTAGTAATAATATGAATTTGAAAAATACTATGTTGAACAAAAGAAACCAAAATAAAATTATATGATTTCATTTATATATAGTTCATGAACAAGCAAAATTAACATATGGTGACAGAAATCAGAATAGCAGTTGACGTTAAAGGTGGAGGATTAACTAAAGTGAAGCACAAAGGAACTGTGAGAGGTGATTGAAATGTTCTAGATTTGGATAATGATAACCTAGTGGCACAGATGGTAAAGAATCTACCTGCAATGTGGGAGACCTGGGTTTGATCCCTGGATTGGGAAGATCCCCTGGAGGAGGGCATGGCAACCCACTCCAGTATTCTTGCCTGGAGAATCCCCATGGACAGAGGAGCCTGGCAGACTACAGTCCCATGGGGTCACAAAGAGTTGTACACGTTGAGCAACTGAGCCACAGCACAATCTGAGTGTATATAACTGTCAAAACTCATCAAACTATATACTTAATATCTGTATTTTACTGTATATAAACGTAAAATACATTTATACACAGTAAATGGGCACTGTGTATACACATACCCTGGTGACTCAGTGGTAAAAGAGGAGACTCAAGAGATGAGGGTTTGATTCCTGGGTCGGGAAGATGCCCTGGAGTAGGAAATGGCAACCCTCTCCTGCATTCTTGCCTGGACAAGAATAAAAAACTGGCTACAATCTACAGGGTTGCAAAGAGTTGGACTCAACTGAGCACACATGCAAAGGAAGGGAAAGGCCATGTAAATATCTGCATTAATTTTTTGCTCTTTGGTGCACAGATAGGCAGAAAGTATTAATATATCTGTTTGCAATCACCAGAAATAGTAGGAGAAATTTTGCTCCCCAACTCAAACAAGATGGCAACATTATCAGAATGAATTTTTTCCAAAGGACATCAATTTTAGAATAGTCAACAGTGGATCTTTCTCAGTTTATGTGCCACAAACCATGGGGGAGACTGCATCCTCATATCCATAGGGTCGCTATATAATTTTTTAATTTTTATTTACCTGCTATATCATTTTTTAAATAATTTTATTTATTATTTATTTATTTTTGGCTGTGCTGGGTCTTCATTGCTACACGGTCTTTTCTCTAGTTGCAGCAAGCGGGGGCTACTCTCTAGTTGAGGTACTCAGGCTTCTCATTGTGGTGACTTCTCTTGCTGTGGAGCATGCTCTACTGCTTGGGGGCTTCAGTAGCTGTGATACGTGGGCTCAGTAGTTGCGGTTCCCAGATTCTCGAGCACAGGCTCAACAGATGTGGAGCCTGGGCTTAGTTACCCTCAGGCATGTGGAATCTTCCCAGATCAGAGATCAAACCTGTGTTTCCTGCATTGGAAGGCGGATTCTTTACCACTGAGCCACCAGGGAAGCCCACTCATGTTAGTTGCTTAATTAAAGGAGACTAAACTTTCAAATACTATCATGTGAAGGAGCCGAAATTTTTTAAAGTTTATTCCTATTTCTTTCCACTCAATCTCTCATCGGCAGAGTCAGTTGGTGGTCTGATTTCTATTACTATACATGAAAATGAAAGTGAAAGTTGCTCAGTCATGTCCAACTCTTTGACACCCCATGGACTATACAGTCCATGGAATCTCCAGGCCAGAATACTGGAGTGGGTATCCTTTCCCTTCTTCAGGGGATCTTCCCAACCCAAGGATCGAACCCAGGTCTCCCACATTGCAGGCAGATTCTTTACCAGCTGAGCCACCAGGGAAGCCCCTACTATACATAAGTTTTGCTTATTCATGAACTTTATATAAATGGAATCTTCTGAAGTACATTAGAAATGTATCTTTTTTATAAAGATGTAGTATGACTGAAAAATACTGGAAACTAGTGACTGTGACAACTGAGTGTCTAAATCTTTACTAGTAACAAAACTAAACAGCAGCTGAAACATGGGCAACAAAGTATGGGGTACTAGAATATATTTTTTAAAACACATTGTAAACTGCAATGCATTGGGAAAACAAGATGATATTTATTTTCAACAAATAAAAAAAATCAATAAACAGTTTTTCACCTTAAGTTTCTGATATATGTGGCGCAGAGAATCTGCAGTTCCCATGTCAGCTTCATCAGGAATACACACAATATCTAGCTTCATTTTCATCTTGTTGAAGTCTGCACACAAAGCCTTTTGGACATCCTTGGTTGTAATGACAATGACTTCTATAGCATGAAAAAAAAGGAAGGAAAAGTGCAAAAACTCTCATTCATTTAGACAATGGTTATACTACTTCAATTAGATTTGGTCTGTTTCTGGATTTAGTAATGACAGCTAATATTATTGAGATTTTGCAACACACTTTACATGCATCTTCTCAATTAATTCTTACAGCAAATTATTTAAAAATTGTAAAACTTCCTCCATTTTACAAATGAGGAAACTTGGACTAAAAGATATGAAGTGATTTTGTTCAGCGTACATAAAACCAGTAAGCAAGAGATCTAAGATAAAACATGTTAATATATTAAACACCACTTCTTCCTGACATAAAGAATGCAAAAGAGCACTTATTAAACCATATGCCAATGAGATTCTATTCTATTCTAGTTTTAATTTTTGGTCGCGCCACGCTGCATGTGGGATCTTAGTTCTCCTGACCAGGGATTGAACCTGTGTCCCCTGCATTGGAGGCATGGAGTCTTAACTACTGGACCACCAGGGAAATCCTGGGATCACATTTTACAACTTCATTCACTACAAAGAAAGAGCTATCACCACTTCCCATCAGATTGCTATTAGTGTTTCACTGATGATCATAATGAATCCAGTAACAGACAATTTCCATGTAATAGATGCCTTCACCTTATCCATATAGCCATCAATTAACAAAAACTTGGGGTTCTGTCATGGATCTTTGGCAGGGTAATGTAATCCACTGCAATATAACATGTGTTGCAGATATCTGAAGATTAGATTTTAGCATCTCTAAAGTGTAACAATTTCTATGTGTTTCATGATAGTGCTCAATTATCTCTTCCTTTCACTATAATCATTCTTTTTTTCACTTTCTTCTTTTCTTTCTTCCTTTCTTTTTCATATCATTTAACCTTCCTTCCTTCTTTCTTCCTTTTCCCACTTAGCTTTCTTTCAGTCATTAACTCACTCATTCAACCAACAAATACAATTATATTTAATATGTAAAGGCCAAACAGGCACTGAGAATTCAGAAATGAACTAAACATGGCTCCTATTCTTAAGAAACGTAACATGAAATTTTAGACATGAAAATGGTTAAGGAAGGCTTCATGGAAGGGATGGCTTTTGAGGCAGGCCATGATGAACTCAAGTCCAATTTAGTATATACCATATATAAAATGCTGATGTTACAGA
The DNA here is from genome assembly GCF_029407905.1 of Bubalus kerabau. Classification (NCBI taxonomy): domain Eukaryota; kingdom Metazoa; phylum Chordata; class Mammalia; order Artiodactyla; family Bovidae; genus Bubalus; species Bubalus kerabau. Next base: position 101,705,979 of record NC_073629.1, on the reverse strand, counting down.
GATGAATTAGACACAGTACCTGATCTCAGGAAGATAAGTCTAACATGCCACTAACTACAGCATAAAGCAGACCTTAAAAGGTACTGAGATAGAAAAACGAAATGTGATGAAAACATAGAGGACAGGGTGACTGACACTGTTTGGGATTTCAAGAAGGTGACATTTCCATACAGTGGAGAGATTTTAGGTCGAGTGAAGGGAGTTAACTATAAACATGGGACAGTCAGTCTCATAATTGGACCAGTCAGTTCTGTTCAGGCACTCAGTCATGTCTGACTCTTTTCGACTCCACGGACTGCAGCACACCAAGCTTCCCTGTCCATCACCATCTCATGGAGCTTGCTCAAACTCATGTCCATCGAGTCAGTGATGCCATCCAGCCATCTCATCCTCTGTCGTCCCCTTCTCCTCCTGCCTTCAATCTTTCCCCGCATCAGGGTCTTTTCCACTGAGTCAGTTCTTCACATCAGGTGGCCAAAGTATTGGAGCTTCAGCTTCAGCATCAGTCCTTCCAATGAATATTCAGGACTGATTTCCTTTAGGATTGACTGGTTGGATCTCCTTGCAGTCCAAGGGACTCTCAAGAGTCTTCTCCAACACCACACTTCAAAAGCATCAATTCTTCCCCACTCAGACTTCTTTACGGTCCAACTCTCACATCCACACATGACTACTGGGAAAACCATACCTTTGACCAGACGGACCTCTGTCAGCAAAGTAATGTGTCTGCTTTTTAATATGCTGTCTAGGTTTGTCACAGCTTTTCTTCCAAGGAGCAAGCATCTTTTAATTTCATGGCTACAGTCACCATCTACAGTGATTTTGGAGCCCAAGAAAATAAAACCTGTCACTGTTTCTACTGTTTCCCCATCTACTTGCCACGAAGTGACCAGATGCCATGATCTTCGTTTTTGAATGTTGAGTTTTTCACTCTCCTCTTTCACTTTCATCAAGAGGCTCTTTAGTTCCTCTTCACTTTCTGCCATAAGGGTGGTGTCATCTGCATATCTGAGGTTATTGTTACTTCTCCTGGCAATCTTGATTCCAGCTTGTGCTTCATCCAGCCCCGCATTTTGCATCATGTACTCTGCATAGAAGTTAAATAAGCAGGATGACAATATACAGGCTTGACATACTCCTTTCCCAATTTTGAATCAGTCCATTGTTCCATGTCCAGTTCTAACTGTTGCTTCTTGACCTGAATACAGATTTCTTGGGAGGCAGGTAAGGTGGTCTGATATTCCCATCTCTTTAAGAATTTTCCACAGTTTGTCGTGATCCATACTGTCAAAGGCTTTAGCATAGTCAATGAAGCAGAAGTAGATGTTTTTCTGGAAATCTCTTGCTTTTTCGATGATCCAACGGATGTTGGCAATTTGATCTCTGGTTCCTCTGCCTTTTCTAAATCCAGCTGGAACATCTGGAAGTTCACGGTTCATGTACTGTTGAAGCCTATTTTGGAGAATTTTGAGCATTACCTTGTTAGCATGAGAAATGAGTGCAATTGTGCGGTAGTTTGAGCATTCTTTGGCATTGGCTTTCTTTGGGATTGGAATGAAAACTGACCTTTTCCAGTCCTGTGGTCACTGCTGAGTTTTCCAAATTTGCTGGCATATTGAGTGCAGCACTTTAACAGCATCATCTTTTAGGATTTGAAATAGCTCATCTGGAATTCCATCACCTCCACTAGCTTTGTTTGTAGTGATGCTTCCTAAGGCCCACTTGACTTCACATTCCAGGATATCTGGCTCTAGGTGAGTGATCATAACATCATGATTATCTTGGTCGTGAAGATCTTTTTTGTACAGTTCTTCTGTGTATTCTTGCCACCTCTTCTTAATATCTTCTGCTTCTGTTAGGTCCCTACCATTTCTGTCCTTAATTGTGCCCATCTTTGCATGAAATGTTCCCTTGGTATCTCTTCATTTTCTTGAAGACATCTCTAGTCTTTCCCATTCTATTTTTTCCTCTATTTATTTGCATTGATCACTTAGGAAGGCTTTCTCTCTCCTTGCTATTCATTATGGACAGACTAATGCTAAGCAGGGCTATGAACTTCCTAAAATAATGAACTATATGAACAGAATGAACAAAGAGTTTATAGATCAACTCCAGAATATCATGTTTAGAAGTCATTCTCCAAATTCTGAGTTAGCCTCATTCAGAAGGAATTTTCTATATAACAGGCATTTAATATACCACAAAAGACTATCCCCAAATATAACTAAAGATATATAGCAAGAGGAAAAAAAAAGTGATAGATGACAAAGCCATAAGAACTTACTAAAGGAAAGTAGTATATTTAAAAGTGTATTAAGATGTGTCATTCACCTGTGATACTGAGTTCTAAAAAGAAAATCTTTTCTAAAACACATTTCAATGTCAATATCATATAGACCACTGCAAAGAAGTGTTCATGGGTCTGTCTCAAGAAAGTATGAGTGGAATAAACATTGGATCATAAGCCTAGGGCCCAGGATCTGGCACCACCTCCATCTGCTATATCTATCTCTAATCTGCTATATCTAACCAAAGGACACCTCAAACTCATTGTGGCCAAAGCCAAACTCACTGTCTTCGCTCAAACCTGTTCATTGTCTTACATTTCCTCTCCTATTACTGACATCACCATCCACTTAGTTACTTACCTAAGCAGAAAGTAGAGGGAACTCATCCCTTTCTTTCTACTACCCCTCCCCATGAATCAACAACTTTCCCAAATAGGCCTTCTTCACCATCCTTAGCACTAATGCCTTAGTTCAGGCCTTCTTTGTTGTTAGCATGGACTTTTGTATCAATCTCTTAACTCATCTCCTTGCTTATAGTCTTGACCCCCTCACACTAATTCTTCATACAGCTCCTAAAGCAATTTTTAAAAAAATCTGTATTTCAAATTTACTACCATAAAGTTGTTCACATTTGCATATTATCTTTTTTGTTTGTTTGCTTGTTTTGACTGCGCTGCATGGCTATAGTATCTCAATTCCCCACCAGGGACTGAACCTGGGCCATGGCAGTGAAAGTGCAGAATCATAACCACTAGACCACCAAGGAACTCTCTTGCTTATTAACTTTTAATGTCTGTAGGATTTGTGGCGATGTTTCATCTTTCATTCCTGTTATTAGTAATTTGTGTCTTCTCCCCTTTTTTTGATCAGTCTAACTAAAGATTTAACAATTCTATTGATATTTTTTTTCAAAGAATCACCTCTTGGTTTTACTGATTTTCTCTAATGCTTTTGGCTTCTATTTCACTTACTTCTACTCTTACCATTTTTATCTCCTTTCTACTTGAGTTTCATTTGCTTTTCTTTTTCCAGTTTGTCAAAGTAGAAACTTAGATGATAATTTGAGACATTTCTTTTCTAACAGAGAACTTAATGTTATAAAATTTTCTCTAAACATTGCTTTAGCTACATCCCTCAAATTTTAAAACATTGAATTTTCATTTTCAGTAAGTTAAAAACATTTTCTAATTCCCCTTGTGGCCAGATGGCCAAAAAGCACAAGAAAAGATGCTCAACATCACTAATTATTAGAGAAATGCAAATGAAAACTACAATGAGCTATCACCTGGCACTGGTCAGAATGACCATCACCCAAAAAAATCTAAAAACAATAAATGCTAGAGAGGGTGTGGAGGAAAGGGAACCCTCCTACATGGTTGGTGGGAATGCAAATTGGTACAGCCACCATGGAGAAGAATATGGAGGTTTCTTAAAAAAACTCAAAATTGAAACTACCATATGACCCAGTAATCCCACTCCTAGGCATATACCCAGAGAAAACCACAATTCAAAAAGATACCTAAAAAAAAAGATACATGCACCTCAATGTTCAGTGCAGCACTATTTACAATAGCCAGGACATGGAAACAACCAAAACGTCCATCAACAGAGGAATGGATAAAGAAGATGTCATATATATACTTGGTGGAATATTACTCACTCATAAAAAAGAACAAAATAATGCCGTCTGTATCAACATGGACGGACCTAGAGACTGTCATACTGAGTCATGTAAGTCAGACACAGACAGATAAACATCATATGATATTGCTTATATGTGGAATCTAAAAAAAAGGAATACAAATGAAGTCTGTATAGAAGCAGAGCCACAGATGTAGAAAACAAACTTATGGCTACCAGGGGGCAAAGAGGGAGAAGGGATAAACTGGGAGTTTGGGATTGACGTAGAAACACTACTATATAAAATAGGTAACTAATAAGAACCTACTGTATAGCACAGGGAACTCTACTCAGTACTCTGTAATGGCCTATATGGGAAAAGAGTCTAAAGAAAGAGTGGATATATGTGTATGTATAACTGATTCACTTTGCTGTACACCTGAAACTAATACAATACTGTAAATCAACTATACTCTAATAAAATTGTTTTTTAAATTTCCTTTGTGGTTTCTTCTTTGGGTTATGTACAAATATGTGGTTTGATTTCCAAATACTTAGGGATTCTCTTGATACCTGTATGTTATTGATTTCTAATGTAACTCTACTGTGGTTAGAGAATATATTTTGTATTATTTTAATCTTCAAAGAATTATTGAGACCTGTTTTATTTCAAAAAAATACAGTCTATCTTGGTAAAAGTTCTTAGCATTTGAAAAGAATTGTGCATTCTGCTTTACTAGGTGGCATGTCCTATAAATGTCAATTAGGTAAAAGTGTAAAAAATCCTAAGGAATCCACAAAAGGCTGCCAGAGTTAATAATAAGTGTATTTAGCAAAGTTGTAGGATACAGGGCAGCATAAAAAAGCTATGTTTTTATGTACTAGCAATGAATTTTCTGGAAATTGAAATAATTACCATTTATGATAACACCCTCTTCCAACAACACAAAAGAAGAGTCTACACATGGACAACACCAGATGGTCGACACCAAAATAAGATTGATTATATTCTTTGTGGCCAACGATGGAGAAGCTCTATACAGTCAGCAAAAACAAGACCAGGAGCTGACTGTGGCTCGGATCATGAAGTCCTTATTGCCAAATTCAGACTGAAATTGAAGAAAGTGGAGAAAACCACTAGACCATTCAGGTATGACCTAAATCAAATCCCTTATGATTATACAGTGAAAGTGAGAAATAGATTTAAGGGCCTAGATCTGATAGACAAAATGCCTGATGAACTATGGACTGAGGTTCGTAACATTGTACAGGAGACAGGGATCAAGACCATCCCCAAGAAAAAGAAATGCAAAAAAGCAAAATGGCTGCCTGAGGAGGCCTTACAAATAGCTGTGAAAAGAAGGGAAGCGAAAAGCAAAGGAGAAAAGGAAAGATATACCCATTTGAATGCAGAGTTCCAAAGAATAGCAAGGAGAGATAAGAAAGCGTTCCTCAGCGATCAGTGCAAAGAAATAGAGGAAAACAATAGAATGGGAAAGACTAGAGATCTCTTCAAGAAAATTAGAGATAGCAAGGGAACATTTCATGCAAAGATGGGAACAATAAAGGAAAGAAATGGTAGGGACCTAACAGAAACAGAAAATATTAAGAAGAGGTGGCAAGAATGCACAGAAGAACTATACAAAAAAGATCTTCACGACCCAGATAATCACCATGGTGTAGTCACTCACCTAGAGCCAGACATCCTGGAATGTGAAGTCAAGTGGGCCTTAGGAAGCATCACTATGAACAAAGCTAGTGGAGGTGATGGAATACCAGTTGAGTTATTTCAAATCCTGGAAGATGACACTGTGAAAGTGCTGCACTCAATATGCCATAAAATTTGGAAAACTCAGCAGTGGCCACAGGACTGGAAAAGGTCAGTTTTCATTCCAATCCCAAAGAAGGGCAATGCCAAAGAACGCTCAAACTACCACACAATTGCACTCATGTCACACGCTAGTAAAGTAATGCTTAAAATTCTCCAAGCCAGGCTTCAGCAATACATGAACCACGCAGAGTACATCATGAGAAATGCTGGGCTGGAGGAAGCACAAACTGGAATCAAGATTGCCAGGAGAGCTATCAATAACTTCAGATATGCAGATGACACCAACTTTATGGCAGAAAGTGAAGAACTAAAGAGCTTCTTGATGAAAGGGAAAGAGAAGAGTGAAAAAGTTGGCTTAAAGTTCAACATTCAGAAAACTAAGATCATGGCATCTGGTCCCATCACTTCATGGCAAATAGATGGGGAAACAGTGGGAACAGTGGCTGACTTTATTTTTCTGGGCTCCAAAATCACTGTGGATGGTGATTGCAGCCATGAAATTAAAAGATGCTTGCTCCTTGCAAGGAAAGTTATGACCAACCTAGACAACATATTCAAAAGCAGAGACATTACTTGACCAACAAAGGTCCATCTAGTCAAGGCTATGGTTTTTCCAGTGATCATGTATGGATGTGAGAGTTGGACTGTGAAGAAAGCTGAGTGCCAAAGAATTGATGCTTTTGAACTGTGGTGTTGGAGAAGACTCTTGAGAGTCCCTTGGACTGCAAGGAGATCCAACCAGCCCATCCTAAAGGACATCAGTCCTGGGTGTTCATTGGAAGGACTGATGTTGAAGCTGAAACTCCAATACTTTGGCCACCTGATGCGAAGAGCTGACTCATTTGAAAAGACCTTGATGCTGGCAAAGATTGAGAGCAGGAGGAGAAGGGGACAACAGAGGATGAGATGGTTGGATGGCATAACAGACTCAATGGACACGGGTTTGGGTGAACTCCGGGAGTTGGTGATGGACAGGGAGGCGTGGCGTGCTGCGGTCCATGGGGTGACAAAGAGTCGGACACAACTGAGCGACTGAACTGAACTGAACAAATAAATATAATAAAATATGTGTAAGTCCTATACACTGAAAACTACAGAGTAGTTGTGTAAGTTGAGAGAAATTACAAAAGGCCTAATTAAAAGGAGAGCTATATCATGCTCCTCAATCAGAAGGCTCAATACTGTTAAGATGTGAATTCTCTTTCTACTGATATATGGATTCAATTCAGTCTTAATCAAAATTCTAGCAAGTATTTTTGTAGAAATTGATAAGCTGATTCTGAAATTTATATAAAGATACAAAGGACTTAAGAGTAGCAAAAACATGAATTTAACCATTTTAAACTTCAGTTTAATAATCCTTTCAAGACTTCCTTGTGCTTCCACTGCAGAGGGCATGGGTTTGATCCCTGGTTAGGGAACTAGGATCCCGCATGCCTTGTGGCACAGCCAAAAAAAAAGGCTCTTCACTGATTTCCCACTGCTTTCAAGAAAAAAAAAAATCTAAATTCCTCAACATGGAATACAAGGCCCTTCACAGTGTAATGCCTGTTTATTTCTCTCATTACATTTTTTCCCTCTTACGCTCGATATTGCTGTTGTTGTTTAGTCACTAAGTCATGTCCGACTCTTTGTCAACCCCATGGACTAGAGCCCACCAGGCTCCTCTGTCCATGGGATTTCCCAGGCAAGAATACTGGAGTGGGTTGCCATTTCTTTCTCCAGGGGATCTTCCCAACCAAGGGATCAAACCTGAATCTCCTGCATTGCCAAGCAGATTCTTTACCAGTGAGCCACCAGAGAATACACACTGATGTTACAGCCACATAAAATGAAAAGTAGTTATAAAAAAAAGAAAAGAAAAGTCGTTGCGAGAATATGTGCTGATCATGACTCTATCTCTGCAAAATTTACTACTTCTGTATGGAATACTTCTTCCACACTGGTCAGAATGTCAATCTATTTTCCAAGAGTCAATTCAAGGGTCAGCTACTCTGTAAAGTTTTCTGTGAATCTCTCAAGTTCAAACAGTATCTTCCTTATATTAATAACAAGCACTTATAATGTGCCTCTGTTATAACATTTATCACATTACACAATGATAATCTGTTTACATGTGTATCTCTCCACTAGACTTTAAGGTTCTAGAAATCAGGGCTTGAGTTAACCTTTTCAATTCCGTACTCCAGTGTTTAATATACTACCTGGCACATACAGGTTCTCAGTAAATACTATGAGGCATGTGGTCGTTCTCATATTATGTTCTGATATCCTTCCAGGGTTATCTTGGATCACTGTGGAGACCAGCTCTAAAAAAGAAACACTTAGCACTATCTTCTCAACCTTTTTCACACAGCAATAGAGTACTCCAAAGTTTCTAATTTAAAGAGGCCAGTCTCCAGCCAACATTGAGTCCTAGTCTTCTTTCATTCATTTCTCTCACCCTCATAAAGCTAACAAATTACTAGGATAAAGAACCCTAAAAGTTTTGTGAGTATATCTCATTGCCATGACTCACCTTCAAATCCAACACGCTCAAGCAGGTTCAGTGGGTACCAAATTAAAGGTTTGTTGCCGACTGGAAGCAGAGGTTTGGGAATACTGGAAGTCAGGTCTGTCATTCGCGATCCCCCTCCAACTGCCATTACAACTGCTTGAAATTCCATTTTTAAAAACTGTAATCACAGAGAAAACCAAGAGAAAAATGTAATAAAATCAATGTACACACAGTATTAATCTTATTTTTATTTAGGTTATTGATATTCACTTATGACAAACATGTCATTTCCAACACCAATAACCAGAATAAGAAAGACTCCTTAGCCACAGTATAAACATCACATTTATCCTATTCTCTTACTGATAAATACTCTCATTTCCAGCCTGGGATTATGGGCTAGAGGGGGGGACATGAATAAAACAAAAATCTGGCTCTTGCTCTTGAGTTGTTGGCAATTAAGAGAAGACAAATGCAGTAAATTACAATACAACATCATTAATACCATGACAGGGATATATCTAAGGTACAGTAGGCATATATAGTGACAATAACACCTAAGTCTTCCTAGAAAACATAGGGAAGGTTTTATAGGAAAGTGATGCTTGAGCTGACTCTTAAAGGAGTAAGAGTTTACCAAGTTGGTTTCTGATATGTGAGTCTGTATTCCCTGAAAAAAATTTTAAAACTTCTGACTAGAATTAATAGCACAAAGACAAGCACATTAGATCTCTGAAAAGTATGAAATGACTTAAGATGCTTCTATTAATTCAGCCACCTGCTCCCATTTTTTCATTACCCCCAACTTGAAATATAACACTATAAACTCAAATGTAGGCTTGTATCTTAACTTAGGTTTGCAGAGCCCAATTACAGAAATAAACCAAGTTAATTTCTTCTTTTCAGACTCAAGGTGATAAATTAAAGTGTTTGACATTCAAAAAAATCTCTTTACAGCTCCTACCACAGAAGAGAGGCACATTAAAAGCTCACAAATCCTTATTGATTTAAAATAGAAGTACTATTTGACTTACAACAAATGATGTAACCTTTTAAAAACAAAGTGAAATTCAATGCTCTGGAAACAAAAATGTATTTAACACCAAACTGGTCAATAATGTTGCTCCTTTATCATAATTTTGATCAGTCCTGGGCTCCTCACATCAGTATCTAAACTGCAACACACACACCCCATACACCCCAGCACAAAGTAAAGGCTCTTACACAACATCCACAACGTAAAGATATGGTACTTTCAATTCCAGCAGGCACTGCCTCAGATTGGTATTTAACTTCAATCTGGCATTATATAAATCTCATAACATCTGATGTTACTATGAAAAGTATTAACACTGGATCCTTAAGAGTTAAAAGACTTGAGTTTGAGTTCTGGTTCTGTCACTTACAGGTGAGGTAACCAGGGGCCTGACATTTAAAACTCAGCGTCCTCAGTTTCTAGAAAAGAGCCTGGTGGTTAAGTTCACAGGCCCTTTAACTAGACTGCCTGGATTTTAATTCTAGCTCTACCATGAATTAGCTGTATGATCCAGGGCAAGCTACATACCTTTCCCAAGCCTCCATTTTCTTAATTTTCTAAGGTGAGGATAATTAGTTTCTACTTCACAGAGTTGTTATAAATATTAAATAAGTAACCCAAGTAAAGCACACAAAACAATGACAAGCATTATATAAGTTTTTGATAATAGACAGGTCATGGAAACTTTCTGTGCCAGCTGAACCATGCTGTTGCATAATTCTGGTCCCTGTATCGCTATTCTTGCTTCCTTAGTTGCCTTTCTCCTGTGTCCAGTATGTAATCACCAATTAAAGACTCAATTGAAGAATCACCTTGTGTATAAAGACATTCTTATCCCTTCCCACCCTCTCAGAGAAGTAACTCTTTTCTCCTTAAAGGCTTCCATTCTATATACAGATCATCTCTACCTTTCAGGATTCACTGCCCATTTTAATTTTTATTATTTCTTGGCTGCCACAGTGTGGCATGTAGGATCTTACTCCCCTCTCCCCCAACCCACCCCCGGGGATGGAACCCACTGCCCCTGCATTGAAGTGTGGAGTCTCAACCACTGTACAGCCAGGGAAGTCCATCTGCCTGTTTATTTAAATGTCTATTTCCTTTGAGTTCCTTAACTGTCATCGCTGTATCCCCAGTACCTGACATAATTCCTGTCAGATGCCAGGCATTCAGTCAGTACTCGTGGAATGAGCATCTGTGAACCTCACAACAACCCAGAGTAAGCGTCAAGTTCAAACATGTGCAGAAGGGACATAACCCAGGTCACTAGGATCTGAGGTTCCTGCTCTCAATGAGGCTCTGGGTGATAATCATGAACATAACTGATACCAGGCAGCCTGACAAATGTCTCAATGTCACTGCCACGACTCTGAGCGATGGGAATCAAGGCAAAAACTCGCTAGCCACTCAGGCTTTAGAGAGGGTGTTCATGGCATCTTCAACCTGCCTCCGATACAGCCCTCATTGCCTTCTCCCTTTGTAAATTGATAAAAACCCCAAATCACAACTGATCTCTCAGCCAGACTTTATTGTATTGCTCTTTGTATTTGTATCTTGCACCTAAAACAACCAAAAACAGAATAAAAGAACGAAGGACTTTTAAGTGGAAAGGATCAGGCACTGTGCGCAGGGCGTCCGGTGCTCACTCGCTGTGACTTCCAGATCCTCCCCTCCCTGAAACAATTTCCTCAACTTTTGCACAAGGTGGCTGGCTCGGATGCTCCCCGAGCTTCCTTTTAGTTCGGCCGCTTGGCTCCGCGGCCAGGTCCGGGAGGCACTCGAGCTGGCGACTCGGGCTCTGCACCCCTGCCACCCCCTCGGGCCCTCCTCTGCAAGGCTTGAGGAGCCCGCCTCCCTCCGGTGAAGTGAGGCTCGGCGGCCTCCACCGCGCGGCTCCCCCCGCCAGCCCGCTCGTGCGCGGCCTGGCAGCGCAGAAGCCGCAGCTTTACCTCAGGTCCCCGCGCGCCGCCACGGTTCCCAGCGCTCCCCGCGCTCCCCACGCCGCCGCCGACTGACAGCCAAAAGGCGCAGGCGCACGATGGCCGGGCAGATCGATGGAACGCGCTGGGCAGGCCCGCAGAGAAGAAAACGAGCACCGAGTAATAGATGACGGCGGAGAAGGGCGCCACGGGGAGGAGGGGAGGAGTAGAGGAGGCGGGGCCGCCGGAGCCTTTTCATTCATTCACAAGTTACCAACGCCCACTGAGCGTCCCTCACGTTGCGGGGGAACTAGTCACAGTCTCTTCCTTCAGGCAATTCTCCTTCTAAGACCTGGTCCCTACTACCACTCTGCGGAAGGACAGCTCATTGGGAGCTGCGGTTTAGGGCTGACCAGTGGAGAAATCACCAAGGATTGCCAAGGTTTTCTATGTCCAGTGAGGTCTAATGTGGCCACTCAGCCTTGGCTTTCTGAACCAGATTATTATGGTATGGAAAACATCCACCTTTAGCCATCAAAAGTTGGTCGAGAGTGTGGGATTCGGGAAGATCTCACTGTAATGGTGGGGAAAATCCCCTGGAGGAGGGCATAGCAACCCACTCCAGTATCCTTGTCTGGAAAACCCCATGGACAGAGGAGCCTGGCGGTCTACAGTGCATAAGGTTGCCCAGAGTCAGACACTACTGAAGCGACTTAGCAGCACTGTGATGGTGATAGTGAACAGTGGCTTGGAGAGAGTGAGTCAAATGAATATCTTGGGTAAGAGCCTTCCAAGAAGACTAGCCAGCAAGTGCAAAGGACTTGGAGAGAGAAGGCAACTTCAGAGAACAACAAAGAAGCCAACAGAGCTGAAGAAAAGTGAGCTGGGGGAGAGTGGATGACGGCAGAGGAAGCCAGAGAGACAATGGGGGAGAAGGTGGAGAATTCAGATCCTGTGGGTCTTGTAGGCATTGTGTGGACCTTGACTTGTGCAGAGGAGCAGTGATATAACAGGCTTTTAAAGGATCACTGTGGTTGCTGTTTTGATAATAGAATCTCTGCTTCCAGAGACCAGTTAAGAAGCTGCAACATCCGGATGGAGAACCCAAACAGCTGAGTCTAGACTCCAACAATTGTGAGATAACAATAAAATAATTCTTTTTTGTTTGTTTTGTTTTAAGCAGTACATTTTAAAGAAAGATTGTTAAGCTGCATTATGTGGTTTTGGGTGGGGGTTGTGTGGTTTCTGTTTTGTTGGCCACGCTGCTGGGCTCAAGCGATCTTAGTTCCTCAACCAGGAATTGAACCTAAGCCTTGGCAGTGAAAGCATGGAGTCCTAACCACTGGACCACCAGGGGATTCCGTAAACTACATTGAATAACAGGAACAATGGTCGTTCTCTCTTTTGGAAGCTTCCTCTTTTTCTATCCATCTCTTTTAATAATATTTCTTTAATTAAAAAAAAGTATTTGTTTTATTTTTGGCTGCATTGGATCTCTGTTGCTGTGCAAGGGCTTTCTCTGGTTGGGTGAGTGGAGCTACTCTTGCTTGTTGTGCACAGGCTTCTCGATGCCGTGGCTTCTTCTGTTGCAGAGCACAGGCTCTGAGGCACGAGGGCTTTAGCAGTTGTGGCACACAGGATTAGCTGCTCAGTGCCACGTGGAATCTTTCCCAGCCAGGAATCAAACCCATGTTCCCTGCATTGGCAGGTGGATTCTTAACCACTGGACCACCAGGGAAGTCCTCTATCCATCTGTTAAAACTTTAGTTACCTTAGCTCCCTGCCAGTTAGGAAGCGGAGTCTAACTTCTGCAATAAAAATAAAGGAATTTGACTTCATTCAACAATATTTATTGCATGCCTAATATGTGCCAACCAGTGTCTGAGATCCTAGATAGTGGGACTACAACAATCACCAAGAAAGACAGGACTTGTACTTTCCCCCCGACTTTCAGCCAGAAGAGTAGGAGCTCAGCCTAGAACATACTGGAAAAAAAAAAAGTCCTGTGGCTACATCCATAAAACTAGCCTATCTGTGCCCTGCCTCTCTTTCACTTTAGAATGCTGGTGATGAGTTATTGGAAAATTACTTAGCTCTAAACACTGAATTGGTAAAGGGAGCCATGGAATGATTGCTTTGGCCACAGGAGACCTGAAACTTGATTACCATTTCCTTCTGCAGCAAGATTCTTTCTCTCTTTGGTATTAGCTCAAGCAAGCAGAAGCCTTGGGAATTACAGCATGGTTTTGAGGTCAGAACTAGTTATGAAGTAAGAACAGCATTCAACCTCATATCTGGCATCCATTTTAAATGCTCATGTTTAAATTAGCAAATGTTTTCAGGGAACTGGAGGACTTTCTCCTCTAGTTAAAGGAAGTAGTTGAAGGATTACTTCAATTTAAACTCACTTTAAATTATTCCCTTGGAGCAGTATGTTTTGGTTTCTGGACTCTTTACAGTCTTAAAAATTATCGGAAGCTTCAAAGAGCTTTTGTTTGTATAGGTTGAATCTGTCGATACCAACCATATTAAAAATTCAAACAGAAATTTTAAAAACATTAATTCATAAAAAATAGAAACAAAACCATTACATGGTAACAGTAACACTTTATTGAAAACAACTATGTTTTCAAAAGAAAAAATTTAGTGAGAAGAATGCAATGGTTTCATCTTTCTTTTGCAAACCTCATTAATGTCTGGCTTAATAGAGAACAGCTGAATTTTCCCATCAGTTGTGATATATGGTTTGGGGTGATGAAAACCTGACCTCACACAGATACATAGTCGGAAAAAAGAAAGAGATTTTAATAGTCTTTGTCAAATAATTGTGAGTATTCTTCAGTACTACACACTAAACTCAAGAAATGGTAGTTTGTTAACGATTAGTTGTGATATAGAATCATTTGTATCAATGAACATTTTGTACTGTTATAATACTTGCATTTTGAATAGGCATTTTACCCATGTATGATTTTGCAACTTGATGCATTGCTCATTTGTAAAATATTGATTCACTAAATTATGCAGATCTTCCCAATGTTGACTCATTATACAATATTTTTAAAATCACACTTGTTAATACCACCACCAATCATTAGAAAAGTCCTTAATGGAGACTTCTGTGGTGGTACAGTGGATAAGAACCTGCCTGCCAGTGCAGGGGGCAGGGGTTTGATCCCTGGTCCAGGAAGATTCCACATGCCATGGAGCAACTAGGCCTGTGCTCCACAGCTACTGAAGCCTGTGCCTCTAGAGCCTGTGCTCTGCAACAAGAGAAGCCACCACGATGAGAAGCCCGTGTACCACAATGAAGAATAGCCCTCAGTCTCTGCAACTAGAGAAAGCCTGTGTGCAGCAATGAAGACCCAGAACAGCCAATAAATAAACAGATAGACAGATAAAGTCCTTAAGAATGCTGGCAAGCTTGGGACAAGTTTCCCAAACTTCTTTTCTCTTGAAAGCTCAGATATCATCATTGTTAGTGGTTTTCCTTGAAATGACAGGCTTACTTCACTCATCTTGATAAATTTCGTCCAGTTTGTCAGTTGTTCTTTTGAGAAAATACAGTGTTCTGTGAAAAAAGCAGGAGTTCACAAACGAAACGATGGCACAAGTTTTCTGGAGACAGTCATCATACTTATTTCGTATGCACAGAAGTGTTACATGTGTACTTCCCATTTCATCACATAGAATATTAAAAAGACGTGTGCTCAAGGACAAAGATTTAATAAAATTATTTTATTGCCTCATCAAAGACATTCTTAGGTAGAACTTACTTTGTTTTATTATTTTTTAGTTTTTTTATGGTAAGCCTGTGGCAGTGAAGAATACAGGGACCATTAATACAGTTTGGCTCTGTATAGCAGTATTAATACAGCATCAATACTGCTCTGATTGATGCTAAAGCACCAGCAGTTTTATCCAGCATTGCTTTTGCATGATCAGTGCAAATATCAATACAGTGAAAGAGGCAGAATTTCAGTATTATTATGAAAGTAATATTAACTCAACAGACCCCCTGAAAGGGTCTTGGGAAATTGCTGAGGTCCATGGAGCATATTTTAAGAACTGTTGCCTTGTGGATTTCTTGCCGGCTCCCACTGCTTCTACTTCTTACATTATGGCACTCACCACAAAGGACTGTCATTCTCCTTTTTCAGGTTTTCTGTATCACACTGGGAACCCCCTGAGGACAAAGACTGTATCTTATTTGCTAAAAAGACTTTATATCTGCAGAGAGAGGTCTTTGCAGATCTTAGAATCTGGGACATGCTAAGTAAATAATAATTGGGCGAATTAGAAATTTCTCATAAATTTTCCCTTGTCATCCCATTTGGTAGTACAAAAACTGGGCTGAGGGCCTGGATCACTGACAACACCTCTTCTAAACATTTCTTTTCACTAAGTTAATCGTAATTATTAGCCCTCATGCCTAGCCTCACTCTTATTATTTACTTTTCATTTACTTTTATTTATTTTTAATTATTAATCACATGGGAAGTATTTAATAAATGATTATCAAATACACTATTCCCTATAATGTTTGTTTCTTTCCTGTTCACATTTCTTCCCCCAAAGGATGTTTATGTGTATGTGTCTGTATGTGGTAGGGAAATCGTTTAAGAAGGTCAGGCTCTAAGTTTGCTTTGAACTGTGGGAGACAAAAGAAACTTTTCAAAAGTTGGACCTTGGCTCAGAAATAGTCTTCCCACAGTCTGCAAGAAATCTCTCTTTGGGAATTTACTGGCCATATCACAATATTCATCTACTCCATCTGGCTGAGGACATGTCACTGGGACAGGGAATTATTTTTAGAGTGCTGAGTGAAGGATAAAAATGGAAAGAGAAACTCTTCTTTGGCAACCAATTTCAGGTCCTAAAATATTTTTGCTTTATTTTTGTAAATAAGCCCAGCAGCTTCCTAATAGATTCATGATAAGTTAGAGAGCAAATGATGCTACAGTGTTTTTATAGAGCTAGGAAAGAACCTTCATTAATTAGGAATTCAATATTTCTTTTCAAGCACATAGAATTTTCATTGTTGGTGGTTTTGAAGGTCAGAATCTGGATATTTATGCTTTAAACTGATCACTTTAAAAATAAGTGATTTAATCAATTTTTAATTTTCTTCCTTTATTGGAAAAACCTTCAGATATCTGATTTTCCTTGTTTTTAAATTTCAAAGTACAGTTTATGGGCCACAGTTCATTTATTTAACAGCTATTTGTTGAATGACTACTATGTGCCGAGAATAGTTTTGGGCTCTTAGGATATATTAGTGAACAAAAAAGGATCCAGCCTTCATCTTAGCTGGGAGAGGCAGCATAAGTAAAAAAGAAGTTTAAATAATAAATCAGTAAACAGTGCCATATATTAAAAAGTGATAAGTACTTTGGGAAAATGAAAAAAGTTAGGCAGGGAGGAGGGACAGGGAGAGGGAGAACACCATATTGACAGCATAAAGTTTTAGCGTTTTACAGAAGTTACTGAAATTTGGGAACTGTGTCTCATTTAAATCTGTCCACAACTTTCTATCTAATAAATTTAGAAATAAATACAAAAGGAACAGGCAACATCAGTAGAAATGGTGGAATAAATTCCTCCAAGAATTCTCTCCTCCATAAAAGGAGAGGAGAATAATATAAAAAATTGTCAGAATCAACTTGGATAATGATGGATGTGCATCATGAGAAAACAATCATGTCACTTAAAAATTTTTTTTAAATATAGGTAGACAATGTATTGTTAATTAAAATTTTAAAATAAAATATGTATTTATGTGGCTACATTGGGCAGCACATGGGATCTTTAGTTGCATCATGCGAAACTTTAATTGCAGCTTGTGGGAGCTAGTTCCCTGACCAGAGACCAAACCTGGGCTCCTGCATCAGGAGCATGGAGTCTCAGCCACTGGACCACCAGGGAAGTCCTCATGTCACTTTTTAAAGTCTGCTGGTGATTAGTAACTGCATATCTCTTATTCAGTTCATTCACAGACAGCAAAGACTGTAACTGTGTTAATTTCTTGTCTCCCAGTGATAAACCCATGTGACATTAAAAAAAAAAGGATAATTGAGAATTGGCCAACAAAATGAAAGTGTAGCTAATAAATGAGAAGTGATAATGGCAAAAGTGAAATTCAAAAGGTCTGTAGTTGTGGTACATGAACTCTTAGCTGTAGCATGTGGCATTGATGTAGTTCCCTGACCAGGGATTGAACCCAGGCCCCCTGCATTAGGAGCACGGAGTCTTAGCCACCAGACCACCGTTGTGTGTGTGCTTAGTCACTCAGTCATATCTGACTCTTTGCGATGCTAGGTACTGTAGCCCACTAGGCTCCCCTGTCCATAGAATTTTCCAGGCAAGAATAGTGCAGTGGGTTGCCTTTTCCTTTTCCAGGAGACCTTCCCCACCCAGGGATTGAAACCACATCTCCTGAGTCTCATGCATTGCTGGCAGGTTCTTTACCCAATGCGCCACCTGAAAAGGTTTGAACCACCAGGGAAGTACTTAATTCATAAAAATTGTAAAGTTTGTATATTAGAAAAGAACATATATGAAATTAAATGGCAAAGTACAGGCTGAGAAGACATATTTATAACACCTGACACAACAAAGCGGTTAATATTCAGGACACAGCGCCTTAGTTACCACGTCAGCAGGCTTTGGAGCTGGCAGACTGTCATCCAAATCCTAACTTCATTACTTACTACCTACCCTGGGCAAGTTAATTAATCTTTGCTTGAGTTTCCCAGATGGCTCAGTGGTAAAGAGTCTGCCTAACGATGCAGGAGATGTGGGTTCGATCCCTGGGTCAGGGAGATCCCCTGGAGGAAGAAATGACAACCCATTCCAGTATTCTTGCCTGAAAAGTCTCATGGACAGAGAAGCCTGGTGGGCCATAGTCCATGGGCTTGCAGAGTCAGACACACCTGAGCATGCAGGCCAGGTCTCTCATCTGGAGATGAGTAGAATAATAGTACTTACTTCACAGAGTTGTTGAGAAGATAAAACAAGATAATGCATGAACAGCACTTAGCACACTGCCTCGCTGTGCTTATTATTTTAGTACTACACAAAGATTGTTACAAATCAATAAGAAAAGAATAATGAATCTAAAGAATAGAAAAATGGGTGAAAATAAAGAGCAGTTCCTAAAGAAGAAAAATAATTGCTCAATGCTGTAAATAATCAAAGCAGTGCAAATTAAAATAACAATCGTACAATTTTTCTCTGTGTTAAATTCAATGCCCAGAGTTGGTAAGAGTTTAGGAAATAGACACTAATGGGAGTGAAAATTGATACATCCTTCCTAGAGGGCAATTCAGCAGTTTGATGAAGCAATTTTAGGAAGTTATTCTAAGAAAATAAATAGGTATGCAAGGATATATGCATGAGGATGTTTATTATAACATTTATAGTTTTTAATACAGAAATTTGTAAACAACCTTAATGTCCATCTGTTGAGGGTTTGAAATGAATACAAGTTATGAAATGCCTTATAATGTAATACAATGCAGCCAATAAAAATAATGGTGAAAATGAGTATCACCCTTGTTCCAGCAACCATTATTTCCTGCTTGGATTCCTCCTTGCCTGTAGTCTCTCCCTCTCAATTCATTCTCTACGGGGCTGCCAAAAGCAATCTAATCATGTCACTCCTTTGCTGAACCCTCTCATGGCTGCTCAACATAAAACCCTCTAAAAACCTCCGAGGCGAGTCTCATCTCTTTCTTCCCTTTACACTCCAGTAACACAGGACTCAACATGCTTCTCAGTTGGTTTTTGTACCATTATTCTCCCTAAGGATTTAGTATTTCTCTGAGCCGCTTTTTTTTTTTAATTCTTTGGTATTCCCATTTCCTATTCTTTTTAAAAAAAATTATTTATTATTTTTGGCAGCCCTTGGTCTTGGTTGCAGTGCATGGCTTCTTTACTGTGTGGGCCTTCTCTAGTTGCTGCTCAGGCTTAGTTGCTTTGGGGCATGCGGGATCCTCATTCCCGGACCAGGGATCCAATTCCTGTCTCCTGTATTGACAGGCAGATTTCAAGCACTGGACCACCAGGGAAGTCCCCGCTGAGCCACTTTAGTTAGAATCATCTGATTCTGTCTTCTAATGAAATCCATCACTTCTTCTCTGGAGCTCTTACATGAATGTTATTAAATGTTGTTTATGTGTGCCTGCTCAGTCGTGTCCAACTCCTTGCTACTCCATGGACTGTAACCCGCCAGGCTCCTCTGCCCATGGAATTTCCCAGGCAAGAATCCTGGAGAGGGCTGCCATTTCCTCCTCCAGGGGATCTTCCCCACCCACGGTTCCAACCGAGTCTCTTGCAAGGGCAGGGGAATTCTTTACCACTAGCGCCATCTGGGAAGCCCGTTATTTATGCGATTACCTGTTTAATAAGTGTCTCTTCGGGCTTGCCAGGAGGTGCTAATGGTAGAGTCCTCCTTCCAATCCAGGAGACACAGGTGAGGCAGGTTCCATCCCTGGGTGGGGAAGGTCCCCTGGAAGAGGGCATGGCAACCCACTCCAGTATTCTTGCCTGAAAAATCCCATGGACAGACGAGCCTACCCGGTTACAGTCCATGGAATCGCAAAAAATGTAGGACATGACTGAGTGAGCACTGGCCACACCCTTAAAGGTAAAATCCCAAGATGACAAAAATGATCTGTGTAACCATTTTACCCATTGTAGCCAGCGTGACTCCTGACATAGCTGCTCCAAGTATTCACTGAATGAATAAATGAATGAATGAAAAGCAAGTTACAAAACACACAATGTGGGTCCAATTTGGTAAAAGACAGATCAAAGACTTGTGTGGCAGGTACTTGCTCAGACGTGTCTGATTCTCTTAGGTCCCATGTCTGTAGCTCTCCAGGCTCTCCTGTCCATAGGATTTCCCAGGCAAGAATACTGGAGTGGGTTGCCATTTCCTCCTTCAGGGCATCTTGACAACCCACGGATCCAACCCGCGTCACCTGCATCTCCTGCATTAGCAGGCGGATCCTTTACGGCGGAGTCCCCTGTGAAGCCCTTTGGATTCTTGACCACTGAACTACCTGGAAAGCCCTTCGTGTGGCCACTACCAGAAATAGACTACCTCCGGCAGGTTCGTGCTGGCCAAGCCTTTCCCTGAAGAGCAGAGAAGGGGAAGGAGGAGAGAATCCCCGGGTGGAGGGACTAGGTGGGGGGAACTTGCCGGGAAGCGCGGAGCTGGGCGGGAGTAGCTGCCTCTCCGGCTCCAGCGCCTCCGGCAGAAAAAGACTGCAGGAGGAACGGGGCCGGTCTCCTGCGGACCACCCAAGGCGTAGGGGTCAGGAAGCCGCAGGGCCAGGCAGGCTCATCTGGAGCATCAGATTCCAAATTACGGAGTGGTGGTCTTGAGGATGCACACACCCCGGAATGCGGAGCGGAGCGGATCTCAGAGCCCAGGTGGAGTTTTCCCGCAGGACGGCGTCAGGGCGCGCCCTAGAGGGCATCGTGGGGAAGCGGTGGGAGAGCGCGACTTCTCTGGGGACCGTGCTTGAGGAGGACGGCCCCCTGTGGGGAATGCATCCACCTGGAGGGATCTCTTGGGAGTGTGTGTGGGGGAGTACTTGTTCTGAGACTGCACCTTAGCTGTGTGGTTCCTGGAGGCGGCGTGGGGGTGGGTAGCCACTCTGCTGCCTCTTCTGTCACTTCCTGACTTGGGTGTTTTATCCGCCATTGCAAGCTCTGTCCTCTAGGATGTCAGATTCTTCTGCCCACTTGATTCCCGAAGGCGGACTCCCACCCTCCACATCACCACATCCATCCCAGAAGACACCAGGCCTGCTTTATTCCTGCTTCTGGGCAGAGGACTCCTTATTTCCCCTCTCAGCTCCAGATTTCATGTTTGCACTGAGAAGCCCTACCACTCCCACTTGACACATGTCTCCTTGGCTCCTGGCAGGGCCCCTGAGTCCTGGAACAGTCTTCTTTAACATCCCTCAGGAGCCCAATAAACATACTCTGAAGGAATGAATTCATCCATTTACTCAACTTTTCCATGTGCAAGAGCTTCTTGGATGGAGTGTCACGGAAGCTCTTAAGGGAGAAAAGGCTGGGGCAGGACATGCATAAAACCTAGGAGGAGGTTTAAAGCCTAGGTTTTGTTTTAAAGTTGGGTAAAGAGGAGCTCGGATAAGACAATGGCAACCCATTCCAGTACTCTTGCCTGGAAAATCCCATGGATGGAGGAGGCTGGTAGGCTGCAGTCCATGGGGTCGCTAGGAGTCGGACACGACTGAGCGACTTCGCTTTCACTTTTCACTTTCACGCATTGGAGAAGGAAATGGCAACCCACTCCAGTGTTCTTGCCTGGAGAATCCCAGGGACGGGGGAGCCTGGTGGGCTGCCATCTATGGGGTCACACAGAGTCGGACACGACTGAAGTGACTTAGCAGCAGCAGCAGCGGTAGTAGAGGTTTAATGTTGAGTAGCTATATATTCTGAGTCAGGGACAGTGGTGGCACTTTGTCAGTTGGTACTGAGTTGGAGAAAGAAAGTTGGAGCTCACACCTTGAGGATGGAGGGAGAGGAGGAAAAGACCAGTATGTGAGGAGGAGGGTGTTCAGTTGTTGCTTTATTCTTGATTCAGGTGACCAAGGAGGATGGCTATCACTCCCTATCCATCCCTGGAGACTTGTTGGGGTAGGAGCCTCCGTCCCCCTTCCCCGCCCCCACAAAGTTTTAGTCTTGGCTGAAACCAGAGAAAAATATGGAGAAAAAAAAAAAGGAGTCAAAAACTGAAACAAAGTCCATGAGGTGGGGAGCTAGAAGAAGGCCCCCTTCAAGTAGCTCAGGCCTGGCAGCTTGTGCTGGGCTTGTGGAAGATTCCTCTCACAAGAGGTGAAATAGCTCTAGAAGCAAACCCGAGCACGTGTAGGGCTTGAGGGTCTGTGGGGCTGGGCCACCTGTGTCAACCCGCTGCTCCCACTTCAGCCGCACCCAGGGGTGCAGTGCACTGGCGTTTTCTGCTCAGACTGCGCTGGTCCAGGGAAGCTGTCTGCCCTGGGTGCTCAGGGGGAGACCGCACGGGACCGGCGCAGGCGCAATCCTGCAGGCCCGCGACTGCCCCCTGGCGCCGACTCACTCCTCCCAAGGGCTCATGTCGGTGTCAATGGCCACACAGTTGTAGGCAGCATATCGGAGCTTCTCCTCACACACCTTGGCGCTGTGGGGGGCAGGGAGTTGTTCAGCACCAGGTGTAGAGGCCCCTCCATCATGACCAGGGGCTCTGGGACTCCAATTTGTACCCTGAAGCCCTCCTCCACCCTAGGATGTCACATTTCCCAGAAGCCCCACTCCCCAGGCTGGAACTTAGGGAACCCACCTGGCATAGTGCGGCAGGAAGAGGGTGCTGGAGCAGGTGGAAGACTCGGGCAGCGCATCTGTGGTCTCATAGCTGGGGGTGTGGAGGGACCAGAGATGAGGAAAATTGGAGGGGCACAGGGCAGCGTCTGACAGGGGAATGTGTGCGTGGCGGAGGGCAAAGGCCAGCCACAGGCTCTTCCGACTAGGCCTCCCCCTCCATCGGCTCTCACCCCAGCTTGTCTGGGTAGATGTAGATCCGTGCCGGCAGACGGCTGCGGCCAGTGACAAAGCGCAGGAAGCGGCTCCGGTCCTCTGACAGAGGAGAAGGAAATCAGTGCCCATGTGCTGGTGGAGGAAACTCGACCACCTCCCCCATCTCTGTATCCCAGGAGTGGAGTCTGAACCCAGGCAGTCCTCTGCCCTCTCCACTGACCGTTGGTGAAGTTGTTCAGTGCCTCCCAGAAGTACTGCACCCGCGTGTCAGATGGCTCGAAGTCCTCAAACCGGGCTGGTGGGACAAAGCCACACAGAATTCATTCTGAGGTCCTTAAGCCCCACCCTGGGACTGTGCTGCCCGGCCCCACACTCACTGAGCTTGCGCAGGGCATCCACAGTGACCTCTGGGTCCCCGCACACCTTCTTCTCCAATTCTTGCCACGTCAGCAAGTCCAGCACAGCCTGCGGCACCACCTTCAGCAGACCTGCCTGCATGGCTGCCACCTGGGGAGAGGGAGAAGGCCTGGCTGGAGAAGACAGCACAACTCCCAGCTCTGGGTGTGGTGGGGACACCTGGCCTCCACTCACGGAGATAAAGTACCTCTGTGCCCCACAGATCAGCAAGAATATGGGGCAGAGGGGTGGTAGGGGCCAGAGCTCTTGGGCTGGGTTCTGGTGGCCCCTTGGGCTGGGCTCTGGCTCCTGGGAGCTGTCCACAGCTCTCTGTTCCACTGGCCTCTGGGTAGTACCTGCTCCTTGCTCTCTTCTAGCCGTGCCTTCTGCACCAGTTGGATGAAACGGGAACGGTCCTCATATCCCACCACGATGCCTGAACCCCCAGGGATCAGCTCCACCACCTGCTGGTCACTCAGCACAGTGGTGAATGTTAGCTCCTTCCCAAATTTGAACTCAAATGTCTCCTTGTCCATTCCTTCCATCACTTCCAAGAGCTTCACCTGGGGGTTGAAGAGAGACAGGAAGGTCAGCTTTTCATTGTGGAGATAGTCTTGTTTTTCCTCAAGAAGCTCACAGGAAAGCAGGGGAGGCAGCCAGGCAAGGCGGTTGTTATGCAGGCAGTGAGAGCAGTGAGGGGGTTAGTAGACAGGCTGTGAAGCCCAGCATCAAGATGATGCCTAACCAGCCACGGAGATCAGGGAAGGTGTCCTGGGGGAAGTGGCATCTAAGCTGAGACCCAAATGATTGGCTGGGCCACCAGGAAGTCAGGAGAGAGAACATCTTAAAATAAGGTGAAAAAGGCAAAAGGCCTGAGGAACCTAACTGGGCAAGTGTCCAGAGATACAGGAGTCATGTAAGGTCTTTTCAGACTCTGCATTTTATCCTAAGCCCAGGGTGGACCATTGAAGGGATTATGGAGATCAGATGGGTAAGAAGGGAGACATGGTCACCAGATCTGCAATCAGTGGCTGGATCAGGAAGGAAGGTGACTAAACCCGAGGGACAGAAGTGAGATGGGAGAGGTGGGGAGATTCCAAAGGCAGATGTGACAGAATGTGGGAGGTGAGGGAGGAGAAAGAAGAGTAAAGAATGACCCTGAGGGGCTTGGCAAGGGGAGGGGTGGGTGGTGGTGCCACTGTGAGACAGGGAGTCCTAGAGGGAGAGGATGAAGAGTGTGCTGAGCCCAAGGTGCCATCTTGGGAGAGAAATCCAGCAGGTAAATGCATATATAGCCCTCGGCTTAGCAGAGAGGCTGGGTCCAGAGGTAATTAATCTTTTCAGGGTCACCAGAACAGTGACAGGAATTGAAGCTATGGGAGTACATGGGTGGGAAAGGGGAAACCTGTGTGGTACGAGAAGGTTCAGGACAGCCTAGGGGTGCAATAAGCTTGAGAGCTGGGCAGAGAAACCCAGTCCAGGCCCTAACTCACCAGCACAGAGTCCACAGCTGGGAAGTCCTTGCTCCAGCTCACCTCCTCACCAGAGAGCTGCTTCCACACGAAACCCGGTAGAGCCAGGACCTGTGGGACAAACACTGCTGTCTTCGTGCCCCGAACTGCCCGGGTTTGGCTGGCTCTTCTTTCCAAGAGCCAGGACTAAGCTGGTAGGGTGCAGATTAGGCTACTCACCAGGAACTCCTTACCCCGAAGGGCAGCCCCCATCAGCTGTCCAATCCACTCATACTTGGCAAAGTCCCGGCAGGAGGGGTTGGGCACATACATGTCCCGGGCCTCGCCTGTGCCGTTGCCCTGCCCCCGAGACAGAGCTGTCAGCATGGCCTGTGATGGACCCACCTGTGTTACCCCAGATGCCTCAACGACTTCCTTGAACACCTTCCCTGCCTGAACACCTTCCGCGGAGCGGCCCTGAAGGAGCCCTCTGAACATACAATGACTCCATCAGTCTGCCCAGAAGCTGCCCCGGGCAGTTCAGTCTCTCCCTGTTCCTTCTCCGGCTTAGTCTGGGGCCTGGGAGGTGTGCAGAGACAGAACAGCAGAAACAACTTGGGAGGTGGGGGGGGCTTACCTGGTTGGCCGTTCGTACAAAGAAGGGCAGAGGCACAGGGGTGTCCGCCGAGCTAGGGCACAGTTCTTCTGACATGTCTGCCAAGCTGTCCCGGAAACCACCTCCTAAAAGGACAGACAGATGCTCTCAGCTGAGGCACACAAGAGCCCCAGCCCCCATGATGGGGTAAGAAGCAAGCCCCCTATCTAGCTTAGCTGGTCACCCCAGATAACCCAACCACTCTCAATATGGCAGGACTCTTGCTACTGGCCCTCAAGGCCTCACCTTGGTCAATGATGCCTTCTGCAATGAATTTACACTCCCACCACTGGTCATAGCGCATGGGCCACCTGTAAGGAGGGGTAAGTCTCTATCATTACACCAGGCTAGGGCTCAGGATGACCCACCAGCCCAGGGTCGACCCAGGAGTAGGGGCTACAGAGGGGTAATGCTGAGGGGTCCAGAGGCAGTGTGTGGGTGGACATGGGTCCATGTGTGCCCTGAGCAGGTCCCCTGCCCCCAAGCCATACCTGTAGTCCAGGGGCTTTTCATACTTGTCAGAGGGCTTGAGGCCTTCGTAAACCTGGGGCCAGGGAGAAGGGGTGGGAGCTGTGAGAACGTCCGACCCCACTCTTGCCCAAAGGCCTTGCTCAGGTCCCTCCTGGCCCAGTGCCCCCTAGTCCCCCTGCTGACCCGCCCTTGCTCTGACCCCAGGTGACCAGACCTGGGTGAAGACAGCGTTCTTGCACGCGGGATCCCGTAAGGGGCAGGCACGGTGTTCCATGGCAAGGCGCCGGTTGATGTACAGACGTGGCATGAAGCTGGGCTTGCTGCTCTCTGAGTCACGCAGGCACTGGGCCACCAGGCCTGGCCGCTGGCGTGACAGCAGCAGGAACTGCTTCACTTGCTGGTGGGGAGAAGTGGCCAGAGCGGGGCTGGCAGGCAGTCAGCCTCTGTCCAGGCCCTGGAACATTTCTCTGTTCCAACCCCACGGGGCCAGTTCAAGCCTACTCTATCCCTGGTCCTTGCTTTCAGTCTCTTCCTTAGTCCAGCCACTAGGGGAAGCTTTCTAAAACCCAATTTTGTCGTTACCTTACATAAAAACCCAACTTTGTCGTTATCTTACATAAAAACTTCCCAATGGCTCCACTGACCAGGAACAAAGTCTAGCCCCGGTGCCCTTGGCTACCAGGGCCAGCCTCCTGCCCACCTCTTCCTGCCTCATCCCATGTCACACTCACATCTATTGCTATGCTTCTCTCAAGTCATCCTGAGCAGCTAGGAACTCCCAGTGGGCACCTTTCATATAACCTGCCCTGTCCATGCTGTCACCTCTCCTCCCCAAGCTCTGTGTATTTCACATACTCTCTGGCAAATAGGACCCTAAACACTAAATTTTGATTATTTGTGTCTGGATTTCTTCCTATGTTCCCAGAGCCTAGCTAAGTCTAGGCCTAGAGTAGATCTAAGAACTTTCTGATGAAGCGTGAACAACTGCAGAAAGGGGTGCCCAGTGCCAAGACCAGCACTGAGTGAGTCAGGCTCACCTTAATCTCACTAAAGGTGCCCAGCGTGTGGTCCCAGGCCGGTACCAGGTGGTGCAGGACGCTGTCTAAGATCTTTATGAATCTGGGGAGGTTGAGTAAAGGTAATTGCGGCTGAAGTCATAGATGCAAGACCCTCTCAGCACCCCCAACACACAGGGACAGGAGAAGGCAGGGCCCAGGGGCTCTCTGCCTCTTGAAGTGGAATAGCATACGATATAAGGTCAGACAAAAGGCTCAGGATGGGGGGTGGGGGGAGGGACTAACTGGCCCAGGACCACAGCCACCTCTGCAGGAGAACAGCTCTGCGGTACAGTACTTCCGGGTCAGTGCCTTCTAGGCGTGGGTATCGCACGAGATTGGTGGGCTGAAACAGGTCTGCATTTAGCCCTAATTCTCGCTGTCTAGAAGACTTGATCTTGACCCCTCGAAGACGCACATCAATCCCGTCATCTGGGGGAAGAGTCAGAGTGAGCTCACTTATGGCGCCTGCTGCCTCTTTGGCCCCGAGACCTGAGAATGGCTCCTTAATGCTCAGCTTTGTGTCACCCTTAGTCCCTAGAAACTTGGGACCTTTGGGATCCCCTTCTATCACCCGATTCTGATGATTATATTCTGTGCTAGTTCCTCCATCCACCACTATAATATGGGGATGCCTGAAGGTCCCAACTCCATTCCTCTTCCAGGGGAGCCCAAGCACTTCTATGGCTTTAAGGCAGGCCTATACCCAGCACCGTCCCCTTGGCTTGGGCCCCAAAGCTTCAGATCTTGGCATTAGTTCAGTTGTCACCTTTATCCCAACTCCAAGTCCATCTCCTTCACTCCACACTCACTGCCAGCTAACCCCCATCTACATGCTGTGGCTCCCTTTCCCTCCTTATGGCCTTAAGCCCCACCTCGGCACTCGACGATGCGGATCTCGATGATTGGGAGGTGGACAGTCATGTCCTCCAGGACACAGACGTCCCCGATCAGGGTCCTGAGGGGATGAATATGAGGAACTTTGGAAACCCCTTGTCATCAGGGGTTGCTGGGGTCACAGTCCACCTTGTGCCTCCAAACTAGGCCAGATCCTGCTCCCAGGATCATGTCCCACCTCCCAGCCCAGGTCAGTTCACTCACTCGTCAATGCTCACGTCACTCAGCTTCTTCAGGTTGTCCCCTTCACCCCCATAGACCACCACCCGCTTAGGCATAAAGTTGTCATCTGTGGTATCCACTGTGAGTAGTAGTTTCCTGAGGGTTAAGAGGGTGCACATGTGTCTTTACACACTCACAGGTACGTGGCTCACCCACCCTGTTGTGCTCAGAGCCCACTCACTTGACAATGGTGCCCTTTTTCATGGTCAGCCGTACCCAGTGCTGGCACTGGGACCCATCGCTCTCCCAGTAGGTGTCCGCGTTGCTGTCTGTCAGGCAGGACACATTGAACTCCTCCTGGGGAGGGTAGAGAGGCGGATGGGCCAGGGAGCACAAGAGAGAAAGCACAGTGGAGCTGAGCTGGAAATCCATCTGGTAAGGGCGGAGGTGTCGAGGGATTCCTATAGGACTTCCAAGACTGGGGGGTGGCCTGAGTCTGGCCTGTGGGGATTCAGGTTTGGCTGTGGCTTAGAGGTAAGAGTTCCGAATCTAGCAAGATGTTACTACATCTTGCTTGGGGTGGGAGGAGTCCCAGCACCCACCGTGTAGGAGGAAACGTCTATGCTCTCCACATACTGCTTCACGCTACCCAGGTTCTCATCCTCCTTGCCCAGGTGGTCGTACAAGAAGTGGATCAGGTCCTCGTCGCACTCGTAGGTCCACGTCGGGGGCACATAGCTAAGCGACCCCAAGTCCCTAATTAGGTCGGGCCCAGACCTGGAGCTCCTTCCTCCCCAGCCCATCCCAGCTTACTCACAGTAGCCTTTGTACAGCTTCAGTGTATGCCTCGGCCGGCTGAGGCCTTGATCCCAGGCGATGCGAGTATGTCAAGTCCACCACCTGTTCCCATCTGTGCGCACAGAATGGGGGACGGGATATGGAGACCTCAGAGGGCGGGAGAAGACCCTGGAGCCTTCTCCAGCGCTCTGGCTTTTCAAAACCATGACTCCAGAAGCCCCACCCCAGCTCCCTTTAGGTCCCGCCCTTTTTGCTGTCAATCCTATCAGATCACTCCGCCCGGGCTGTGCCAGTCTAGGACCTGGCAGTCGGCCAGCAAGCCCCACCCCTCCCAGTGCAGGACCTGAGCACCGGGCGGTAGTCCACTCCGAAGAGCTGCTGCTGCCGCTGGAGGTGGTCTGGAGTGTCGATGGGTACCAGGCGGGCCCCGCCCTCGGCCGGGCGGCACACCAGGAGCCAGCCTTCATCCAGCCCGCAGTCGCCCAGGTGTTCCGCCAGCTGCTCCTGCCGGGACGCACCAGACGAGGACAGCCGTCAGGGAACTGCCAGCGGCCCGCCCTGCCCAGCCCAGGGCGAAGGGCACCGGACGCTAAGTCAACTCTATATGGGGGAGGGGAACAGTCAGGGGCTTCCCTGGTCCCGGGATCTTTTGCACCTTGGTCAGCTTCACCCAGAGCCCGTGGCCGTTGCACAGCTCTTCGCCTGTGGTGCGCACGCAGGCGCCGCGCCGCAGCTCGATGCTGTCGCGGGCCGCGCGGAGGGCCCCGGAGCCGGTACCGGGGGCCGGGCCCGTGGCTCCCACACGCAGCCCCAGGCCTTCCGCCTCCCACACCGGCAGCAGCACGCGCGACGGTCCCGCCGGGTCCTTGTAAAGCTTGTAGAGCACCTCGCGGGGCACAAAAGCTAGCGCCGCCGGCAGCGGCCGCCCGGCACGGAGGCTCTTCGCTGCCTCCGCCAGAAAGCGTACACGGCCCAGCAGCTGTCGCGGGGACTCTAGCGCCGCGCCCGGACCCGGGCCAGCCATGGCGGTGTGGCCCAGGGAAGCCCGGGGGCGATCCGGGCGGAGGCGCTTCGGCCGAACCAGCAGACAGGGCTTCCCACCACCTTCAGCCCCGCCCTCGACCAGCCTTCGCCGTAAGTTCTGGACTAAGCGCACCTCATGTGTCGCCGTATTGTCCTGTGTACTTGGATACTCAATCCTGTTATCTATTTCTGTGTCTTCCACCCAGTCAGCCAGACCCAAGTTCCGAAGTTTCTACCTGATCAATCTCCCCACTCCATTCCCATTGCTACTACCACTTACCCCCATTGCTACTACTCTCCTTTAAGCCACCATCCATCCTATCGAGCCCGAAACGCTATTCCTTCAACCTTCTGGAGCTTCCCTGCTCCCAGTGAGTCTCAGTACAACCAGCTGAATCTTTAAGAATCTGTTAGCTATCCTGTCAGGCTTCCCATCCTAGGAGTAGTGTGATTAAAATGTTTGGGAAAATGATTCCTCCCCAGCCTGGCTGCTGACAGGACTCTTGAGTCATTTAGACTTGCTCCTGGTGGTTACTCCTCAGGAGTAACTGGTGATCATTATCCAGTTTCTCAGAGCACTGGTGATCATTATCCAGTTTCTCCCAGTAATTATAAACCAAATGAGAGGAAAGGCCAACGTGGGAAGAGAGGAGGCAAAAACAAACAAACCATGTACAGAAGTTGTTCGGTTCAGTTGCTCAGTCGTGTCCGACTCCCTGCGACCCCAAGAATCGCAGCAGGCCTGGCCTCCCTGTCCATCACCAACTCCCGGAGTTCACTCAGACTCACGTCCATCGAGTCAGTGATGCCATCCAGCCATCTCATCCTCTGTCGTCCCCTTCTCCTCCTGCCCCCAATCCCTCCCAGCATCAGAGTCTTTTCCAATGAGTCAACTCTTTGCATGAGGTGGCCAAAGTACTGGAGTTTCAGCTTTAGCATCATTCCTTCCAAAGAAATCCCAGGGCTGATCTCCTTCAGAATGGACTGGTTGGATCTCCTTGCAGTCCAAGGGACTCTCAAGAGTCTTCTCCAACACCACAGTTCAAAAGCATCAATTCTTCAGTGCTCAGCTTTCTTCACAGTCCAACTCTCACATCCATACATGACCACAGGAAAAACCATAGCCTTGACTAGACAGACTTTTGTTGGCAAAATAATGTCTCTACTTTTGAATATGCTATCTAGGTTGGTCATAACTTTTCTTCCAAAGAGTAAGTGTCTTTTAATTTCATGGCTGCAGTCACCATCTACAGTGATTTTGGAGCCCCCCAAAATAAAGTCTGACACTGTTTCCACTGTTTCCCCATCTATTTCCCATGAAGTGATGGGACCAGATGCCATGATGTTCATTTTCTGAATGTTGAGCTTTAAGCCAACTTTTTCACTCTCCTCTTTCACTTTCATCAAGAGGCTTTTTAGTTCCTCTTCACTTTCTGCCATAAGGGTGGTGTCATCTACATATCTGAGGTTATAGATATTTCTCCCGGCAATCTTGATTCCAACTTGTGCTTCTTCCAGCCCAGCGTTTCTCATGTACTCTGCACAGAAGTTAAATAAGCAGGGTGACAATATACAGCCTTGACGTACTCCTTTTTCTATTTGGAACCAGTCTGAGATGTAACTCATACCATATAAAGTGTACAAATTTAAAGTTTACAAACCACTGTTTTTTAATATATAACATTAATTTTTAATAGTAAATAATACGTATAACAAAATTTGCGATCTTGACCATTTTTTAAAAGTGTACAATTATCTATTTCCAAAACTTTTTCATCACCCCAAACAGGAAACTCTGTATCCTTAAGCAGTAACTCCTCATTGTCCCCACTCCCTAGTCCCTGGGGACTAATCTACTAAAGCTCTAATCTGCTTTTTGCCTCTATGAATTTGCCTATTCTAGATATTTCAGATGAGTGGAATGATACAGTATTTGTCATTTTGTGTGTGTCTTACTTCACTCAGCATAGTGTTACAACAATGTTGTTGCATGTATCAGAACTTTATTTTTATGGCTGAATAATGTTCCATTGTATAAATACACTACATATTGTTTATCCATTCATTTGTTGATGGACACTTGGGTGGAAACTTTGTTTTGATATAGTTATCAAATAAAGGTATCAAGAAATAAATAATCCCATGTAATCTTGAGAGTTTCCCATTTTTTTCGTCTTAGTAAGTTGGGAACATAGTGCCTCTCTTCTGATCTCTCCAAGCTATTTGTATGCTGTCACACTACTACAAGATAAAGTGAATACGTGCACTTAACAAAGGCCTGCATGAGCTGAAGTCTGTGGATAGTTCCAGATTATTTAAATCCACTAGCTTGATATCCTGTTTTCCATTAAGCTAATTGCTCTTTTGCATCTTCTCTTTGCACATGCTATTCCCTTTGCTTGGAATACCCTATTGCTTTCCCCAGTTAAATGGAGTCCTTGCTACTTGCGTCTAGCTTTTTCCCTTTAAAACATTTACCATTGTGATTGCTGATTTCTATGTTTCCTCATCAGTCTGTAGTTCTTTAGAGGAAGAAAATGCCTTGTTCACCACTGTAACCTCTGCACCTACTATAGTGCCCGCCTCTTTCTAGGTAATATAAATATTTAATTATTTCAGTTTCCTGTACAACTTTGTTCTACCACAGTTGTGGCTGGTTGGGCCCGGCATAAAATTATTAGAATCGTGGACAGTGGGAGTGAAAAGTGAGCCTTGGGCCGAGTTTTCTGGGATTCCCAGGCCGTCAGAGGAGAGCAAACTCCTCACACCATGCGAAGTGTACTTACAGCAAAGTTCTTTGGGGGGTGGGGGTGGATGTGTGTTTGTTGTTGCGTCGCTACAGCGGAATTTACGGTGAAGAGACTAGGGGTGGGGTCCTACCGGCAGCAGCTGGGGCAGCCCAGGAGCGGTAGCGGGAGCCTGATCATGTGACCTCCAATATGGCGACTGCCCTGGCTCATCCCTGGAAGGGGCGGAGCCTGGGCAGAGGGCAGGCTCAGATTCAGTCTATAACGGGGACTGTGCTCGCGTTTACGGACAGCTTATCATGGAGGCGAAAGAGTCTAGGTGAGTTCTCTGGATCACCACGCAGTGTGGTCATAGGGGCTTCTGATCTGAATCTTCCAGCCTAGGAATCTGTTCCTATACCCTTCTTCCCCAGCCCGGAGAACCCAAGTCGCTGGGATTCCAAATCCTCCAACCATGGATTCTTAAAATATTCATCCCAGGGACTACCTAGCTGGACTGCGTACCCCAGACCTTAATTTAGGAGACGCCCCCTGGACTTTCTAATCCTCAACTAAGATCCCCATTTCGGACTTTGATCTCTGATCCCCCCCATGACTTTCCGCCCCCGTCTGGAGATTTTTCAGCCCCAAAACCTTCCAGCCCCGGAACTAGCCCATGGATACTCTTGTTCCAGAGACATCCCCTCCCCTCACCAATTCTCCTAAGTGAGTTTTCGTCTCCTCACCCGCACTCTCCTAGTCCTTCCAGTGGCTTTGAGCCTGGGGAAACTGGGGCTATGCGTAGGGTAAAGGCCCCAGCACCGGCCCTTCTAGTTCTGTACACCACCTGATAGGCAGAGAGAGGGCGGAATCGGCGGGGAGGCGCAGCTTGGTAGCTGGTCTGGAGAAGGCAGATAGCCGTGCTGGATGGACTGTCTCCGGCTTTAGAACCCGAGCCCTGCCCAACCCCCAGCCTAGTTTACTGAGACCTACCCTTCCCTCCTCCTGATCCCCAGACCTCAGGGTTTTCCGGAGCTTAAGAATGACACCTTCCTGCGAGCAGCCTGGGGAGAAGAAACAGACTACACTCCTGTTTGGTGCATGCGGCAAGCAGGACGCTACTTACCAGGTCAGGGTCAGGGCCTCGGAGTCTAGGTAAAACTCTGGAGAGTGAAAAGTTTTGGAGGGGCAGAGAAGGGCTCTTGGAGGTTCCCCAAGGCTGAGCCCTGCCTTACCTTTTCTGTCTGCAGAGTTTAGGGAAACTCGGGCTGCCCAGGACTTTTTCAGCACCTGTCGCTCCCCAGAAGCCTGCTGTGAACTTACCCTGCAGGTGAGGGGTCGACAAAAGAGGAGGGATTTATGTTCTCCGCAGGCCACCTAGCAATCTGTCTTCTGTTCCCTATAGCCACTGCGTCGCTTCCCTCTGGATGCTGCCATCATCTTCTCCGACATCCTTGTCGTACCCCAGGTACCTGCTCAGATCTGACTCGCAAATGTGTAAAACAGAAAGGACAGTCAAGGCTCAAGAAAAGCACCTACCCTTATGGGGCAGAGGGAAAAATAGGCTGGAGGAGATGGAGCTTGGCTGTTTCATTCTCCTTTTCCTCCTTCCTGGCATGGGTTGAACAGATCTCATTCTCCAGGAGTTACAGGTTGGGAACCCAGATGTTTTCTCCCCTGCCAGGCACTGGGCATGGAGGTGACCATGGTGCCTGGCAAAGGGCCCAGCTTCCCAGAACCATTAAGAGAAGAGCGGGACTTAGAGCGCCTCCGGGATCCAGCAACAGTGGCCTCTGAGCTGGGCTATGTGTTCCAGGCCATCACCCTCACTCGACAGCAGCTGGCTGGGCGTGTGCCACTGATTGGCTTTGCTGGTGCCCCGGTAATATGGACCAGGGAAAGGACTTGGGCTTGGAGAAGTTACTTTGGCAGGTCTGGGTGAAGACAAGGGAAGGAAGGGTCAATCTGGCTTTTGCCTTTTGCAGTGGACTCTGATGACATACATGGTTGAGGGTGGCGGCTCAAGCACCATGTCTCAGGCCAAGCGCTGGCTTTACCAGAGACCACAAGCCAGTCACCAGCTGCTTCGCATCCTCACTGATGCTCTTGTCCCTTATCTGGTGGGACAAGTGGCTGCTGGTGCCCAGGTAAGACCTGAGGGAGAGACATAGCCTGGGGCTTAATGTTTAAGGACCAGAAACAATACAGTTCCTTATACCTGAGAAGCTAGGTATCTTATTGCCAGGCATAAAAGAGGCTTGACCTGCAATGATCTGGCTGGAGCAGCTAAGCCCAGATACTGGCAGGGGGGTTTAGTGCTCTGTTCAAAGACCAAAGCTAGCACTGGGATCTGGAAAAGGCAAAACTTTTTGACTGGAACTAGGTTTATAGGCTTAGGCAATCTCAGGGATGAAGTCACTTGGGGAAAATTGAGGCATATTCTACGTGTGCCTCCTCTTTGTATGTTATGTGTTTCATTTATTTTCACCACCCTGTAATTGTAGGCACTGCAGCTCTTTGAGTCCCATGCAGGGCATCTTGGCCCACAACTCTTCAGTAAGTTTGCACTGCCCTACATCCGTGATGTGTCCAAGCGAGTGAAGGCCGGGCTGCAGGAGGCAGGCCTGGCACCAGTGCCCATGGTAAGGATGGGGGTGGGCTGAGTGAAGGTGGGCCGGTGGAGCCATCAGGTTAAGTCCTGCATGGAACTAAGTGACCACTAGAGGGCAGCAGAAGTATGACTGAGGTATATTATTAATAGCCAGCAGAGCAAAGCTGTCTGCAGCCTGAGATTTGCCCTTTCCCCCAGATCATCTTTGCTAAGGATGGACATTTTGCCCTGGAGGAGCTGGCCCAGGCTGGCTACGAGGTGGTTGGGCTAGACTGGACAGTGGCCCCCGAGAAAGCCCGGTGAGTGATGGAAGGTGGTGGAGCAGGGGACGGCTACAGTATGTGCAGTCACCAGAACAGGGCCCTGACTCTGCTTCCAGGGAACGCGTGGGAAAGACGGTGACCCTGCAGGGCAACCTGGACCCCTGTGCCCTGTATGCATCTGAGGTAACAACCAGGTTCTTGTGTGTGTGTTGGTGACTTTGTCTGCACTCTCATGGTTCTGGATGTGGTTGTGTTTATTACTATGTGTGTGTTTTCATCATCGGTT
Source organism: Bubalus kerabau (assembly GCF_029407905.1). NCBI lineage: Eukaryota > Metazoa > Chordata > Mammalia > Artiodactyla > Bovidae > Bubalus > Bubalus kerabau. Next base: position 101,670,441 of record NC_073629.1, on the reverse strand, counting down.
TATCCCTCCCTTCTACTCCATTCACAACATGGACTCGAGGAAGGCAGGAGTTTCTTTTCATTGATTTCGTTCATTTGGCTCTTCTTAGTGCCTGGTCCATGCTAGGGATCCAGTAGTTTTTTGAATGACAGTAATACTGAGTGCCTCCGTGTGTGTCACTGTTACATACAGGGAGGACAGAGGCGTGCTGGCCCCCCTGTAGCCAGTGCCCTGTTGGTCCCCCCAGGAGGAGATTGGGAAGCTGGTGCAGCAGATGCTGAATGACTTTGGGCCACAGCGCTACATTGCCAACCTGGGCCATGGACTTTACCCTGACATGGACCCGGAACATGTGGGAGCCTTTGTGGATGCCGTGCACAAACACTCTCGCCTGCTTCGACAGAATTGAGCACGTCCCTTTTCCCTGAAGTACCGCTGACACAGATGATTGTTTCCAGGAGAATAAAAGTTCAAGAGTTGGAGTCTTGCATGTGGTTTTGTTTGTGAAAGATCTGTGCCCTTATCCTCCATTCCTTCTTAGCCTCTTCCTTCCCTGGGCTGCTTCTTGCATCCTCTGCCACAAGTCCTTGGAGCTCAGATATCAGTGCCTAGGCACTGTTGGACTTCATGTCAGGGCCCTGACACCAATGTTCTCTCAGATCTCCAAGCCCCAGAGCCACATGGGGTTGCATAGATATTCCTAGGAGTGGGAGCTGTGACATGTACAGGGAAATGGGGTCCCTACAGCATGTGAAGCCAGGGCTTTGTGTCTGGGGAGGAAGAGTGTATAGATCAGAGAGGGACACAGAAATGGTTAGAATATTCAGAAAGGCCTGTTGAGGAAGATGGAGTCTAGGTCAGCAGGAAGAAGCTGAGAGGCCTTCAGCTTTGACCGGGAAAGTTGGGAAGAGGGCATAAAGATCGGCTGAGTTGCTTAGACATGCATCACGGAGCTGAGAAGGCTTCTGACACCAATAGGCTTCTTTTCTGTGTATACCCTCTGATTTTCTCAATATCTTGATGTTTCTGTTCATCATAATGGTACCTACTTTCTGGGGTCCGGCCCTGATGTGCCTGTGAGCTCTGGAAAGCGGTCTGGTGCGGTAGGAAATTCTTCATTTGTTATTCCACATCTTATTACAGTGCTAGGAACCCTCTGTGCTATATAGGCCTAACCAGCTCCCTGTCCCAGCCAGGGTGATGGAGAATACAGAGAAGGGCCCCATTTATTGAAAAAACACAATTTCTGGTTTTAGAAAAATGATCTTTTCTGTGATCTGTGATTTATTCATAGAAAAGCACTGTGAGTTCACATACTTGCTAAAAAACGGCAATTGTGATACAGAAATGGGAGTGGTGTCTTGTTTTTTTAACCAACCTATCAGGCTGAGAGGTTGTACGGCCCATGACGGAACAGTAAGACTTCAGTAGCCACAAACAGCAAATACAAATTATTGGTCAGTGTGGAGGAAAAAAAAAAGTGACAGTTTGTCAGAGAAAGCAAAATAAAGCAGACAGGTCTTTAGTTCACACTCTAGCTATACCACCCCTTCCCTATCACACCCCACCCCCTACTCGGGAACTAAGACAGGAAACAGTAAACACCAAGACACTGGCATCTAAATGACTCTTCTGAATGCCCGCGCCATCTCCTACAACAATTCCAGGCGAGGAGAGGGGCAGGAAGGTAGCAGGAACACGACACACTGGAGGTCAGCCAGAGCTAACAGAGGGGTTGTCCACCTGGGCTAGAAGCTAGTCAGGGCAAGGCCAAATGCATTCAGCTGCAGCCTCCAAATCAGTGGCCCATGGGACTGTAGCAGAAGCGGGCAGAGGAAGCTTGAGGTAGAAAGGCAGGGGAAGAAAGCGGGTGCAGGGGAAGCAGAGAAATGTGGCGCTGAAGGAGCCACTCAGGGCAGAGGGAGCTTAGTGCTCAGAAGCTCATTGGGTGACAGTGATGAGTACAGGAGCCACAGAGATGGGGGACATGTTAGCTGGTGCGAGAGAACAGAGGAATGGGGATGAGAGATCTGGCAGAAAGAGGAGGGACACATGCATGCAGATCCTAGAACATGAATTCACAGACAAACCTACATGTGGAAATACCACAGTTACTCATACAGAGACAGGTACAGACCAAACAGATTTACACACGTGCATTCATGTGTGGCCAGATACACACAGACTAAACATGCACCAGCAAACAGCAACAGACACACAGATATGTACTACAGTATGCTCACATACGTGCATACCCTCACAGAAACCCACCATCCAGCACACAGGCCTGACACGTACACATAAATATATATGTGCACATACAGGCATGCACAGATATACCTATGCACACAGACACACGCATTTAGTCATTCAGGTCTCTACGCACACTTAGAGATGAGACCAGACACTAACACAACGGTGTCCAGAGCAGATGAACATTGTGAGCTCAGTGGCCTCCCAGACATTCACCTTCACCTGTTTCTCAGGAACTCGTCAGACTCCTAGAGAGGCTGTGTGAGGCAGGAGCAACAGCTTCCATGTCCTCATGGCTTCGTGAGGTGAAAGTCTAAGTCCAGACTGGGCCTCCTCACCCATCACTGGGCTATGAATGCCCTTCTGCAGGCTGGGGTTTCTGCATAGACTAGACTTGAGATTTCCTCTTAACTGGCCATTTTTCTCCCTGCCACCCCCAATCTTCCACTGCCAACAGAATATACTCTGCAAGGGAAACCTGAGAAATGGTTGTGAATCTCCTCAGAAAACAAGCCTATCTTCCCACCCACAGCTACAAGTACCCATCAAATTAGAACCAGAATTATAAATAGTTACAACTTTACAACATAATTGGCAACACACAGACTATAGTATTTACAGTACCATAAACGCTTCTGTTTCTCTGGTTACACAATCCCTGAGACGGAACAGTGTTCTGTGTTTGCCAAGGGAGAGAGGGGCAATGCCCGGGACACACAGGATACAAGGGCCTGAGGTGGCATGTTGTGGGTGCTGATTGGTCTGCAGGGCCCTGCTCCTCCAGGAACAGTGGGCTGTTGTAAGAACCCTGCCCAGGCAGGCATGCTGGCTAGAGCTGGACTCTCCCCATGCTTAGCCCTGTGGTCCTCTGGCTTCAGCCACAGGTGCTCAGAGTCCTCTCAGGGTGGACAAATGCTTGTGTCCGTGGCCTGACCTGATGGTACCTGAGAGCCCAGGCTGCCCTGGCAGCAAGCCGTCTGCTTTCTCAGCCGAAGCGCTCTCGCACCAGCAGCATCAGCTTCTTCTTGCCTTTGTAGATCTGTTTGAGGTTGTCGATGAACTGGGCAAACTGAAGGTGGCCATCCTGAGGCAGCAGGAAGGTCTCCCGGGCCTTGCTCAGAAACTCAATGAACTCTCCATAGTGGCGAGGGCTGATATGCGTCAGGCGCGAGTGTGTGGTGTTGATGTAGGCATTGATGGTGGCATCCAGCAGCTGGCGCAGGGGAGCCTTGTCGGTGGACATGAGCTTTCCTGAGCTGCGGCGGCCTGGGATGCCGGCCAGTCCAGGAGCAGTCACCGTGCAGCGCCGAAGGATGTCTGAAAGCACTGTGGCGCAGTGCACGCTCTTCACCACCAGGGGGATCAGGGCCGCCAGCTCATTCTTGCCCAGGGAGTGGCTGAGGGCGCAGGCCCAGAGCACATCGTTGATGGCCGGGTGGGTGTCCTGGTTGTAGGCCAGGTTGAGATGGCTCATGGCCAGTGAGGCCAGCTTGAAGGCACGTAGCGGGTAGCCACGGAGCTCCATGTAGCGGGCGATGGTGAACAGCTGTGAGTGAGTCATGCCGCCAGCCGCAGCATCGATGGCGATCTGATAGGCTGCTTCGAAGGCGATGTGGTCCTTCTCACAGAGGGTAAGGGCCGACAGGGCACAGCTCTGCGGATCCTTCATAGCGCACTGCAGGGCCAGGGTGCGAGCACAGCTGGCCAGCTCCTCCCGCTGTGGATAGTCAAGACTGAGGCGCAGGATGGTGGTGTGGGAGACGGCTGTGGCAGCCACAATACTGGTAGCCTCGGTGGGGGTGAAGAGTGTGTACCAGCTCTGCAAGATGCTCACCAGGGCCCGCACACCTGTCAAGGAGAGCCTGTGCTCAGCCATGGGCCTCCAGGTCCTGATCCAGGTCTACTCAGATTACCATTTGGGGTGAGAACTTGGCCTGCAGGGATAAGCTCTCCCTCCTTCTCAGTAGCCCTGAGATGATCTGCAGTAACCAGGGCTAGGGGGGCAACCCCGGTGGCCAGACCCCATTTGAGGTCTCTTCCCATCCCTTCTTTCCCCCAGGTCAGAGGCTTGAAAGTTTCTGCAGGTGCTCTTAGCCCCTCACAAGGATGGAGCAATACAGCCTGTGGTTTGCCTGCTCCAAGGCAGGAGTCTCAGATCTGCCCCTGGGTTTTCTAGCTGAAGTGAAGCCTTTCAGGGCAGAGTTTTGTGCTGGGGCTTTGGGCTCTAGATGGGGTCTCGAGCCTCCAAGTTGTTTGGGATTTCTCAGAAGCATGGACAACTACCTCCTAAGGCTGCACTTGAGTACTGGTGGCTGAAAATTCATTCTTTTAGAATGTTTCTAGCAGAGGATCAGAGTGCTGCTTGCCCTCAGGGTACAATCCAAGCAGTGAGGGAAGACCTTGGTCAGGCTGAACAGGGCCATCTTCTCCTATCAGCAGCCTCATCCTTTCCTAGGCCATCAATAACAGGAATATGAGAGCTCTAAGGATTCACTATCCTGTCCCAAGAGTAGGGCCTAGGAATCCTTTCCCCTGGGGGCACAGGGAGCTGGGAGACTCACCCACTTCTGTGGCACAGGTTACCAACCACCGCACCATCTCCCGGCGCCTCCAGTTGAGGGTTGATAAGGTCATCCTCATCACCTGGGCGAAAAAAAGTGGCATTCCCAGCGGACTTAGCATAACTGCTATAACCTCTCCCTCCTCTTTGCCATTCATTTATGTACATGTATTTATTTGTGCCTTAAACAACCATTTCTCCCCTGAGAAGTACAGATGGGTTTGTTTAATTTCTGCCCCATCCTGCCACCAATCAGATAGAAGATTTCTCTGATGATCTGTAATGAATAAACCCCTTATTATCACACCTTGACTTGGAGGAATGGGGGTGGGTAGGAAAAAGATGGGGACCTTGTGGAGCCTAAGGCTATACTGCTTAACTGGCCTTAACTTCAAAACAGAGCCCCAAATTTAGTCCTGACCTTGTGACTAGCCTAGAAGCTATGTTCTGGGGACAGAGAAAGAATCAGACCTGGCCCATGCCCACTCCAGTCCTCATGGGATCTTAACTCCCTGTCACTAGGCCAGAAGTTTAAAGTGGGGATGGCCCACTCCTCCTCCATACCTGTAGCCCCAGCTCCAAGGCCACGTTGAGCAGGGTGCCATCTGTACTACTGTCCGTGGGAGTAGCAATCTTGAATGCATCTTGGGCCAGTTTGAAGATGAGGGAGGAAGAATGGATGTGCTTCTGTATTGCTTCCAGGATTGTTCGGAGCCTCAGAGTGTCCCCTACAGGTGCCAAGAGAAGGGGCAGGGACAAAGTCTTCTTTAAAGCTTCCCTGAACAGTCAGCTGATCACAACAGGTGCTGGTTGAACTGGCTGGTGTCAATGCACGGAATGCTTCCGAATGGTCGGGGTGGTCAAGCTTTGTCTCCACTGAACCCACTGGAGGCTCCTTCCTTCCCCAGGCACCCATGCAAATTCACTTCTCTCCACCTTTTCATCGGCCTTGACCCCTTACCCTTTTTTCCCCTCAGGATCTTTAGGTCCCAGAAATAACTTTTTCTAACACCTGAATTTTGAGAGCTATTTATACAGGAGAAGGAAGCCACATTATTGCCAAGAAAGTATTCCAGTCCCAAGGTCTGCTTCTCAGTACAGTTCCCTGGAGCTGGGCTACCACTTCTTATCCAGTAGGCAAGTATGAGTGCACAGAGTTAGGGAATACGTTGCAGGAATGCCATGAGTACCATATGGGGTAAAGGCAGTAGGGTATATTAGAGATTGGTGTGTCTTCTGAAGGGGTAAAATGTGAAATAAAGAGAGAAGAAAAAGTAGGTCTTATGTCTTACAAAGAGGTGCAGTGCTATGCTAAGAGTGTACAGGCTTTGGAGTAAAATACATTGGGAAATGAACCTAGTTCAGCCAGTACCAGACCAGTTACTTCATCTATAAAATAGAAACAATAACCTTTTAAGGTCGTGGAGGGAATTATAAACAATTTGTGTACAGGTAATATGTGTGTTCATGCACATAAATGAATAGAAAATATGCGGGGATTTTTACAACACTGTCTTAGCAGTAGTAGTTATCTTTGGGTGTCAGGATTGAGAGATCACCTTTTTTCCTTCTATCCTCTTTAAAATCAATTAAGACATTTAATAGACTTTTTTTTTTTGGTGGGACCTTAGTTCCTCAACCAGGGATCAAACCCAGGCCCTCAGTAGCGAGAGCAGAGTCCTAACCACTGGACCGCCAAGGAAACCCTGACTTTATGTTTTTAAAGTAGTTTTAGGTATACAGAAAATTGAGCAGATAAGACAGAGTTCTCACATATCCCCCTCTCTCCCCTTTCAGTTTCCCTTATTACTAACATCTTACATTGAATGAACACTGATACATTATTATAACTGAAGTCCACAGTTAACATTAGGGTCCACTGTGTTATACAATCCTATGGGTTTTGACCAATGCATAGTATCATGGATTTGCCATTACTATGTCATATAGAATAGACTCATTGCTGTAAAAATCTCCTGTGCTCCCCCTGTTCATCCCTCTTCTCTTTCCTTCTGAAACTACTCATTTTTTACTGCCATTATAGTGTTAACTTTTCCACAATGTCACAGGTTTGGAATAGTATGTAACCTTTACAGACTGGCTTCCTTCAGGAAGCAAAATACACTTGTTTCCTTAAATGTCTATTTATGGCTTGGTAGCTCTTTTTTTTTAAATTTAATTTCAGTTGATGTACAATATTATATACATTTCAGGTATACAACATAGTGATTCACAATTTTTAAAGGTTATACTCCATTTATAGTTATTATAAAATACTAGCTATATTCCTATAATGTATCCTTGTAGCTTACTTATTTTATACATAGTAGTTTGTACCTCTTAGACTCCTTCCCCCATCCAGACCCTCCTCCCCACCTTACTTCCCCGTGCTGGTAACAAGTTTGCTCTCATACTCTGTGAGTCTGTTTCTTTTTTGTTATAGTCAATGGTTTGTTGTATTTTTTAGATTCCACATATAAGTGATATCATACAATATTTGTCTTTCTCTGACTTGATTTACTTAGCAGAATACCCTTCGATTCCATCTATGTTGCTGTAAATGGCAAAAATTTCTTTTTTGTGACTGAACAGTATTTGATTATATATTTATACCATCTCTTCTTTACCCATTCATCTCTTGATGGGACACTTAGGTTGGTTCTATTTATTATCTACTGTAAATAATGCTGTCATGAACACTGGGGTACATGTATCTTTTTCAATTCATGTTTTACATTTTTTGGCTATATACCAAGGAGTGGAACTGCTGGGTCATATTGTAGTTCTAATTTTCTGAGAAACCTCCGTATCATTTTTCACAGTGGCTGCATCAATATACATTCCCACCAACAGTGTACAAGGGTTCCCTTTTCTCTACGTCCACACCAACAGTTGTTATTTGCATTCTTTTTAATCATTTTGACAGGTGTGAGGTGATATCTCATACAGTTAGAACTGGACACCGAACAACAGACTGGTTCCCAATAGGAAAAGGAGTATGTCAAGGCCGTATATTGTCACCCTGCTTATTTAACTTCTATGCAGAGTACATCATGAGAAACGCTGGACTGGAAGAAACACAAGCTGGAATCAAGATTGCTGGGAGAAATATCAATAACCTCAGGTATGCAGATGACACCACCCTTATGGCAGAAAGTGAAGAGGAACTAAAAAGCCTCTTGATGAAAGTGAAAGAGGAGAGTGAAAAAGTTGGCTTAAAGTTCAACATTCAGTAAAACGAAGATCATGGCATCCGGTCCCATCACTTCATGGGAAATAGATGGGGAAACAGTGGAAACAGTGTCAGACTTTATTTTTTTGGGCTCCAAAATCACTGCAGATTGCAGCCATGACATTAAAAGATGCTTACTCCTTGGAAGGAAAGTTATGACCAACCTAGATACCATATTCAAAAGCAGAGAGATTACTTTGCCAATAAAGGTCCATCTAGTCAAGGCTATGGTTTTTCCAGTGGTCATGTATGGATGTGAGAGTTGGACTGTGAAGAAGGCTGAGTGCTGAAGAATTGATGCTTTTGAACTGTGGTGTTGGAGAAGACTCTTGCGAGTCCCTTGGACTGCAAGGAGATCCAACCAGTCCATTCTGAAGGAGATCAGTCCTGGGATTTCTTTGGAGGGAATGATGCTGAAGCTGAAACTCCAGTACTTTGGCCACCTCATGTGAAGAGCTGACTCATTGGAAAAGACTCTGATGCTGGGAGGGATTGAGGGCAGGAGGAGAAGGCGATGACAGAGGATGAGGTGGCTGGATGGCATCACCGACTCAATGGACATGAGTTTGGGTGAACTCCGGGAGTTTGTGATGGACAGGGAGGCCTGGCGTGCTGCGATTCATGGGGTCGCGAAGAGTCGGACACGACTGAGCGACTGAACTGAACTGATGATTAATGATATTGAGCATCTTTTTATCTGCCTGTTGACCATCTGTACTTCTTTGGAAAAATGTCTATCCACGTTTTCTGCCCATTTTAAAAATCAAGTTTGTTTTTTTTTATGTTAGTTCATATGAAATGTGTATTTTGGATTTAATTCCCTATTGGTCACTCTATCTGCTAGTACTTCCTCTCATTCAGTAGGTTGTCTTTTTATTTTGCCAATGATTTTCTTTGCTGTGCAAAAGCTTTTAACTAAGTCCCACTTGTTTACTTTTTATTTTCCTTTGATTTAGGATGCAGATTAAAAAAAAAACACTGCTATGATTTGTGTTAAAGTGTTCTGCCTATGTTTTGAGTTTTATGGTCTCTGGTCTTATACTTAGGTCTTTAATTCATTTTGAGTTTATTTTTGTGTACAGTTAGAGAATGTTCTAATTTCGTTCTTTCATATGTAGCTGTCCAGTTCCCCAGCACCACTTATTGAAGGGCACTTCATTTCTTTACGTTGGTAAATAATATCCCATTGTATGGATCTACCTCAGCTTGTGTATCCATTCACCAGCTGCAGGATATCTTGTTTGCTTCCACTTTTAGGCAATTACAAATTAAGGTGCTATAAACATTTACGTGCTGGTTTTTGTGTAGACAGTTGTGTAAGTTTTCAACTTATTTGGGCAAATAACTAGGAACAAGATTACTGGATCATATGGTTAGACTATGTGTAGCTTTGTAAAAAACTGACAAACTGTCTTCCAAAGTGGCTGAACCTTTGGCATTCCCACCAGGAATGAACGAGTCTTTGCTGCTCCACATCCGCACTAGTGTTTGGTGGTGTGTTTTGGATTTTAGCTATTCTAATAGGTATATAGTGGTATCTAATTTTTGTTTTAATTTGTATTTCCAGTCCATCCTAAAGGAGATCAGTCCTGGGTGTTCATTGGAAGGACTGATGTTGAAGCTGAAACTCCAATGCTTTTGCCACCTGATGCGAAGAGCTGACTCATTGGAAAAGACCCTGATGCTGGGAAAGATTTGAGGGCATGAGGAGAAGGGGACGACAGAGGATGAGATGGTTGGATGGAATCACCAATTCAGTGGACATGGGTTTGGGTGAACTCCAGGACTTGGTGATGGACAGGGAGGCCCGGCGTGCTGCGGTTCATGGAGTCGCAAAGAGTCGGACACGACTGAGTGACTGAACTGAACTGAACTGAATATGACATGTCATGGTGAGTATCTTTTTACTGCTTGTTTGACATCTATATATCTTATCTGGTAAGGCATCAGTTCAGGTCTTTAGTGCATTTTAAGATTCAGTTGTTTTCTCAACAATAATGTCGAGTTTTAAGAGTTATTTGTGTATTTGGGATATAAGTTCTTTAGTAGATACTATTTTGCAAATATTTTCTCCCAGGCTGTGGCTTGTCTTTTCAATGTTTTTCACATAAGTTTTACATTTTAATGAAGTCTTACTTACCAATGTTTTTTTCATCGACTGTATCTAATTTTGGTGTTGTATCTAAAAAGCTATTTCTGGGAATTCTCCAGAGGTCCAGTGGTTAGGACTCTGTGTTTCTACTGCAGGCAGCCCAGGTTTGATCCCTGATCAGGGAACACAGTGTGGTCAAAAAAGGTTACTGTCAAACACAAGGTCATCTAGTCTTTCTCCTGTGTTCTTCTAGAAGTTTTATAATTTTATGTTTTATATTTATGTCTGATACATTTGAATTCATTTGCATGAAAGGTATAAGGTCAATGTGTCTATATTCATTTTTTAAAATGTGGATGTACAGTTCTTCTAGTACCATTTGCTGAAAATACTATCCTTTGCTCCTTTGTCAAAGACCAGTTGACTGTATTTGTGTGAGACTATTTCTGAGCTCTCTATTTTGTTCTATGGACCTATTTGCTTATTCTTCTGCCAATACCACACTATTTGATTACTGTACCATATACCATACATGGTACATACTGTACATGGTAGTTCTATTTTTTAAATTTTTGAGAAACATCCATCCTGTTTTCCATAGTTGTTGTACCAATTTACATTCTCACCAACAGTGTACTCCACATCTTTTGTCCTTTTTTTTTTTTTTTTTTTTTTAGTTCTACCAGTTTATTGCTACCAACCCGTGACCCTCCACCCTCATGCACACATGCTCAGTCATGTAACCCCATGGACTGCAGCCAGCCAGGCTCCTCTGTCCATGGACTTTTCCAGGCAAGAATACTGGAGTAGGTTGCCATTTCCTTCTCCATCTTTTGTCTTTTTGATAACAGCCATTCTAACAGGTGTGAGGGAATATTTGCAATATTACCTCTTTTCTAACATATGTATTTAATGCTGTAAAATTTCCCTCCAAACACTGCTTTCATTGCATCCTACATTTCTGATTAGTTCATTTTTTTTTAGTTTTAAACTTTCATTTAGTTAAAAATATTAAAAAATTCCTGAGAGTTCATCTTTGATCCATATGTTACTTAGAAGTGTGTTTAAACTCCATATTTTTGGGAATTTTCCAGTTATCCTTCTGTTAATAATTTCTAGCTTAATTCCACTGTGATCTGAAAGCATACTTTGTATGATTTCTGTTCTTCTAAATTTACTGAGGTGTGTTTTATGGTTCAGAATGTGGTCTATCTTGGTGAACATTCCATGTGAGCTTGAAAAGAATGTATTCTATTGCAGTTTGATAAAGTATTTTATAAATGTTAATTAGATTCAGTTAATTAATGGCTTGTTCAAGTATAACTTATTGATTTCTTTGCCTGCTGGATGTATCAATTATTGATAAGAGGTACTGTGAATTCTCTGAATGAATGTAACAGTGGATTTGTCCATTTCTCCTTGCAGTTCTATTGGTTTCCCCCCACATATTTTGATGCTTTGTTGTTAGATGCATATACATTAAAGATAATTATGACTTTTTGGATAACTGACTCCTTTATCACTGTGTAATGCCCCTCTTTATCCCTGAAAATTTTCCATTTACTGAAGTCTTTGTTTAATACAGGCATCCCAGGTTTTTCTTGGTATGTGTTAACATGGTATACCTTTCTCTATCCTTTACTATGTTGTTAACAGGTGAAGGAATCAGACTGTGGTTAAGAAACAGTTTTAAAGATGAAAATAACAAATTAGCTCAGCTGGTACACATGCTTTCCTGGGAGAATATCTTTTCCAGACTCTTCCTGCTTTTAGTGCAGCTACTTTGGTAGGCTACAGGGTATGGAAAGTGGGGGTGAGAGTGTTGACAACACCTCATATGTGTGCTTTGTTTAAGCCCTGGCTTCTGTTTTTAGTTCAAAATATGACATGACTGAGTGACTTTCATTTCATTTTCATATGGAAAGGTAAAGTGTAGAAGCTCAAGTCACAGAAGAATTAAATATGTACCTAAAAGTACCAGGATAAAAATGAAGCCCAGTACGGTTCAATGTTTGTACTTAGGGTCATTTGCTTGCTTTAACACTGCCTCTTTATTAATTCCTTTACCTATTAATTGTGGTAAAAATATATATACTAAAACTTTCTATCTTAACCATTTTAAGTATACAATTGAGTACTGTTAATCACATTCAACATTGTGGAATATCATTCATTGTGTAAATAGCAGCACCATGTATTTCCAAAAGTTTTTTATCATCCTAAACAGAAACTCTGTACCCATTAAGCAGTAATTCACCATCATCTCTCCCTTTAGCCCAGGAAACTTCTATTTTTTGTCTTTATTAACTTGCCTATTCAAGACATGTATGTTCAGTTCAGTTCAGTTCAGTCACTCAGATGTGTCCGACTCTTTGCGACCCCATGAATCACAACACACCAGGCCTCCCTGTCCATCACAAACTCCCAGAGTTCACTCAAACTCACATCCATTGAGTCGGTGATGCCATCCAGCCATCTCATCCTCTGTCATCCCCTTCTCCTCCTGCCCCCAATCCCTCTCAGCATCAGGGTCTTTTCCAATGAGTCAACTCTTCACATGAAATGGCCAAAGTACTGGAGTTTCAGCTTCAGCATCAGTCCTTCAAATGAACACCTAGGACTGATTTCCTTTAGGATGGACTGCTTGGATCTCCTTGCAGTCCAAGGGACTCGCAAGAGTCTTCTCCAACACCACAGTTCAAAAGCATCAATTCTTCGGCGCTCAGCTTTCTTCACAGTCCAACTCTCACATCCATACATGACCACTGGAAAAACCATAGCCTTGACTAGATGGACCTTTGTTGGCAAAGTAACATCTCTGCTTTTGAATATGGTATCTAGGTTGGTCATAACTTTCCTTCCAAGAAGTAAGCGTCTTTTAATTTCATGGCTGCAATCACCATCTGCCCCAAAAAATAAAGTCTGACACTGTTTCCACTGTTTCCCTATCTATTTCCCATGAAGTCATGGGACCAGATGCCATGATCTTCGTTTTCTGAATGTTGAGCTTTAAGCCAACTTTTTCACTCTCCTCTTTCACTTTCATCAAGAGGCTTTTTAGTTCCTCTTCACTTTCTGCCATAAGGGTGGTGTCATCTGCATACCTGAGGTTATTGATATTTCTCCCAGCAATCTTGATTCCAGCTTGTGTTTCTTCCAGCCCAGCGTTTCTCATGATGTACTCTGCATATAAGTTAAATAAGCAGGGTGACAATATACAGCCTTGACGTACTCCTTTTCCTATTTGGAACCAGTCTGTTGTTCCATGTCCAGTTCTAACTGCTGCTTCCTGACCTGCATACAGATTTCTCAAGAGGCAGGTCAGGTGGTCTGGTATTCCCATCTCTTTCAGAATTTTCCACAGTTTATTGTGATCCACAAAGTCAAAGGCTTTGGCATAGTCAATAAAGCAGAAATAGATGTTTTTCTGGAACTCTCTTGCTTTTTCCATGATCCAGCAGATGTTGGCAATTTGATCTCTGGTTCCTCTGCCTTTTCTAAAACCAGCTTGAACATCTGGAAGTTCATGGTTCACGTATTGCTGAAGCCTGGCTTTCAGAATTTTGAGCATTACTTTACCAGCATGTGAGATGAGTGCAATTGTGCAGTAGTTTGAGCATTCTTTGGCATTGGCTTTCTTTGGGATTGGAATGAAACCTGACCTTTTCCAGTCCTGTGGCCACTGCTGAGTTTTCCAAATTTGCTGGCATATTGAGTGCAGCACTTTCACAGCATCATCTTTCAGGATTTGAAATAGCTCAACTGGAATTCCATCACCTCCACTAGCTTTGTTCGTAGTGATGCTTTCTAAGGCCCACTTGACTTCACATTCCAGGATGTCTGGCTCTAGGTGAGTGATCACACCATCCTTTAGCATAGTATATACAAATTTCCATGTCATTTCCCCCTCACATATTAGTGTATCTTGGAAATTATTCTACATCAGTACATAAAGAAATTTTTGTTCTTTTACATGACTGCATAATATCCCATTTATGAATGTACAGGTCCATAACTGCTTCTTTAAAACTCTTAGGTTATGAATGCATTTGGAGCTTATTATATAAAGATAGTTTGTACAAAAGTTATATATAATACTCACAATGGGTCTGGGGCAGCATCCTATAATTAAACACATTATTATTTGTTCAGTAAAAGTATGAATATTCATGCTAGGTAGGATAAATAGCAAAGTTAGTATTGTATTTTTTTGATACAGTAATAAACTGATGGATGAAATAGTGTGATATAGACTAAATACTTGGGACTCTTTACTTCTAAGGGAAATACTCAATAAAACCTCAAACCAAGCTACGCTTCTAAACATATGCGTAAGTAAATACTTCTTCTATCTGGTTTCTTGAGGATTTTGGACAAAAGGCTTCATCTGCATTGCTATTACTGTCACCAAAGATCAGAGTTGGGAATTTAATGATGGGCCTGGAAAGAGATTCTTTAATGATGAAACAACTACAATAGATGACCTTAAAAAAGGAGTACTTCTAGGATAATGTGCCTGATTAATACAGATTTCTATATAAGCAGTCTTTTTCAATTAAGTAAGCAGCTATAATCCTTTTTCACTGATAAATGCATGTTATTCAAGGTCAATTAACTGCTCATACATTTCCCCCATACTGTCTACGGACATTTTTTTTCATCTGTTACATTTCATAATTGTCATTATTTCTAGCCTCATGCTTACTTGGGATAACACTATTTTAACAATTCTTCTACATTGCAAGGAATGTACAAGGGTATATAACTTAAAATAGTCTATATATTTTTTGATGTCAGCTTTTTCTAACTCAACACTTTTACGATCTTAGTAGGTTAAAAATCATCTGAAGAATTTGTTAAAGGATAAGATTCTTGGGCTATATTCACATAGATTCAGATTCAGATTCAGAATTTGCATTTCTAACAAGTTTCCAGGTCATGCTGATGCTGCTTATCCACGGATCATACATTGAGTAGCAAGGTTCTGACTTACTTAAGACTTTTAGCCTATTAACTTTTAATGTAAGTAATGAGACTACATTAGTGACACAAAACCCTTCACTATCTTTATATACAAGTGCACTTTCCAAGTGAGAGTCTCTGCAAAATATTTATCAATTGTTCCAAGTATCAGCAACTGTGTAAATAGCATAATTAAGGTATACTTGATCAAGTTTCTACAATAACTCCTTTAGGAAGACTTGGGAGTTACCTGTTTCAAGTATATAGTATGAAAATAAATAAATATTTATATTTGTTCTTCATTGGGAGTAAAATTTCTTGGTTACAAGAAGTTCATGAGGTGTGTGTGTGGAATAGTGGTCTAGGAACGAGTACACAGTTTTCTTCCATTCCAGCTTCCAGTGCAGTGAGTTCATGTCATTGGTACAGATTATTAAGCCTGACAGAAATGATCTCTTTGATTACTCATGTTTTTTTGTTTACATACAAATAAATTGTGAACAACTCTTTTTTTTTTGGTTTTACTGCACAGCTTGCAGGATACTAGTTCCCTGACCAGAGATCGAACCCAGGTCCATGGTAGTGAAAGCAGAGTCCTAACCACTGGACTGCTAGGGAATTCTCTGAATAACTTTTGAAACATTATGGACGTTGACTTTTTCTAGCTTTATCTGGCACATCCCAGAACTTTCACCCTGTGTTTAGAGTCCTTAAAATCTTGTTTGCTCATCAATCACTGTTAATTTTTTTTAAGAAAACAGAACAGAGCTATTTCATCAGCAGTGTATACTTGTTCAAGACTAAGGTTTTCATTAAAAATTACCATAACAAATTGTCAATATAATTTTCATCAAATTCATGAAAAGAAGTTTTTTCATCATAGTTGTACAGATATTTTATACTGCAATGCTTCTGAAATTTCTGCAGCCAATCTTCTGATATCCTAAACTTACCGTAAAGCTTCAGTCCTTCGTGGAATAATCTAGCTTGTTTCATGAACAACAAACCAATCAGTGGCATATTCATACGGTTTCATTGTTGAATCCTTTCAATCATGGTAATGTCAATATCTTCATTTTTTGTCCTCAGAAAATTTTCTGTCCTTCTTTAGTTCTGGTCATTGTCCCTGTAAAACTTCAACACTTTGTCTTTCTATTACTTCAAGTCATGCTGCTGCTGTACTGAGCTCAGTTGTGTCCAATTCTTTGCGACCCCATGGACTGTAGCCCACCAGGCTCCTCTGTCCATGGGATTTTCCAGGCAAGAATACTAGAGTGGGTTGCCATTTCCTTCTTCAGGGGATCTTCCCAACCTAGGGATTGAACCTGCATCTCCTGCATTGGCAAGTGGATTTTTTTTTTTTTTTTTTTTTTTTTACCACTGAGCCACCCAGGAAGTCCAGTTCAAGTCATATGTGGTGTTAATTCCCACACTTTGCTCTTTCGACTGGAAGAAACACAAGCTGGAATCAAGATTGCCAGGAGAAATATCAATAACCTCAGATATGCAGATGACACCACCCTTATGGCAGAAAGTGAAGAGGAACTAAAAAGCCTCTTGATGAAAGTGAAAGTGGAGAGTGAAAAAGTTGGCTTAAAGCTCATCATTCAGAAAACAAAGATCATGGCATCTGGTCCCATCACTTCATGGGAAATAGATGGGGAAACAGTGGAAACAGTGTCAGACTTTATATTTTTAGGCTCCAAAATCACTGCAGATGGTGATTGCAGCCATTAAAAGAGACTTACTCCTTGGAAGGAAAGTTATGACCAACCTAGATAGCATATTCAAAAACAGAGACATTACTTTGCCAACAAAGGTCCGTCTAGTCAAGGCTATGGTTTTTCCAGTGGTCATGTATGGATGTGAGAGTTGGACTGTGAAGAAAGCTGAGTGCCGAAGAATTGATGCTTTTGAACTGTGGTGTTGGAGAAGACTCTTGAGAGTCCCTTGGACTGCAAGGAGATCCAACCAGTCCATTCTGAAGGAGATCAGCCCTGGGATTTCTTTGGAAGGAATGATGCTAAAGCTGAAACTCCAGTACTTTGGCCACCTCATGCGAAGAGTTGACTCATTGGAAAAGACTCTGATGCTGGGAGGGATTGGGGGCAGGAGGAGAAGGGGACGACAGAGGATGAGATGGCTGGATGGCATCACTGACTCAATGGACGTGAGTCTGAGTGAACTCCGGGAGTTTGTGATGGACAGGGAGGCCTGGCGTGCTGCGATTCATGGGGTCGCAAAGAGTTGGACACGACTGAGCGACTGAACTGAAACTGAACTGAAGATGTCTTATAGAAACACCTGATCAAATTTTTCACTAACTCTATTTTCTGTGCTATTGATGTCACATGGTTCCTTTTCTACTGATTTTTATCCACAGGAGTATCTTCAATTTTCTGGACATTTTTACAGAATAATTAAACTCAAACTGACAAAATAACAACCATCTTAAAAAAAAATGCAAACATTTTATTAGTGAATAGCAGAGATAGATGTCTGTGACTGGTAAGAATGTTGAGAAACAACTAATGCCTCTTGTCAGCTGACGCCAGGTTTTGCTTTCAACTTAGAAAAAAGTATGGATTTTCAAAGCTTTTCAAATTTTGGAATGCCATATGAGATTTGGTGCTAAAGTAATATATTTAATCAGTCCCCTATTGATGTATGAGAGCTTGATGGCTATTTAGAATGTTTCAAATATTTTGCAATCGCAAATAAGGTTGTAGTGAATAACTTTGTACAAACATCATTTCACAAATATATTTGTAAAATAAAATCTTTGAAGTGAAACAGCTGGGTCAAAGCATATATACATTGTAATTATGATAGACATTTGATAGATATGTAGGGCCAAATTGCCCTACACAAAGGATTACCAATCTACACTCCCACTCTACACCTTTGCAAACACAATGTTTTATCAAAATGTTTCCTTTTATTTTGAAATAATTTCAAACTCAAAGAGAAGTTTCAATAGTACTTCAAGCATCATTTCTTCTCCATGCCCTCACCCCAAACCACTTGAAAGTAACTGATTTGATACCCTGAACTCATTCCTGAGCTCTGCAGTCTATTCCTGGCAAACAAGGACACTCTTCTACTTACCTGCAACATAACCATCAAGATCAGGAAATTTATATTGATATATTACCACCTAAGAAGATATGACAAACTAAATGCAACACGTGATCTTGTATAAACATGTGTAAAGATTTTATACAAGATCATGTGTTACGTTTGTCATGTCTCTTCAGCCTTTGACGATTTGGAAAAATTCCTGAGTCTTCCCTTGACACTCATGGCCTTGACATTTTTGCAGATTAGACTAGTTATCTTACAGAATGACCTTCAGTTTGGATATGACTGATGTTTCCTCATGATTAGATGCAGGTTTGCATTTTTGGTGTAATGTAAGAGAAGTGAGAAGGCAATGGCACCCCACTCCAGTACTCTTGCCTGGAAAATCCCATGGACGGAGGAGCCTGGTAGGCTGCAGTCCATGAGGCCACTAAGAGTCGGACATGACTGAGCGACTTCACTTTCACTTTTCACTTTCATGCATTGGAGGAGGAAATGGCAACCCACTCCAGTGTTCTTGCCTGGAGAATCCCAGGGACGGGGAGCCTGGTGGGCTGCCGTCTATGGGGTTGCACAGAGTCGGACACGACTAAATCGACTTAGCAGCAGTAGCAGCAGCAAGAGAAGTGATACTGAATTCTTATTGCCTCCTATTAAGTAATACATGATTTTGACTTAACCCATTACTCATGATATATCTATTGCCCCCAAAGTTTCCTTGTGACTCTTGCTAATCCTTTCTTCCCTTCCATCCTAGCCTATACCAGATCCCACTCCCAGGAAACTGCTGATTATTCTGTCACCATGGTGTGGCACTGCTAGAATTTTATTTAAATGGAATAATACGTATGCACCATTTTTCCTTTAGTCTGGCTTCTTTCACTTAGCATAATTATTTTGATTCTTCCATGGTGTAGTATGTATCAGTAGTTTGTTCCTTTTCATTACTGAGTAGTATTCCACTGTATGGTTGTTTCAGTTTTTATCCATTCAATCTACTCATGGATATATGGATCATTTCCAGGTTGGGGTTAAAAAATAAAGCTGTTATGACACTCATGTTGAATTCTTTGTATGGATATATGCTTTCATTTCCTTTGGTTAATACCTATGAGTGGAATGGCAGGATCATGTTTGCAGGTGTCTATTTAACTTTCTAAGAAACTGACAAATGGTTTACCAAAGTGGTTTAACTTATGTTCCAACCTGCAATGTATGAGAGCTTCAGTTGCTCTACATCCTTGCCAGTCTTATTACAATTGTTTTTAAAATTTTAGCCTTTCTCTTATTGTTTTATTTTTTAATTTTTAAAAATTTATTTATTTATTTATTATTTATTTTTTTAATTGAAGGATAATTGCTTTACAGAATTTTGTTGGTTTCTGCCAAACATCAACATGAATCAGCCATAGGTATACATATATCCCCTCCCTTTTGAACTTCAAGATGTTATTATAATGATAACTTAAAAAATTTCAACTTCTGACTGTTCATTGCTGGTATATTGAAATACTATTGATTTTTGTATATTAATCTTATATCCTGAAACACTGTTAAACTTATTATTAGTTCTCAAAGTTTTTTGTAGGTTCCATAGGATTTTCTACATAGACAATCATGTCATCAGAGTTTTGCTCCTTCCTTTCTAATCTGACTATCGTTTAGTGCTGTTAAGTGTCTTATTGAAATCAAGTTTGATACTGAAACAGAAGAGGTAAAAGTAAACAGCTTTGCCTTGTTCTTTTATTTTAAAAAAAATTTTAACTTTTAATTTTTTTTGCCCCACCAGGTGGCATGTGAGATCTTAGTTCCCCAACCAGGGATTGAACCTTTTGCAGTGGAAGCTCAGAGTCTTAAGCACTGTATAGCCAGGAAAGTCCCTGCCTTGTTCTTGATGTCAGGAAGAAAACATTCACTCTTTTACCATTAAGTATAAAGGCAGTTGTAAGAGAGATGCCCTTTATCATGTGGGAAAGTTCCCTTCTATTCCTAGTTTGTTGAGAATTTTAATGTTTTTAGTAATAATAAATGTTGGATTTTATTAGGTGCTTTTTCCATATTACTGAGATGATCATTTGGGCATTCTTTTTTACTCTATTAGAATGGTGAAATACAGTGATTGATTTTTGAATGTTTTAAACCAACTTTGCATTCTTGGAGGTAAACCCTACTTATTATAATGTATTATCATTTTAAAAATATATTATTTGGATTCAATCTCTTACAATTTTTAATAAGAGTTTTTGCACCTATGTGCTCATGACAGTTTTATTCTGAGTTTTTGTTTGTTTTCGTTTTAGGCTGTGCAGTGTGGCATGTGGGATCTTAGTTACCCGACCAGGGATTGAACCTATATCCCCTGCAGTGGAAGCACAATGTCCTAACCACTGGACTGCCAGGGAATTCCCTGAGTTTTCTTTTTTATAGTTTTTGTCTGAGTTAGGGAAATTAAAACAGAGGAAGTCTTCATCAGGCTTCAGAAGCACCAGAGCAGGCCCCTGACCTTTCTTCTGACCAATCTGGACACTGCCCAGATTCTATGCCTGCCTGCAAGCACAGCAAATCAGGCAGCACTTTAGATAAGAAAGGCATTGGGGTCCTGAAATTCTTGAGAGCTTGGAAGTCTGGCCAACTGTGCCCAAGTAAAAGTGAAAGTGTTAGTCACTTAGTCATGTCCGGCTCTTTGGGACTCCATGGACTCTAGCTTGCCAGGTTTCTGTCCATGGAATTCTTCAGGAAAGAATACTGGAGCGGGCTGCCATTTCCTTCCCCAGGGGATTTCCCAACCCAGGGATCAAACCTGGGTCTCCTGCATTACAGGCAGATGATTTATTGTTTGAGCCACCAGGGAAGCCCAAATCCTAAGACTCACAAGATAAAACAGCAGCATTGTAAAAAGTGTAAAGTAAAACCAGAGTTGCATTTTTTGCACACAAACTGATGATATCAGTTTGCAGCCTGTGATTATAAGTAGGAACCCCCCAAACTGCAATTTGAAGTCTCACCTGTGGAGCGGACACACTGCCTGGACCTTTTCCCAACTGGGACTCCAGACTGCCTTTACTTGGGACTACCCAGCATGCTGTTCAGGTTTGGATTTTGGTCAGCCCAATTTGGTGATGTATGTGGTGTTACTCTTCTCTATTGTTTCTACTTCTCTTTTCTGTTAATGATTGTATATTGAAATTAAGTAATCCTCTGTTAAATACTGAAATTATTTGTGTGTAACAAGGGGTTTCTTTTGTTAATGAATCCTTTGAACCTGAAACAAAGCTAAAGCTTTCGGCAAAATAGCCTGGTTTCAGTATCTGGATAATGAGGATTTCACAGACTGAGTTGGGCAGTATTTCCTCCTCTTCAATTTTCTGCAAGAGTTTATATAGAATTGTTATGTTTTCCTTAAATGTTTGGTAGAATTTACCAGTGAAGCCATTTAGCCCTGGAGTTTCTTTGTGGAAAGATGTTTAACTACTAATTCAATTTCTCTGAACTTCATTTCTATTTATTCTTTTATTTTTACTGTGGTAAAATATACATAAATTTACCATTTTGAGCATTTAAGGGTACAATTCAGTGACATTAAATACATTCATATTGTTGTGCAAACATCACCACTATCCAGTTTCAGAACTTTTTCATCATCTGAAATTCTATACTCATTATATAGTAGTAACTTCTCCTTTCCCTACCCTCTCTATTCTACTTTCTGCTCTATGAGTTTTTCCTCTAGTCTACATGCTAGCTCTATAAATTTATGATGTGATATTGTGGCCACATTATTAAAATGATATCTGCCAGGTTTACCTACTCTATGGTAATTATACTTCTTCCTTTTATGACTGATAAATAGTAATACTTTGTAGAGAGATACTATGTACAGCAAGTCCATAGTACAGTACTATGTACAGTAAGTCCCCCACACACGAACCTTCAAGTTTGAACTTTCAAAGATATGAACGTGCATTCCATAAACATTAGGTATGAGTGAAATTTCTGCTTGTCCTCTGTCTCCTCTTGCTGATCATTCTTCAGCTCTACCATCTCCTATCTTCTCTCCTACCTCCAGTTAGTACTCTTCTTGCTGGTTCACTTGATGCCAGCCCCTGTATGCCAGCTGCTGAACTGTATGTATTACTGTGCTTTTTAAGGTACTGTACTGTAAGATTAAAAATGTTTTATTTTTTGTTTTCTTAGGTATTATTGTATGAAAAGTATAACTCTATTACAGTACAGTACTATATAACTAGTTGTGTTAGTTGGGTACCTAGGCTAACTTTGTTGGACTTATGAACAAACTCGACTTATGAATGTGTTCTTGGAATGGAGCATGTTCATATTTAGGGGACTTACTGTAAATATCCTGTTCCTCATCAAATGTTCAACCATTATCTTAGTATCTACTGCTATTTTTTCACTGTGGCTATTCTAGGTACCTCATATAAGTGGAATCATGCAATGTTTTGTCTTTTTGTGTCTGGTTTATTTCACTTAATGTTTTCAAGGCTCATCCATGTTGTAGCATGTATTAGAATTTCATTCCTTTTTATGGCTAAATAATATTCCATTGTATGTATATACTACAGTTTGTTTATCCATTCATCTGCTGACAGATACTTGAGTTATTTACAACTTTTGGCAATTGTGAATAATGCCACTATTAATATTGGTGTACAAATATCTGTTTAAGTCCATGTTTTCAATTCTTTTGGGTATATGCCTACCTAATTCTTATTTATTCTTGAGTCAGCTTTGGTAGTTTGTATCCATCAAGGAATCAGTCTATTTCATTTATATTGTTGAATTTATTAGCATAAAGTTGTCTTTAGAATTTGTTGCAATGTCACTTTTCCCATTCTTAAAATTGCTACTTTGTATTCTTTTTTCTTGATCAATCTGGACAAAGACTTCAATTTTATATATCTTTTCAAAGAAACAGCTTTTTGTTTCATTTATTTTCTGTTTTTCTATATTTTATTTGATTTCTGCTCTGATCTGTATTATTTTCTTTCTTTTACTTATTTTAGATTTCATTTGCTCTTCTTCTCTGGGTTCTTATGTTAGAATCTGGGATCGTCGATTTGAAACCTTTCTTCTTTTCACACATAGGTATTAAGTGATAAAAATTTCCTTCTAAGTAAAGCTTTAGCTCTAATCCACAAATTTTTAAATGTTATACTTTTTCATTCAGTTTAAAATATTTTCTATTAATATTTTTTGTGTTTTTCTCCCTTTGTTCAGTGAGTTACATGGAAGTGTACCGTTTAATTTCTAAAACTTTAGTGGATTTTTATTATTAATTTCTAATTCAACTGTGGTTGTCTGGAAAAGATTTTTATTTCAGCTTTTAAAAAAAATTTATTTATTAATTTTAATTGGAGGCTAATTACTTTACAATATCGTAGTATTTTTTTGCCCTACATTGACATGAATCAGCCATGGGTGCACATGTGTCCCCCATGTCCTCAACCCTCCTCCCACTTCTCTCCTCAGCCTATCTCAGCTTTTTTAAACATCATTTTACTTTATCAGCCATGCCACATGGCATGTGGGATCTTAGTTCTTCAACCAGGTATTGAACCCATGCTACCTGCAGTGGAAGTGTGGAGTCCTAACCACTGGACTGCCAGGAAATTCCTTTTACCTTTTTTTTGGAAAGATATTTTCACTGGTATAGAATTCTAGGTCAATTTTTTTTTTTTTAAGAGTAAAGATTTTTCTCCACTGTCTTCTGGCTTATACACCTTCTAATGAGAAACCTACTCTCATACTTATCGTTTATCCTTAGTATATAGTGTGTATTTTTTTCCCTGCAGTTGCTTTTAAGTAAGATTTTTCTCTTTAATCACTGGTTTTAAGCAATTTGATTATGATGTGCCTTGGTATAATTTTCTTCATATTGCTTATGCTTGAGTTTCAGTAAGCATCTTGGATCTGTGTCATCCTTATCCTGCTTGGAATCTGACACTCCATGACAGGCCACTGCCACCCCCACTTCCCATATGGATGTCTACTGTCAAATTTATTATTTTTTCCAATAAGATTTATGAAAAATGTTATCTCAGAGTAATTTTAATTTGTATTTCTCAAGTGAGGCCAGGCATTTTTAATTGTTTAAAAGTCATTTGTACCTTCTTTTCTGTAAACTGCCTGATCATATTTGTTCAATTTTTTTACTGTTTTTTTAAAATCATTTTTATATTGATTTATCTGTATCTTTTACCTTTTCTACAATGAGCATATATTCTTTTTACTATAAGAAGACACAACATAAAGTTATTTTAAATTAAAAAAAGTGCTTTAAAAAACCCATGTAATTTCCTGGTATCGGAAAAATACTCACAGTCCATGGCAGCTAGTATTTTATTATAACTTATCTGGGGCTTATTTTCACTTCTCTTTGTGATGAGATCTACATAGCTAACATGGAGGATGTGAGCTTAAAAACCTGAGTCACTCTGAACTGTCTTTTTTTTTGACCAGGGGCCCTAGAAAAATCATAAACTCTCATATCTGAGATTTGGAGCTCCATCACTTCACTGGATCTTCCAATGGTCCTGGGAAGCTTACAGGTCATTGACAATGATCCCCATTTTATAGATTTTTAAACCAGAGGCTTAGAAATGTAAAGTGACTTTATCATATGGAAGGTTAGACTTAGAAGTTACCTTAAAGATGATCTATTCTCTGTTCTCAGAGTCCTACAATTAGTAACTATGGCAAAACTCTGACTTGGACTCAGGTGTTTATTGTAATAGGCAGTAATCAAAGTGAGGATCCCTGCCACTCTAAGTGCTTAAGGGAAGTCGAATAGCTTCTCTTCTTCAGGAGACTCAGGCTAAGCCTTAGGTAGGTCATGACCAGGCAGGCATACTGGGGGTGCTGGAACCTTACATCTATCTATGCTCACCTTTGGCAGCAGTCAGCATGGTGGAGGCCAGTTCACACTGCTGTGATTCCAAGTGTCCAAGCGTGAACCAGCGAGGGTAACGGCTGGGCACCACAGATACCATATGTTGAGGGTGGGAAGTGTCGCCTGAAGAAGTTGAGTTTTCTAGAACAGGTAACCTAGAAGACCCAGGGAGAGTCATCAGCTACCACCCAGACCCTTGCCATTCTGAGCCACCTTAGAGAAGCTTGTTCTTTGCTGGGGAGGAACTGGGAAGGAAAGGGTTAATGAGGAACCTCAAAGGTTTTAAAACCTATGAGTACTGTACTTTATATGAGGTGAGTGCCTGGGCACTTGGAAGACCTCAAGCTGAACAGTTCTTACTGAAAACAGTTCAAAAGTCATCAGATTAGTTGTTAAAGTATAAGAAATATATGCCAAGTAATCTTCAGCAGTCCTTTCAGGTCAAGCTGAGGTGCTCTCTCAGCCTTACAGTCTAACTTAAATTCTTCTGTACGGTCTGGTGCATCCTAGAGGACTACCTGCCTGAACCAAGGATTCTATTCTTGTTTGGAGACAGGATGCCCATAGCTCACTGTTCTCAAGTCTTGATATAGAAAGACTCTTACTTCTATTTCCCCAGATGTATCTGGTGACCTATGCCCGGGAACCATTTCTCAGTTAGATATGGAAGGGCTCAAACCATTTGTGAAGCTGCCAAACTGGCCCTGGAACAAAGAGACTCAGGCCTTGGATATTCTGTATCTGTTAAAATCTCAGGGGCTTCTTCAACTCACTGAGAATGCAGCCAGGGAACAAGTATGTCACTAGCTAGGAGTCCTAGATCAAATGAAAATATCTGAACCATTTTAGGGCAGGCCAATGGCAGGTCCAATAGAACACAGAAAGAGGTAAAGAAAAGAAAGTGAGACAAACAAAGAGGCTTCTGCTTTGGTGGAGGCATTTGGGCTGGGAAAAGGCTACCCACCTCATGGCACGTAAGGCTAACTTATAGGACAGGTCTGGATCATGCGGCAGCAGAGCTGAGAACAAGTACTTGGCAAAGGTGTGCATGGGAACACTCTCTCGGTGGATGACTTCTCCAAGGCCGCTGAAGGGGCCTCCTGCAGGAAGGAGATAAACCAGCCAGTTGTTTATCTGTGTGCTTTTATTTTCCTGCCTGACCTCGAGCTCCAGGGTCCCACAAGTGCTTGCTAGCCATGGGAACCTTTGTTACACTTTAAAGTCAGAAATGTTGCTGTACCTGTGCTCTATTAGAGAGGGGAACCTGGAGTCAAATGCCTAAGACTCTGTGCCAACAGTCCCTTCTCTACTTACCTTCCAGTAGTAAGATGCACTGTTTCTGCAGTGTTTGCACTAGCTCATCGTCCAGCTGCAGCTCCTGGAGTCGACTCAGCAGTTGCTCCTCATTACGGCACACCTTGTCCTGTGCATAGAGGCCTTCAGGCATCACCCTTTGTTGACCCATCCCCATCAGAGCAACTTCCATGGCCAATGACAGGTAGGACTCACTGCTGTTTGGGCAGCCTGCAGCCACAGGCACATGCTGGTATACAGGGGGTCTGCTTTCATTCATATCTGAGGACAACAGGGCACCAGATTTGTTAGGTCAGGCCCCGTGGATTTTTGTGCCTCTCCCACCAATGCACACTTTGGGATACAGCTTGGTCAATAACTAACACAAAGAAGCTAAATAAAAAACCAGAACAGTAATATACTGAAAATAAAAAATAAAAATATACTAAAAAATGTTATACATGGTTCTAAAGATTAACTCCTTCCTAAAATATAAACTGGCTAGGCCAGCTGGGAAAAAATACAGTCATACTAGTCTTCTGTTAGAATGTTATGTAATACTACAATGATCTATTTTTGTGTCTGTCTCTTCAGTAGAATGTAAGAACCTTCTAGGAAAGGGACTTTATCATTTTGCCTTAGGTATCTCCACTGTCCGGTATGTGTAAGGAGCTAAATGTCTGTGGTGAATAAATCCCAAGTACAACCTCGGGTTCTTAAGATGTAAGTGTCATTGTGCAGATGAAGGAGACCAAGGATGATGATTCCTTTTTCAGGGGATAAGAGGGAAGATACAGTAGCCCTGTCTCACATTGAAACCACTTCTTGTATCTCTACCCAGAGATATCTGAATCCATCCAGTTAAACTATTACTTTTGTGATATTTGCAACTTTAATGTTATTGTTACTTTTTATGCTCCACCTTTGGGTTCTAAGTTTCAGGAGGAGAGCACAGATCTAAAAGCCAGTCTTAATTTCTTTCCTTTCTCCCATTATCCATTTCGTAAATGTTTAAGGGAGACTATTAAAAGAGAGTTATTGCCCTAACTGCTGTTTTCAGGAACTTGAAAGGCCAGTAGAGACACTTGTAAACAAATTTTATGGCAGTGTGCTAAATACTGTAATATATGCATGTTTACAATACAGTGATAGCATAAAGGAAAAAAGAATCAATTTTGTCTCAAGTCCCTGTTAATTTAAGACTCTACTAAATTGCCTCCCTTTTATTTCTCTTTTGTAAAATTGGTACAAAACCACCACCAGGGAGAATGTTCAAGGGAAACATGAGAGTATTATGTAATTGCAAGGGATACACACACTGCTGATGCAAGTTCTTTTACACTTCCAGACTGTTTTGAGGACCTGGCCTCTGACTTCTCAAATCCCTCTGGTCCTTTTTGTTCCCTTTGGATTACTCTTCAGACATTCACAAGGTAGGAAAGTGACAGGAGCAAAGGAAAGCTGAAGTTGGCAAGGCAAAATGGATGAACAGGACAGAGCCAGTCCACAGAGTGGGGAAGGAAGATAAGAAAGGAGCAATCCCAAGGAAACCACTCAGGGGAGGTCCAGTTTAGATAAGAGAACAAGAGGAGTAAAACAGACTCTGTCATGGAAAAGAAGAGGGCTCCAAAGGGTAGTCTGGGCTTCCCTCAGGCTGACCCCTGTACCTGACACTTCCAGATAGCCATCATCATTCAGGCGGCAGGCCTCAGTCAAGGTGAGAAACAGGCAGCCAATTGGATCCAGGGGGTGGCCTACCCAGCCTTCTAGGTTTGTGATGGTTGTGGTTCCCCTCTGCAACAGTTCTGGAAATAAGCAGGTCAAAGTTTTTGAGAGGGATAAAGACACACTGCTCTCTGTCCCTGCTTGGTCTCTTCATAAGTCTCCTCATTAGTCTCCTTCAGGTGGTGGCCCTGAGACTCAAAGTAAAGCTTGCCTTGGGTTGAGGAGACTGGTCACCAGCTCATCAGCCACTATGAGGCCATGTGGTATGCTTTTGGGCTGCCTGCCGATAGCACACGTATGTAGACACAGCTTTACAGTTTAAAAAGGGTCTTCTCATACCAGATCTCAGTGGATCCAACTGTCCTGTGCGAAAGGCAGGCCAGCATTATTATTCCCATTTTACAGATAAGAAAACTGAGATTTATAGAGGTAAAGACAGGGATTCCACACAGAAGGTAGAATGACCTGGAATCCCCTCGCCCCTGCCACACCAGGAAACTGAATGAAAATTAAGTCCTGGGCCTTGTAGTCCCTGAGAACCCCATCAGCCTAAGCAGTTGAGATGGCTCCTGATCACTATACCTTTCTTCTGATGCTTGTAGATTTCCAGCTGCCGCTGCTGCTGCAACCTGAGAGTATTGATAATGGCCACTGTGAGTCTGAGGGCCTCTTTTGGGTAACCATGGGAACGCAGGGCATCAACCCGAGCACAGGCTGTAGGCACATGCTCTATCAGATGAGAAGAAGATATTTTGATTGAGTTAAATTTTCAAATCAGGAAAATTTGTGTTTGACAAAGGGAGACTGTATTCAGTTCAGGTCCTCAAATTTGATCTGACATCTATTGTGTACCAGAAATTGTATTTTATCTTTTAGGGATAAGTCACAGGTCCTACCTCCAAGGAGATACACTGCAGCCTCAGCATAGTGGTTTGGTGTAGAAAGGGGCAAAGAACTAGGATAATAAACTGTTATACCTCTTTCTGAACATGAATCTCAGGAACCTAATGCAGCAATAAACTACTTTTATAGAGGGAAAGGCCTCACTTGTTTATTAATCCTGTTTCCTGAGAACCTATTATGTGCAAGGTAGCATGCTGGGCAAATCAACTACAAAAATGTATAAGAAATGGTCACTGTCCTCAAAGAGCTCACAAATAATACATAAAAAGATCATTATAAAACAGTTAAAAAGAAATGACAAGACAGAAATATACACAGAAAGAAAATATTTGAACTGTGTGCTTTATAGGGCAAGTAATATTTTAAATAGGTAGAAAAACAGAAACAGGCATCCCTGGCAAAGAGAACATCTAAATAAAGGCATGTAAGTAAAAGCATAAAAAGTATTCTGGATAACATCTTCCAAGTATGGCAAATAGTTTTGTGTAGAGTTAGGTTATGTGGCTAGAGACAGCCTGGAAAGTGGAGTCTAGAATGTTAAGCTTTGAATGCCATTCTAAGAAGTTTGGATTTACCTTAGGCATAATGGATGACTACCAAACACTTATAAATGGGGAAGGGATTAAAAATTATAGGAATAATTATAGAAAATACAGATAAAATAGAAAATAAAAATCAGAGATAACCATTATTTCTAATTTCATATTTTATGAAAAATATCTCTAGACTTTCCTAATTTTAATAAAAATGAAGTATTATAATTATTGTTTTATAATTAGGTTTTTCCACTTAATAATTCATTTTAAATATTTTTCCATACCATTAAATATACTTCCATAATATTAAAAATGATTACATATCATTCCACTAAATATGTGTACTACCCATTGGCTCAATCAGTCCCCTATTGCTGGACGTTATTGTTTTTAATTTTTCTCATCTATACGTTATATGTTCATGCTCTAATAAACCTCATAACTTTATGCACATTCTTAGTTAATTATAGCTCAGGATAAATTCCTAGATGTAGAATTCCTGGATCAAGGGCTATGAATTTGTTTTAAAGGCTTTTGATAAGTGTTGCTGAGGTACCAGTACTACTACTACCAGTAGTATATGAGATTACTATATCCAATGTAGCCTCTCCTACACCAAAACCAGTTATCTTTATTTTAAAAAATTCCTATTTGACAACTGAAACATGGTAATTCAGTGTTGTTTTGATTTGGATCTTTGTTTATAATGGGGGTGTGTATTTTTCACACACTTGTTAGATTTACGTTTTAAAAGTATTAGATCAGAGAAGAGGAAAAATAATCAGTGGGAATTTCAGGTAGTGACCTACAGTGAGTTTGGCCAAAAACTTTCAAGAGAGAGACAGGCACACATCCAGATTCAGCAGGCTCTTGTGAAAGACAAAGATATGGGATGAGGGACAGAGGTAGGGAATTAGGAGATGATAATAAAAATGTATGCTATTGTTTTAAGACTCAGAGAATGAATATTATTTTATAAGTGTGTAGTGTGGAATATACATTCTGTAACAAAGTCAAGAAAAGACTCACAGAAGGCCAGAGGAGAGTTTAAACTCATGATGGAACAGCTTTATTCTGTGATGATAAAGGAAGGAATGAGGAAAGGAAGACAGCTTGGTGACAAATGCAGACAGTCTGACCTACTAGTACAGAGCAATTTAAGTTTCAAAGTTCATGCCTTTTTAGCAAAACATGTAATTTCAGAGTAGATTCTAATGTTGCTCAGTAACTGCTGACTAAGAGTCTATGAACTGTTGTCCAATGGTTTTGTTAGTACTCCTTTAGATTTATTAGCTCCTTTCCCCTGCCCAAACTCAGGAAACAATAGAAATACCTCTATTTGAGATTACTGTACTTCAGCTGAGAACATATACAAGTGGCTCAGGCTATACCCTGAGGCCTTAGTCAAGGCCCCAAAAGATCTGGATGAAGACTGTCCAAAGGGTAGTTGTGTCGCTGGTGTCTATGGAGATGGCTCACTCAAGCCTGACATGAGGTGAGACTGGGCTCTGAAATTCTTAGAGGGATAAGTACACTTACCAAGCCACAGTGGTTGGCCTTGGGAATTGAAGAGCAGCCTCTCACTCTCCCGCTGGCAGGCAGGAGCTGTGTATACATCACTGCTGATGATTCGCTGTAAGTGGCTGTCCTGCCAATGCAACTCACGGCCCTCGATGGCTCTAGTGAACACTGTTCGTCTTGGTCTGGATAAAGAATCTGGGGAAGGGAAATAAAAATGCAGCAGTTCGGTGATGGATACTCTGAAGATCTAACTCCTGTGTCTTCTTCAGGATGGGAGGACAGGCAGAATAGTGTATAGTTAGTGAGAGCAGCAACTCTGCCATTTGTCTGGCTGTTCATTGTGTTACTTCTTTATTGGATAGCTTTTAGTGTGTCCCTGTCCTCTATGGGAAGAACCTTTCTACATAGATCTATGACTGAAGGCCAATTTCTTCTAAGACCCAGAGCTACATGAGAGAGAGGAGGGATAGTGATGCTCAGCTGCTCAATTATAAGGATTCAAACTTTCTACAGAAACCAAAGGAAAAGATAAGCAGTGAGGTAATATCCTTGGTCAACCCATAACCAGTTTCTTTTACAGTATGACCCATATCAGACTAAGTACTTCTGTCACATTGATATAAAAGCTGAAAAAGAGCTGCAGTCCTATGTATTCTGGTATCTTTAATTTTTAAAATAATTTTATTTCTTTATTCATTTTCTTTTGGCTGTGCTGGATCTTCATTGCTGTGTGGGCTTTTCTCTAGTTGTGGCAAGCAGGCTTCTCATTGTGGTGGCTTCTCTTACTGTGGAGCACAGGTTCTAGGCACTTGCCTTTCAGTAGTCACAGCACAGGGGCTCAGCAGTTGTGGCTCCTGGGCTCTAGAGAATAGGCTCAGTAGTTGTGGTGCACGGGCTTAGTTGCTTTGCGGCATGTGGGATCTTCCTGGATCAGGGATCAAACCTGTCCCCTGCATTGGCAGGTGGATTCCTCACCACTGAGCCACCAGGGTAAGTCCTCTGGTATCTTTATCACACTAGTATCTGCAGGCTTACAACCTGTTCTCCAATAAGAAAACTTGAGGCTGACAAAAGATTAATTACACTGTTTTCTCAATGGAGTCCTACCAAACCATCTCTCTTCAGGAAAAGGGCTGAAGGGAAACAGCAGACAAAGTAAGCTCAATTCTTTAGGGTGGTATGTAGGAACTGACTCATTAGAAAAGACCTTGATGCGCGGAAAGAGTGAAGGCAGGAGGAGAAGGGGACAACAGAGGACGAGATGGTCAGATGGCATCGACTCAATGCCAACTCAATGGACATGAGTTGGAGCAAGCTCCAGATGGTGAAGGACAGGGAAGCCTGGCATGCTGCAGTCCATGGGGTCACAAAGAGCTGGACACGACTGAGCAACTGAACAACGACGAAATACTGGAGTGGGTTGCCATTTCCTTTTCCAGGGGACCTTCCTGACCCAGTGATCGAACTTGAGTCTCCTGCATTGCAGGCAGATTCTTTACCATCTGAGCCACATGGGCTTTAATAAGGTAACATCTGAATAGAGACCTGAGGGAACTATAGAGCAAGCCTTAGACATAACTAAGGAAAGCGCATTCTAGGCAAAAGGAACAGCAAGTGCTAAGCTGAGGTGGGAACATATTTGAAGTGTTTGAGGGCAGGGCAGAGGCCAGTGTACCTAGAATAGAATGAGCAGCCAGAAAGTCACAGGAGATGAGGTCAGAGAGGTACCAGGGAACCAGAACGGGCAGAGCCTTCTATGCCATGAGGAAAGATGAGAAGCCACTCAAGGGCTTTGAGTTGTTGAAGGTGTATGATTTGATCTGACAACTGGCAGCAGCATAGAAAACAGACTTTAAGGTAGAAGCAGTTAGGAGGTCACTGCCATGATTTGTGAAAGATAATGGTAATCTGTTCAGAGTAATATGCAGTAGAGACGATGAGAGTAAATGAACTTTGGCTATGTTCTAAAGGCAAAGGTAATAGGATTTGCCCATGGATTAGATCTGGGGAATCTGGGTGAGAAAGAGAAGAATCAAGAATGACTCCAAGGTTTTTAAGGTAGACTTGCCATATGCAGAGATAGGGAAGTCTACATAAGAGGAGCAGGTTTGGGTGGGGCTTAAGAGGTAAGAAATCCTACTGAGATGTCTGTTAATATCTAAGAGGCAATATTGAAAAGGTAGTTAAACATGTAAGTCTGGAGTTGAGAGGAAAAGTTTGGGCAGGAGATATAAATTTGAATGTTGTTAGTATATAGATGATTATTAAAACAATGCAGTTATTAGGGGAGTAAATACAGAAAGAGAAGTGGTTTGATGACTGAGCCCTGGGTACTCTAGAATTTTAGGTTGGGAAGTGGTGGGGAGACAGTAAAGGAGACTGAGAAAGAGGGGCCAAGGAAGAGGAGAACCAAGAGAACAGTGTCGTGGAATAAGATGAAAAAGATGTTTGAAAAAGAGAGTGACCAGCAGTAACAAATATTGTTGATAGATCAAGTAAATTCTGACTTGAAAACTAGATTTAGGAATGGTTAGCGTTAGTGACCAGTACAAGAGCTGTTTCAGTACTGGAGGGATGACTGCCTGACTAGAGTGAATTCAAGGGAGAATAAGAGCAGAAGAAGCAGAGAAGATAAATATATAACATTCTTTTGAGCATTTTTCTTAATTCTACCACTTATTTCTACTCTCTCAGAGAAATAGGGTGGTGGACAGGAGAGGCATGTAGGGTCAGAAAGTATGTTTTTTTGTTTTGTTTCAGGTGAACAATAAAACAATGTGCTGGTATACTCCTAGGAATAATCCACAAAAATCTGTGATGCAGGAGAGAGGAGATAATTCCTGGGGTGATTCCTAGATAAAAGAGAAGGAATAGGTTCTTAAGAACAAATGGAGGGCTTGGACTTAGACAGAAGCACAAAGAAAAATAGGGAAACAGGCAGAGTAGACGGGCATACACAGAGGCAGATGTGATGACAGAGTTTTGGAGATTTTCTTCTGATTGCTTCTATATTCTCAGTGAACAGGAAGCAAGGCTGTAGGCTGAAAGTGAGGAAGGGGAGAAAGTATAGAAAGTTTTAAGGAAAAGACAATGTGAAACAGTAATTTAGAAGAGTGAAAGGAAGCATGGACTAGAGAAATGTAGGTGATGTATGGACAGTACAACGGGCCCACTTGAGATTAGTGGTCATGAATTTAAAGAAGACCAGTTATCATGGTCGTGTTTCTTGCCAATATGTTCACTGTGTGAGTGTGAGCACTGAGTAATTAGAAAGTCAGACCGAATTACTGAAGTTAAGGTTTTGCTATGTGAATATAACTAAGGGAAAGAGGGAGTTGAGTATGTTTGCAGGGTAGTGATTATAATGATGTACCAAGGAATCTAATCTGGATAAGGAGGAAAATGAGGCTACCACAAGAATGAAAAAGTGACAGGATCAAAATTCCTAGTGGGTCCAGGAATTACTGGACTATGCATAACAGAGAAAATAATCTAGTAAGGCTCGTGGTGGTAATTAGAGCTGCTTGAAATTATGACTGTAAAGAAGGAGCAGTTATTGGTAATGAAAGGGTTCAGGGTATGACCTTGGGATTGCATAAGTTATGTAGAAGATAGACTGTTGGTACTTCCCTGGTGGTACAGTGGTTAAGAAACCACATGCCAATGCAGGGGACATGAGTTTGATCCCTGGCTGGGGATGACCCCGCATGCCTGAGAGCAGCCAAGTCCATGCACTACAACTACTGAAGCCCAAGAACCCAAGAGTGCGTAACAGGAGAAGCCATCACAGCGTGAGGCTTGTGCACCGCAACTAGAGAGCAGCCCCCACTCATCACAACTAGAGAAAGCCCGCACACGGCAACGAGGAGAAGGCACAGCCAAAAATTAACACACATACACAAAAGACAGACTATTAAAAGAGAGGAGGTCAAAGAACTCAGAGACTTGAATACTGGAAGTATCATCTCTGTGGCTAAGAATTACAATAGAAGTAGGGACTGACAGTAGTGTTAGTGAGCCAACTGCCAAAAATCTTCAAGGAACAAGGGGTATTAACCCAGAGATAAAAACAACCAAAGCCAGGAGGGTAGCAGACAGCATATTTTCACAGCATCAACTTTAAAACTGGGGGGTATTTTAGGAAGGAGGATAGGATAATGATGCAGAAATGGCAATGAAGAGCAAGCAGGATGCCTACTGCTCCATCAGACCCAAAGGTAAACATACATGAGTGATAAATCAGTCACGGCCTGAGAAAACTTAACAGGAAACAATACCTTCAAATAAGAACCAGTAACGAGTGTTTTGGAACAAGAAAAGCCACCACAATGAAAAGCCTGCACAGCATAACTGAAGAGTAGCCTCTGCTCACTGCAACTAGATAATGCCTATGTGCAGCAATGAAGACCCAGCAATGCAAAAAAAAAAAAAAGGAACAGTAACAACAAATAACCAAAATAATATACAAGAAAGAAACTGCCAAACTGGAGGCATGTATTTATATGCAGCATTTGATTCTCTCTATGCCAATCCAAAGCCAATACTAAAAGCATGAATTCCTATGTTGTGGAGGTTAGATGAGCTACCCAGGAAAGGGGAGCTTCGTGTGGCGAAGTTACAGCCTTTTCATCTCTCATTACCTTGGTTGCTTTAAATACACTGATAATCAATTATGGAACAGTAGATAATGACCAAGCAAGAACAATAATTTAAGTGATTTCCTCCTTGAGGTTAAAAATATCAGTAGATTTATCACTTACAATAAAAGGGAAGACATGTAAAATCAATGTTTGATAAAATCTACCAGTAAAGGATCCCCATGGGCTAAAGAGCAATCAATTGCTAGCAGCACACAGCCTGAGTTAGATGAACTAAAGCTGATGTGAATGCTGATGCCCAGTAATACCTGGTCAGTGGGCTCAAAAGGCAGAGGGTACAGTATCACTGTACTGGATTTGTCTTAAAATGGGGCAAGAGTAAGCAGTATCTTGGAAGCATGGCCCCTGCCTCCCCCCCCCCCCCCCACCCCACCCCAGATATCTGCTATATAAAAATTTGAGGAAAATAGAGAAAAGTAAGAAAAGCAGCTGTCAGGACATTTTTAAAAGTTTTTTTTTTTTTTTTCCCCTGCAGGTATTCCATCTTTCCCTTGAGGTAAGTCTTCTGAGATAAAACCAACTCCAATGGAGGCCAAGATCCATAAGTCATGAAGAACTTGAAGGGTAAAGAGGATTCATGCAGAGGGTTCTAGGAATTTATGCTGGGCACTGTAAGGACACAGCCAGAGCAGAAAAGGACAGCATCCCCAATGTCAA
Source organism: Bubalus kerabau (assembly GCF_029407905.1). Classification (NCBI taxonomy): domain Eukaryota; kingdom Metazoa; phylum Chordata; class Mammalia; order Artiodactyla; family Bovidae; genus Bubalus; species Bubalus kerabau. The sequence continues at coordinate 101,634,079 of NC_073629.1, read as the reverse complement.
AGATAAAAATCTTGCCCTTATTTAAGGTTTGGCATTTCAAGATAAACAAAGGACAGGCTTTTCTTATTTAGGATGACAATTCTGACAGTCCAAAAGTTGTCCAGCCACTTTCATTCTAGGGCTTTAACCTCTGACCTTTTGGAGTTCCAGGCACCAAGACCCTAGAATGACATCTGGCTCACCTGAACTGTGACTGGCATTCTGGGGAAGTGCATTGGTGATGTTGGGTAGTTCATGCCCATAGTTTCCATCCTCCAGGGGACAGACATCCAGGTCATTCCATTTCTGCAGTTGCTGCAGCCAACAGGATTTTTCTTCCAATTTGCAATGTGGATTTAAAATGATGCACACCCATAAGGCCCCTGGAAAAGAAAGCAACCACATCCTTAACATCTCTCCTTTGATGTATGTCTAAGCCTTAATTTTTCAGTTTACTCTTTTCTTCTATTTTCAGTTGGTAGGAAAAGTTTCCAAAACATCAGTTCTCAATATAAAAAACCAAATCTGCTAAAGTTTTCAGAAATGCTTATTTTTCCTGCCCAAAGGTTTCTTAAAGCAGAGTAGCTATCTTGATATCTGGGTATGTGCCTGTGTTTGATGAACAAGATAGATTTGGACTTGAATTCTGAGCTCAAATCTTCAGTCCAACAATTTATTGAGAGCTTTCTTGTTCAAGAGTTTGTATTGGAGAATAAGACACTGTTCCTACCCTTGAGGAGCTCTGCAGGGCGGGAAGACAGAAAAATAAACACAGTGTCATTTGAATATGAATAAGTGTTAAGATAAAGATATGTTCAGGGTACGATAATAGCACAGAGCAAAGACATTTACTGTAAGAAGGAAAGTGCTCAGCAAAGGATTCAATTTTTGGTTAGTTGATCTTGGGCTTTCTGAGCTTCAAATCCCTCAACTGTAAAACAGATCATAATGTAGAGAGCCTGGCATATTACTTTGCATGTAGTGGAATTATATTTCCTTTTTCCAGGGAAAATAATTTATTTGGACTTGGATTTTGATACTGTTTTTCAGCTATGATGCCTTAAAACTATCACACTCTTGGATCTTGTCTGTCACTATAGCAGAGTATCATATTCCACATAACCAGTAAGTACAGTTTCTTTGATCACATCACCCTTCTTTTCAAGCAAACCTGCTTCCTCTTTTCAAAGTTGGTTATGTGGCTGAGCCAGAAATATTCTCAATCTCAAGTTAACAATAAAACCTGGCTGCAGAATGTCTTAAGTTAAACATTCTTTGGGATGGAGCTACATCTGTGGATGGTGGTATATTCAGACACTATTTCAAGACCCCTTAAAGTCAAATAAGAATGTTTTAAAAGACCATTTAAGCCTCAATTTCAGGTACTAACTAGAAGATAAAAATTCATTTCTATAGGTTCAAATAAGTTTTTCAAATCCACAATGAAAAAGAAACTATACTATATAATACTGTATATTAAATATTGTATAATGATGGCTCTTAAGAGGATTATAGTTAGGAGTCAAATTGAGTGACTCTTAACTTATAATAATTGTAACCCAGGTGGCTCAGTGGTAAAGAATCCACCTCCCAATGCAGGAGAAAAAGGAGAGGCAGGTTTGATCCCTGAGTTGGGAAGATCCCCTGGAGAAGGAAATGACAACCCACTCCAGTCTTCTCACATGGAAAATCCCATGGACAGAGGAGCCTGGTGGGCTACAATCCATAGGCTCACAAAGAGTTAGACACTACTGAGCAACTGAGCACACACATACACAAATAACAATAATTATAATAAAGCACAGTAAATACTATTATAGCCATATATAAAGTGTTATGAGAATAGATATGATGGAACAATTAACTCTGTACATGGGGTCAGGAAAAGTTACAACATTTGAGTTTGTCCTTGAAGAATAAACATGAGTTATTTCTAGTTAAAAATGGCTAACTAAACATGTATGTTTATCACCACTCCCTCTTAACACTTTATTAAAACAAAAGTGGAGAGATAAAAACAGGCATAAATATTCAAGGTAGTTAGTTCAGTACCTGCTCATTCCCTCTCCTGGAAGAAAACCAAAGCTTTACTCACTGGAAAGACTGATTCACAGAAGTTCTGGATTGGGAATACTACACAAAGCTGAGGGTAGGTTTTCCATACTAAAAACTGAGGGATTAATAAAAACATACATATGGAACAAATGAACACCCCCACCCCCACCATGCAGTCCTCTTTCCCTGCTTGGTTGTGAGAAGACTGTGGTGGTCTTATAATTGAGACATTGTGTTCATGTCCTAGTGTTTTGTGGAAGGTAGAACTTGTGAGTAATAAGATTAGCTGAGGAAATACCTAAGCAAAGTGCTGAAGAAGCAGCCTGGTTCCTCTGCTTAGAGTAAAATGCAAGCAGAAAGAAATTATTTAAAGACAGACCTGTTCATCAAAAAGGAAGTAAAATGTAAAGATCTGGAACATTCTCAGCCTATGCACATTGAAAAGAATGAGAAAGGCTGTTTGGGAAAGAACCCTAAGGGTGTGACCTTAAAAGAGGTAAATCCTCATCTTTCATTGTAGGAAGAAAAAGAGAACATCTATAATTTTAAAAATTAAGAAAGAACGGTCATTTAGAAATGTGGAGGCATATTAGAAAAAGCAGCTAAAAGAATTAAAAATTGCTCTTTCTAAGAAGTAGGAACTGACAATGTGAAGGAATATGGCAGAGGAATACTGCTTTTTATTTGACATTTTAACCTGTGTACATGTATTACTTCATTTTAAAAGAAGAACAAGAGATAAATAGGAGTTGTTTAAGCACAGAAATGGCAGGAGAGTATGTACCAAAACAGGGGGAAGGACATAAGGGAAAGCAAAAATGCTGAGATGTCATTGTAGTCTCTCTGAATATTTGTAGTCTATTGGATGTTTTTTCCTTTTGGTAGAAAATTTTTGTAATCTAGGATATCAGCTTTTAATACTATTGGGACTGTGAGTTCCTATCAATAAAAGTGTCCTTTCTGAACACCAGGTGGCAAGAAATCTTTAATATACAGGAGGTAAAAAATTTTGAACAGTGTGGCAGTAAGAAAGATGCGCAAATATTCAGATCATAAAAGTTACTTTCTCAGCTTTTAGAGTTTAAGGATCCTAAAGGCCTGTATAAACCTCATGAAAAAAATTGTTTCCTTCACATAGTAGGTCTTCTCCTATGGTGTCTGTGTTACACTGTTTGCTGGTTCTTGTAAAATTAATGTAGGGATAGGGTATGGTCAATTTTATTGGAAACTGCTAAGAGGTCAAGTAAAGTAACAACAGAGAAGAGCAATATGGCAGACACTGGTGGTTTTAACCAAAGCTACTTAACAGTAGAGTGACAGCAATGAGCAATGGAAGACTGCAGTGGGCTCAAGAGAGCATATGGAGGTAAGCAAATGGAAAGAGGGACGAGGGTTTCAAGAAGTGTTGTTCTGAAGGTAAAAAGAGAAATAGGGTAATGATTAGAGGGGGAGGGGAAAATCAAAGGCACTTTATGAGACTGAAAATATTAGACCATATTTGTATTCTGATGGAATTGATCCAGTATTGAGGGAGAAATTAATGATACCAGAGAAAAGAGTAATTGCAGGAGCAAAATTCTTGAGAAAAGGAAATGGCATAGGAACAGGAGCAAATATGTAAAGACTGGTCTTTTATGGGAGCAGAGATACTTTATAGGTTTTAAAAGAAAATTTTTAAAAATGTGCACCCGTGGCTGATTCATGTCGATGTATGGCAAAACCCACCACAGTATTATAAAGTAATTATCCTCCAATTAAAATAAATAAAATTTTTTTTAAAAAAGCATATGTGTACAGATGTGGGGAGATGAGAAAACCATGCCTGACTGCTTCTGTTATCTCCCGTTCAGAAACTGAAGGTACTGAGGCCACTCCTCCCATTCCTACTATCCCTGCTGAGACCATCCCCAGAGGAGTAGGCCTTTTGGCCAGTGAGGAACCCTCAGAGTAGTCGGGGTTGGGGGCATGAATGCACATGCTCTAGTGTCTAACCCAATAACGCAGTGTTTTACAAAATGTGGTCTCTGGAAGAACGTCATCAGCATCCTCTGGGAATTTGTTGGAAATGCAAAGTATCAGGTCCTACTCCAACTGACAAGATCAGAAACTCAGGGACAGGGCCCAGCAATCTATTTTAACAAGTATTCCAGGTGATTCTGTGAAGATATAGATAGTGGTCTGTGCGGAATGCTGAGAGTTTCTTGGAAGGTTGATACAGCAATTTCTTAGATATGAAAATGTCACAACCAAGAGCTTTTCATAATGAATCTAAGTAACTAACAAAAGCTTTAGAAGCACTGGGGTCATGCTCCGCTTACTTCCTGTCACCTAAGGCCCAAAGGCCAAGTCCAAATCCACAACACAATCCTTCGATTGTCACAGAAATTATACCCAAGAGATTCAGGACTCAGATAAACCTGATGCTCTGAAGGCTAATTTCAAATTCTTAAAAAACATGCACTTTTGGGGAAAACAGTACATACGAGATGAAACTGAGGGAGGTGCTGCAAGAAGGATGCTTGATTTGGAGCTGGACAGGCTGGGCCTCCAGTGTAGAGTGACCACCTGCTAGTGTGTGACTCTGAACAAAAAACTTTCTGAGCTCCATTTTTCTCACCTGAACATATGGAGATGCTGATGTCTTATCCTTGAAGGGTCCATGCCTACAATCCCTTCTGAGGGAAGCTGTTTCCAAGTTGCCATGCACTGTGTTACATGACCCTGGTCACAATTGGTTAGACCAGTAACTTTAAATTAATAGTTCAACATTCCTGTACTTTGGAAAGTGTGTGTCAGAGAGACAGTTTTCTATACTTCTTTATTTCATGCTGTATCCAGAAGTAACCAGAGGTGTCTCTGTTTCTTTGCAATAAATACACAATTACTTCATAGGTTTGTTATGAGAATTAAACATGCATACAATCTTTAACACAGAGACTGGCACATAATGTTCAATAATGTAGCTGTTCATTATTAATGAAAACTGCAAAGCTATAGTGCCTCAGGTGATATGAAGCCCCAGCACTCAAACCAAAACCCCACATTTACCAGCCCCAAAGTAACCACGTAAAGTCTGAATCATTAAGCCTTATTCCCCAAAGCTTTTAGCTCTAAGACTATAATGTATTAATATATGCTTTGGGGAATTCACTAAAATCCTAAGCTGTAGTGGTTTTTTGGTGCTATTTTGTATGAGAGGAAAGTTTGTCATTGCTTTCTGGGGTGGACAAAGTACAGAGAAGCTATATTAGAAATTTCAGAATATGCCATAGACAACTTTTCTAGTATAACCCCAAAGTGGGGCCGTGACTGGATTGTATGTTCAGAGTATGAAGGATTCTGCAAACAGGGAGGGGAGTTGAGTATCACCACTGCAAAACTGTCATTGAAATGGGAATGATGAAGATAAATAATAACGAATGAAGATGGTCTTAATGACAAGAATCTTGAACAAAGAGACCATTCAGGAGGCCACAGGTCTAATTTAATCTAAAAGTCCCATGGTCCTCAACCAGACCAGTTATGACAAGAAATAAAAAGTGTAAATGAACACTAAATTACATTTTAAAGGTCAAGGAATCAAATTATATTGGTGACTGGATGTAGGAAATGAAACAAAAATGAGTGCTTGACAGTAAGTTTCGTCGAATAAGAAATGGTGGTGCCAAAGCCAGGTTCAGGGGAATCTTTCTTCATAAAAGGCCTGATTTCATTTTTGGATTTCTCAAGTTTGAGATGATTAGGAGATTTTTTCAGTAGAAATGGTCACAGGGCAGCAGCTAATACGAGACTGGAAATGAGATAATCGAAAGAGGATGAGGAAGAGATCACCACAGAGGTAACTCTGAGGTCATGATACTAAAAAAAAAAAGAGTTCTCAAAGAACTGGAAAAGGTCAGTTTTCGTTCCAATCCCAAAGGAAGGCAATGCCAAAGAATGTTCAAACTACCACACGTTTGCACTCATCTCACATGCTAGCAAAGTAATGCTCAAAATCCAAGCCAGGCTTCAACAGTACGTGAACCGTGAACTTCCAGATGTTCAAGCTGGATTTAGAAAAGGCAGAGGAACCAGAGATAAAATTGCCAAAATCCACTGGATCATAGAAAAAGCAAGAGAGTTTCAGAAAAAAATCGATATCTGCTTTATTGATTACACCAAAGCCTTTGACTGTGTGGATCACAATAAACTGTGGAAAATTCTAAAAGAGATGGGAATACCAGACCACCTTGACCTGCTTCTTGAAAAATCTATATGCAGGTCAAGAAGCAGCAGTTAGACATGGAACAACAGACCGGTTCCAAATTGGGAAAGGAGTATGTCAAGGCTGTATATTGTCACCCTGCTTATTTAACTTCTATGCAGAGTACATCATGAGAAATGCTGGGCTGGATGAAGCATAAGCTGGAATCAAGACTGCCAGGAGAAATATCAATAACCTCAGATATGCAGATGACACCACCCTTATGGCAGAAAGTGAAGAGGAAGCCTCTTGATGAAAGTGCAAGAGGAGAGTGAAAAAGTTGGCCTAAAGCTCAACATTCAGAAAACGAAGATCATGGCATCTGGTCCCATCACTTCATGGCAAATAGATGGGGAAACAATGGAAACAGTGAGAGACTTTATTTTTTTTGGCTCCAAAATCACTGCAGATGATGACTGCAGCCATGAAATTAAAAGACACTTGCTCCTTGGAAGAAAGGCTATGATCAACCTAGACAACATATTAAAAAGCAGAGACATTACTTTGCTAACAAAGGTCCATCTAGTCTAGTCAAAGCTATGGCTTTTCCAGTAGTCATGTATGGATGTGAGAGTTGTACTATAAAGAAAGCTGAGTGCTGAAGAATTGATGCTTCTGAAGTGTGATGTTGGAGAAGACTCTTGAGGGTTCCTTGGATGGCAAGGAGATTCAACCAGTCTATCCTAAAGGAAATCAGTCCCGAATATTCATTGGAAGGACTGAAACTGAAACTGCAGCTGAAACTCCAATACTTTGGCCACCTGATGTGAAGAACTGACTCACTAGAAAAGACCCAGATGCTGGGAAAGATTGAAGGAGGGAGGAGAAGGGGCCAACAGAGGATGAGATGGTTGGATAGCATCACTGACTCAATGGACATGAGTTTGAGCAAGCTCTGGGAGTTGGTGATGGACAGGGAGGACTGGTGTACTGCAGTCCATGGGGTTGCAGAGAGTCGAACATGACTAAGCAACTGACCTGAACTGAACAAAGGAGAACAGAGAAAGAAAAATAGAAGTCCAGGGCTCAAGGCTTAGAAATGGCCTTATGGCTAAGAGGTTTGCTGGAAATGATAAAAAAAAGCAGGCCCAGGGAATGCAAGAAAAGTGAGAATAGCAAGTATTTGGAGAGCCAAGCTAATGCCATGAGACAGAAGCCAAGGCAAAAGGTTTCCTCTCACTAAAAGCTTCTGTATGGTAATATCTGGAATAGAACGCTGGGGTCAGTAGCAAAATATAAGGCTGTGGAAGAAACACAAGTGAATTCAAAATGACTCTGGGTGGCCTCTGTAGAACCTAAATCTTCCACCGTTTGGGCTAAAGTTCACTTAGCAAGATCTATGTAATGACTAATGACAAGTATTCACTAACACTATTGCTGGGGACAAGCTCACAGGATAGACACAGCGCTTCTCTGAGATATGGGGACTTACCTAGCTCATCCCAGAGCTGCCTGCACTTATCTGTCATGCTTGTTCCTTGTTGCCTCCACAGTGTGAGTCGTGGGTCGGCCATAAACTGTTCAGTTATTAGTGTCAGCATCCTGGCTCCATTGGAATCTCTCATCCGCAGCATCTCTCGAACCTGACACATAAGGAGGGGCAGGTGGTTGGTGACTGTACATCATAACAAAGCAGGAGGAGAAGGAAGGGGAGGAGGGGGAGGAGAAGATGAAGTATTTAAGCACAGCATATCCAAGGAGCCAAAAAGAAGGCCTCTTCTTCTGTAAGCAAGTTCTCTGCATGTATCAAGAGATCCTGCTGTGTGCAATGAGATACCACTTCATACAAGGATGGCTAGAATAAAAAAGCTAGATAATAAGTGTTGGCAAGGATATACAGAAATCAGAACTCTCATACACTGTTTAGTGGGATTGTAGAATGATGCAGCCACTTTGGAAATCAGTCTAGAAATTCCTCAAATGATAAAACATAGAGCTACCATATGGCCTACTAATTCCATTCCTAGAGAGAAATGAAAATATATATGTCCATACAGAAACACTGTACAAGAATGTTTATAGGAGCATTATTTATAACAGCTTAGAGGTGGAAACAATCCAAATGCCCATCAACAGACAAACAGATAAAAGAAGTGTGTGGTATCCATACAATGGAATATTATTTGGCCATAAAAAGGAATGAAGTACTGACACATACTACAACATGGATATATGTTTTTAAATATTTTGAAATACTATGCCAGGAGAAAAAAGCCAGTCACAAAAGACTACATACTATAGGATTCCATTCCTAGGCAAGTCCAGAATAGGGAAATCTATAAAGACACAAAGTACATTAGTGGTTGTTTAGAGCTCGGGGAAGAGGGGAACGGGGAACAGGGGAGTGATAGGTAAAGGCTATGGGGTTTATTTTTAAGATAATGAAAATGTTCTAAAGTTGCCTGTAGTGATAGCTGTACATATCTGTCAATATACTAAAAACCACTGAATTGTACAATTTTTTAAATGGGTGAATTTTATGATATGTGAATTATATTTTACCAAAGGTGTTAAGAAAGAAAAGAAAGAAAGCCTGCTGTGAGAGCCCCCAGTTCCAAAATACTAAGTTTCTGGGACTTTTCAGTGGCTAATACTCTGCACTCCCAATGCAAGGGGCCAGGGTTCAATCCTTGGTCAGAGAACTAGATCCCACATGCCACAACTAAGACCTGGCACAGCCAAATAAATAAGTTAATATTTTAAAAACAACAAAATATTGTCTCTTTAAGGCCTCATTGGGCAGCCTTGGGTTCAAGGCAGGGGGAGGTAGCTTCATTACTAATCCCCCCAGGAATGCAAACTCATTTAGAGACTGTGGAGCAAGAGGAAGAGGATGACCAGGGTGAGCAGTAGGGCTCCCTGGACGCAACCTGCTCTGGTCTGCTCTGCTCAGCTCCCCTCCACCCAAGTAGTTTTCAAGCATTCAGTACAGGTAGGTCAAGTGAGCTAGCGACAATGCATGAAGCCAGAAGTGTGGTGAGCCCAGTTTACTTAAGGAAAAAAAAATCTTTTCATGTCTTACCTTGGCAAACATTGAATTGAGTTGCTTTCCAGAGCCATAGTAACCACCCTGGGAGAGAAAGAGCTTCACTTGTTCTTTCACCTGTTCTTTATCCAAATGCCAACAGTTCTCATCATCAATGCTGGCCCCAGCTGTGGGGTCAGGAGCACCTGCGAGGAATAGGGTGGTGAAATCAATCTCCTGAGTTCCTACACTCCACACTCAGCAGGAGCAGCCCTCTGTGAGTATATTCAGAAACAGACGGGCATTCTGCCTTAATCTGGGCTTTGTCAATTGTGTGGCTCTCAATAAACGTAAGAGAGTAGAGCTAGTTTCATGTTCACTGAAGTCTCAGTTGTATCCTCTCCCAAGGTCTACAAATATCATCCTGGAGTAAAAATGCACAAACACAAAAATAGTGATGTATTTTTTTTCCCTTAGGAGAATGTAATTTTTCTTCTATTTTGTTTTTCTTTGAAGTTTAAAATAAGCCTAAAGCACACATATTATTTTAAAATTAAAAAAATACTTCCTTAGAAAATAAAAATTTCTCTTTTTAAAATTCACTATAAAATTGTAGCTTCTCAAGTGGAGTCAACAATTATAAATTTCTGGAAACTTGCAACCCAAAGCACAGGCAGGGTTGTATACAGGGTGATATTTTATAAATTTATACTCGGAATATCTCTCCTTCCTGGGCTCACCTCAATGACATCACTTAAAACACAGTGTTAGTTATTTACACATCCCTCTCCCCTAGTAGCCTGTTAGCTCCTTGCTCACAGTTGAATCATTTATAACACAGTTCTGGTAATGTGACAGGCACCTAAGAAATATCTGTGGAATGAAAACTGAATCTTCTTCTCTCACTTTCTCAAAGACTGAGTCCTGTGATAAGTTTTTAGAACCCTGTCTCCAAGTGACAAAAGACTATAAGTCAGTATAGTCTTATAGTATAAGTCAATACTGTATTTGTGTGGTCGTGCAATTGGTTACAAATTCATGTCATGTTTCATCAGTCAATCTACCTTTCTTTTTGTCCTCTTATATGAAAGCCTTATTTAAATGAAATCCAGGTCTGCAGAGAATAGTGCTCTTCTGCCATGCTTTTTCAGTGCATCTTATCATCCAGGAAATCAGGAGGACTCATATTTATTCTACAAATACTAATTAACATTAGGAGCAACCAGTTCATGGAATCTGCTATATGCTACTTTTCTTCAAATGTGTTATTCTCAACACAGTTCTGATCATATCCCTTCCCTGCTCAGAAGTCTTCAGTGATAAACTATTCTTTATAAATGAAGTCTAAACTTAGCTTAGCATTTAGGGCCCTCCCTCTTCAGGCCCTTTCACTTCTAGTCTTGTCTTTCCTATACTTATGCTATGTTTCAACTAGAAACTTAGTGCACCCAGAAGTCAATGACATTTCCTGATGACTTTATTTATGCTTTTCCCTTTAATTCCCTTCCTTTCCCCACAACCTGTTCTTTGGCCAAAAAGCATTACTTCTCATTGTCAGTGTTGCCTCAGCTCTATAGTCAGGGCTGCAGTGAGAAAGGAAAACCATAAAATAAGTATACAGAGAGGCTAACACTGCTGAAATTTACTTGGCAGGAAGGTCTCTCACTGAATTCACCACATACCCCATACACCTCACCTGTCAAAAGTATGTCCTTCATACTCATATGCATGAGAGTAATGTAGTAACTCTCTTCTTCAGTTCAGTTCAGTTCAGTCACTCAGTCGTGTCCAACTCTTTGGGACCCTGTGAATTGCAGCACACCAGGCCTCCCTGTCCATCACCAACTCCTGGAGTTCACTCAAACTCACGTCCATCAAGTCGGTGATGCCATCCAGCCATCTCATCCTCTGTCGTCCCCTTCTCTTCCTGCCCCCAACCCCTCCCAGCATCAGGGTCTTTTCCAATGAGTCAACTCTTCGCATGAGGTGGCCAAAGTACTGGAGTTTCAGCTTTAGCATCATTCCTTCCAAAGAACACCCAGGACTGATCTCCTTTAGAATGGACTGGTTAGATCTCCTTGCAGTCCAAGGGACTCTCAAGAGTCTTCTCCAACACCACAGTTCAAAAGCATCAATTCTTCGGCGCTCAGCCTTCTTCACAGTCCAACTCTCACATCCATACATGACTACTGGAAAAACTCTCTTCTTAGTACTTTATTATTACTTCTCTTAAAGACCTGTTGCATTTTGTTTTACAATAGAATTGAGCTTGTCTCATATACTCCCAACTACATTGAAGCTTTTAAAGAGTAGAGTAGGGATTCATTTTTGTACCTCACAGTGCCTGGATCATTACAGCATTCAATTAATATTTATAGAATGAACAAATGCATGTCCTATTGACCATCTAGGTTTAAAACCCAGGTGGGCAAATAATATATCCTATACTACTTCTGTAAACTGAAAGTGGAAAAGAAAAACAAATATACTCCTTTCATCCTTCAATATTTGTTAAAAACAGCCATTTATTGAGTGCTTCCTACATGACAGTGTCTAAGTTCTTTTTATACATATCCCTGCAGTGGCTATAAGACAGGACTGGAAAAGGTCAGTTTTCATTCCAATTCCAAAGAAGGGCAATGCCAAAGAATGTTCAAACTACACTGCACTCATTTCACTTGCATTCATTTCACATGCTAACAAGGTAATGCTCAAAATCCTTCAAGCTAGGCTTCAACAGTACGTGAACTAAGAACTTTCAGATGTACAAGCTGGATTTAGAAAAGGTAGAGGAAGCAGAGATCAAATTGCTAACATCCTTCTGATCATAGAAGGGCTTCCCAGGTGGCGCTAGTGGTAAAGAACCCGCCTCCTAATGCAGGAGATGTAAGAGATACTGGTTCGATCCCTAGGTTGGGAAGATCCCCTGGAGAAGGAAATGGCAACCCACTCCAGTATTCATGCCGGGAGAATGCCATGGACAGAGGAAGCTAGAAGGTTACAGTCCATGGGGTCGCAAAAAGTCAGACATGACTGAAGAGACTTAGCATAGTATACTGGATCATAGAAAAAGCAAGGGAATTCCAGAAAAACATCTACTTCTGCTTCACTGATTATGCAAAAGTCTTTGACTGTGGGGATCACAATAAACTGTGGAAAATTCTTTAAAAGATGGTTATATCAGACCACCTTATGTGTCTCCTGAGAAACCTGTAGCAACAGGTCAAGAAGCAACAGTTAGAACTGGACATGGAACAATGGACTGGTTCAAAAGTGGGAAAGGAGTATACCAAGGCTGTACATTGTCACTCTGCTAATTTAACTTATATACAGAGTACCTCATGTGAAATGCTGGGCTGGATGAAGCACAAGGCGGAATCAAAATTGCAGGAAGAAATATCAATAACCTCAGATATGCAGATGACACCACCCTTATGGCAGAAAGTGAAGAGGAACTAGAATTTTATAATTTCATTTATTTATTTAATTTATTTCTGGCTGTGCTGGGTCTTCATCGCTGTACGGGCTTTTCTCTAGATGCGGCAAGTGGGAGCTACTCTATAGTTTAGGTGTGTGGACTTGTGGAGCATGGGCTTTAGGGCACATGGGCTTCAGTAGTTGCGTCTCCCTCTAGAGCACAGGCTCGACAGTTGTGGCACATGGGCTTAGTTGCTTCAGGCATGTGGGATCTTCCTGGATCAGGGATGGAACCTGTGTCTCTGGCATTGGCAGGCAGAATCTTTACCACTGAGGCATTGGCAGGTGATTCTTTACCATTGAACCACCAGGGAAGCCCCTTTAGAAAGTTACTCTGTAACAGTATCTCTCAAATAGAGCTCAGTTACCACGTAAACGGGCTTCCCAGGTGGCGCTAGTGGTAAAGAACTCTCCTGCATGAAACATAAGAGCTACAGGTTCGATCCCTGGGTTGGGAAGAGATCCCTGGAGGAGGGCATGGCAATCCACTCCAGTATTCTTGCCTGGAGAATCCCACAGAGGAGGCTGGCGGACTATAGTTCATAGGGTTGCAGAGTCGGACATGCTGAAGTGACTTAGCATGCATGCATGCATCATGTAAACACAACTTTGAGGATAAAGCAACAGAAGACTATTTCTGCTAGACAGCAAGAGTTCCTGGAAGCTTGTCTGACTATCTTTATTTCTGAGAAGTGGTGAGGTTGTATGCAGGCCTTGATTAGTTCTCTTGGGCAACTGGGAAAGGCAGGCCCTTTAGCACATAGACCATAGTATTATACAGGCCATTAACCTAGTCTCACTGCCTTGTTCACACTAATACCAAAGTTATATCCTAAAAACAGAAAGGAAGTATAGAGAGGTATAAAAAACTTGAGTTCTGAAGTCAGGTGAGCCTAGGTTATAAATAATTTCCTTATTTACAAAATGGTTATAATATCTACCTCACAGGGTAGTTTTGAAAACTAAATGAATTAACATATATAAACATACATAAGGTTCTCATGTATGATGCCTGGAACATAGTAGAACCTAACCAACAAAATGAAAAATTGGCTTATATAGCTCCTCTTCTCAAAATTCTTCAACAGTTTCCTATGATTAAGTATCGACAACCTGGCTTCATAACAAAAGCAAGCATTTACTTCAGCCTTAGCTGTTTTTTCTACTAGACTGTAAGATATTTGAAGACAGGAACCATGTCTGTTTTATGCCCTCAACAATCAGCAGTATCACATGCACAGAGCAGGTACTCAACATACATTTCTTGAATGAAGAAGTGAACATCGTATCTCTCTCCATCCATTATATAGCTCATAAACACAATGCAAACAGACACTCTTTAGAATAACCACGGTGCTATGCAGGATCCTGAAATGTTAAGGAATACTGATATCCATTTCATTTCACTGAATGACATTCATTATTTCATTGCTTCTTTCACTTCTGAATATTCCAGGCTCCTAGAGGCAAGGATTATGTGGACACATGAAGTCCACAAACTGGTTTAATTTATAACTCTAACATCCTCTGTCATTTTCACCCAAACTTTATGAGGTGGACAATTGGATGGCTTTAAGAAACAGAGTTAATAAATAGTTTGGATGGAATAAACTGATTAAAGTTAAGTGATTACAATGGCAAAAGTATCCCAACCTCTAAACATGCAATAAAGCAACAAAATACATTTTTTAGCAACAAAAATATTGTACAATTACCATTTACTTGGTTGATTTCAGAGTTGGAGGACAGAATCTCATCTGCCAATTTCTGTGCGGTAGGAAGAACTTCAGTGTGGTGTGCTGTGATCAAATATTGAATAAACTTTTGTAGCTGGTCCCTATTCATCTGGAAAAGGGTTTCTGAGATAGGAAGACGCAATTTGACTTGGTCTGGTCTACGGATCCTGTAGAGTGAGAGTGCTACCACATGAGCACAGTAGAATATGTCTTTGTTCCCACAGCCACATGTCACTGAGGTGATTTTGCATCGATCAAAACTGATGGCAACTTTATAAGTCACGGCTGGTTCAGAAGTAGTGGCTGGTTCAGTTACTGTGCCACTGAGATGGAAGCCTAAGGAAACAAAGAAGACAGGTTTAGAGATTCTCTAGTAAGAAACGTGAAGATTTTCATTTTGCATTCCAGTTCATCAATTCAGAAACTATTTGCTGAGTATCTCCCACATACACAGCAGGCTCTGTCAAAGGCCAATGAAATCTAGGTATAATTCTTAAGGAACACACAATCTAGAAAAAGAGTCCTTACCCTTAAGTCTATGGACCTCCAGAACTAATAAGAAAACTTTTGTTTGTATGTATGTACATTCTTCTGGGGGAACATTTAATACCTTTTTGCATAATCTCAAAAAGGTTAATCAAGAAGCTTGAATAAGAGACTTCCCTGGTGGTCCAGTGGTTAGGAATCTGCCTGCCAATGCAGGGAACACAGATTTGATCCCTGACCCAGGAACTAAAATTTCACATGTGCGGGGCAACTAAGCCTGTGTGTCCCAACTACTGAGCTCGCACGCCCTAAAGCCCATGCTCTGCAAGAAGAGAAACCACCTCATCAAGAAGCCCATTGTGGTGGGTGGGGACTCAAGTGCTCTAACAATGAATGAGCCTGAATGCACTACACACTTTCAAGGACTTCTTGTTTAGTTTTACAAGCATTGCATCCCTCCAACCCATCCCCAAGTCACAAAGCTAGCTCTGCCTTGAGAAAAAAGATTTGAACAAATTTCAGCTTACTGTTCTATGGCTGAGGCACCTTTCCTAGCTGGCCTCTACACTGTTAAGAAATTTTAGAATAAAATTGTACTGCAGCACTTTCTTCATTACGTATCACAATGGCTCTGACATCTCAGGGTCCAGGAAAAAAGCTGAACTATAAACTATAACCTGCTATGAGGTTAGCCCCTACAAGCATGTTATCCTATAAGTGTACCATGTTGTCCTTACCTTCAACATGCTCCAAGTGCCATTTAGGAATGAGACAAGATTCAAAAAGTGTGTTGAAATGGCCTCAGGCTCCTAACAATTGAGTTCTTTGTAAGCAGTCTTGCTTACATGTCATGCTTAAATGTGCAACAAGAGCTCTGAAAACATCAATATTAGCAAGAAATTGTTAAAAATTCAGGAATGGCTCATGGCTTAAAAGAGTTCCTATTCTCCTGCCTTCTAAACTAAATAGTGGCATAAGTGGAAATGGAAATGTAACTTAACATTGTGTTACAATGTTATAATCTTAATGTTACATTTGTAATGTAACAAATGTACTTAACATTTCTTTACCAGTATCACAGCTGGGGAATCCAGGACATGGGCTGGACCCTGCCTTGGACTAAATAGAAAGTGCTAAGGATCAACCAGTTTTATAGCTATGGAAAATATAAATAAAATTTCTTTCCCAAATAAGGAAATCCTATGTTCTTCATGGCTTAGCTCAAATATCACTTCCACACGAAACTCTATCTGGTGTCCCAGTTACAAAACTGAATCTTATTAAATGAAGAAACTTTAACATTTGTGTCTGTGGAGCTTACAGTTTAGTTTACAAGAGGGCATTTTACCCAGAATTGACCAATAATTTCATCAGGAATTCATCAGGAATAGGCTCACAGAAGTTATGCAATTTGCCCCAATTTTATTATATGATTACAGTCATGATAACAGAAATTAAAATGACTGTAAATTCACATTCTGAAACATTTTAGCCTTTAAAACCAATAAAAAATAAATTTGTAAAGAGTTTCCCTCAATTAATGTGCTTCTTGAATACATCCAAATTGCTTCTTTTGCTTTAAAAAGAAAATAATTTTTCATCACTAACAGTTTTTGAGCACTTACCATGTGTTCTTTCATAAGCATTATATCATTTAACCCTCACCACAATGTTATATGTTTAGTACTATTACCCCCATTTTTTGTAGGTAAAGAAACTGAGGCTTAGAGAAACAATTTAAGTTGCCTAACTTTATACAGCCTGTAAGTGGAAGAGCTAGGATTTGAACCCAGGCAGTCTGGCTTCAGAGTCTGTGCTCCTAACATCACATTTTATTTCTATTATAGTGTTCCCCAAACACTAATTTCATTTTCCTAGCTTAGGAAAATCAGAGTGATGCTGGGTACTGTTCCTTAATTTTTTTTACTAACTCAATTTTCATCCTTTGTTTGTATACAGTCAGCTACTATGATACTAAATTTGCAAACTGATAAAAAAAATGTCCCCTAACAAAATTCTCCAAGCCAGGCTTCAGCAGTATGTGAACCGTGAACTTCCAGATGTTCAAGCTGGTTTTAGAAAAGGCAGAGGAACCAGAGATCAAATTGCCAACATCCGCTGGATCATCAAAAAAGCAAGAGAGTTCCAGAAAAACATCTATTTCTGCTTTATTGACTATGCCAAAGCCTTTGACTGTGTGGATCACAATAAACTGTGGAAAATTCTGAAAGAGATGGGAATACCAGACCACCTGACCTGCCTTTTGAGAAACCTATATGCAGGCCAGGAAGCAACAGTTAGAACTGGACATGGAACAACAGACTAGTTCCAAATAGGAAAAGGAGTACGTCAAGGCCGTATATTGTCACCCTGCTTATTTAACTTCTATGCAGAGTACATCATGAGAAACACTGGGCTGGAAGAAGCACAAGTTGGAATCAAGATTGCCTGGAGAAATATCAATAACCTCAGGTATGCAGATGACACCACCCTTATGGCAGAAAGTGAAGAGGAACTAAAAAGCCTCTTGATGAAAGTGAAAGAGGAGAGTGAAAAAGTTGGCTTAAAGCTCAACATTCAGAAAACGAAGATCATGGCATCTGGTCCCATCACTTCATGGCAAATAGATTGGGAAACAGTGGAAACAGTGTCAGACTTTATTTTGGGGGGCTCCAAAATCACTGCAGATGGTGACTGCAGCCATGAAATTAAAAGATGCTTACTTCTTGGAAGGAAAGTTATGACCAACCTAGATAGCATATTGAAAAGCAGAGACATTACTTTGCCAACAAAGGTCCGTCTAGTCAAGGCTATGGTTTTTCCTGTGGTCACGTATGGATGTGAGAGTTGGACTGGGAAGAAGGCTGAGCACCAAAGAATTGATGCTTTTGAACTGTGGTGTTGGAGAAGACTCTTGAGAGTCCCCTGGACTGCAAGGAGATCCAACCAGTCCATCCTAAAGAGATCAGTCCTGGGTGTTCATTGGAAGGACTGATGCTGAAGCTGAAACTCCAGTACTTTGGCCACCTCATGCGAAGAGTTGACTCATTGGAAAAGACTCTGATGCTGGGAGGGGTTGGGGGCAGGAGGAGAAGGGGACGACAGAGGATGAGATGGCTGGATGGCATCACCGGCTCGATGGACATGAGTTGAAGTGAACTCCGGGAGATGGTAATGGACAGGGAGGCCTGGCATGCTGTGATTCATGGGATCGCAAAGAGTCAGACACAACTGAGTGACTGAACTGAACTGAACTGAACTGAATAGGGACAAATGGCAGAGAATATGCGAAATGTGGTCTCCCATCAGATTCAATCTGGTAATCCGTGTGTAAGACAGCACATACCTTATCTAAGTGACTACAAGAAATTCAAAGAGCCAAAACATATAAATATGTTATTTTTTTCTCTTTCTAAAGGTATCTTAAGAGTAATTCATTCATTAAACTAATAACTATTTAAGATCTGTTATGCTGAATCCCAAGGATACATCTATGCTGCTGCTACTGCTGCTGCTGCTAAGTCACTTCAGTCGTGTCCGACTCTGTGTGACCCCATAGACAGCAGCCCACCATGCTCCTCTGTCCATGGGATTCTCCAGGCAAGAACACTGGAGTGGGTTGCCATTTCCTCCTCCAATGCATGAAAGTGAAAAGTCAAAGTGAAGTCACTCAGTCGTGTCCGACTCCTAGTGACCCCATGGACTGCAGCCCTCCAGGCTCCTCTGTCCATGGGATTTTCCAGGCAAGAGTACTGGAGTGGGGTGCCATTGCCTTCTCCAATAAAAAGACCAAACAACCCCTGAGTTTATAGTATCTATATAACTTTGGGGACCTAATGCAAAAAGCCAACTCATTGTAAAAGACTCTGATGCTGGGAAAGATTGAGGGCAGGAGGAAAAGAGGGAGACAGAGGATGAGATGGCTGGATGGCATCACTGACTCAATGGACATGAGTTTGAGCAAACTCCAGGAGATGGTAAAGGACAGGGAAGCCTGGCATGCTGCTGTCCATGGGGTTGCAAAGAGTCAGACATGACTTAGCGACTGAACAACAATAACATAGTCTAGCTGGGGAGACATATTTAACCACTAAATCCACAAGTAATTATTTAGTTCTAATTGTGAAGAAGTACAGAATGGTTGTTGTTCAGTCGCAAAGTTGTGTATATAATATGGGAGACATGACCTGGTTTAGGGACGGGAGTGGTAGGGGATGGGCTCCTTGAGGAAATAACATTTTGAGAGGAAATAACATGCAGAATTTTATAGAATAAATCAGAATTAACTAGGCAAAAGGATGGGGAATGGCAGAGTAATGGTAAAGATGACTCCAGGTAGAAAAAAAAAGTGCATATGCAAAAGGCAAGGGAAGACTATGCAGAGGTGCAAAGGCCAAGAGGAACACAGAATGCTCAGAGAATGGAAAGAAGCCCAGCAACTAGAAAGCCAATAGGGACGGGGGACGGGGGATGGGGGATGGGGTGGAAAGGGGAATACAATGAGGCTGGAGAAGCAGGCAGGAGCCAGGGCTCTGGGATGCACCCCAGCTCCTCCCGATGCTCCATACCCAAGAGGGTCACTAAATGTTGCAGATTCTGCCTCCTAAGTATCTCTCCATTCCAGCTGCTCTCTGTGGTGACCCAAGGACAAAAGAGCAGATAAAAGCAAGGAAGGTCTTGGAATGCAGGAATGGAAAAACCAGATCCTCATTGTCCTTCCCTCCCCCATGTTGTAACTATTAACAGATTTCAGGTCCTCCTGAGCAGTATAACCTGTCTCTCCTCCTGCCGCACACAGGGAGAAGATATTTGTCTTACTCTTCCCCCACCAAGTATACGTGCCTCATCCAATCAGCAAATGACTTGCAAGACCCCTATCCCCCTTCTTGTACCCTGGGTATAAGAGTGGACTAAGGACCCCTGTTCTGGAGAAGGAAATGGCAACCCACTCCAGTATTCTTGCCTGGAGAATCCTGTGGACAGAGGAGCCTGGTGCGCTGCTGTCCATGGGGTCACACAGAGTCAGACACAACTGAAGCAACTTAGCATGCATGCATGCATTGGAGAAGGAAATGGCAACCCACTACAGTATTCTTGCCTGGAGAATCCGAGGGACAGAGGAGCCTGGTGGGCTGCCGTCTATGGGGTCGCACAGAGTCGGACATGACTGAAGCGACTTAGCAGCAGCAGCAAGGATCCCTGTTCAGCGTTGGTTCTCCCTTGAGCTGGCCCACTGTTCTAACAGTGTCTCCCATTCTAATAAACTTTATTTCCCTCTCATTCTGTCTCATGTCTGGAAATCCTTTTCCAATCCTTGCCCGGACCACGACACTCATCCTTTAACTCCCCTAACACTGCCTCAGACCAAGATCATAATAAGCTCCTACTTGGATTAACTAATCTTCCTGCCTCCTAGTCTTACTTCCCTCTCATCTTCCATAACATGAACAGAAAAATCTTCCTAAATCATGGCATTCCTACTAAACTATGACCTATTCATTTCATAGTCTTGGTATCTAACACAGAATCTGGCATAGAAAAAAAATTTATAAAAATGTTTGTTTAAAATCTTTTAAATGATTCCTAACTGATAGTAGGATAAAGTTCAAATTTATGATGCAGTCTCTTTTTATCTCTTCAGACTTGCTTCCTGCCACTTCTCAGTGCACTAAACATACTAAACTACTTGCAGATTCTTGACTATGCAATGTTTTCTTAGCCTCTATGTCCCCATACCAGGTGTGAGTTTCTCACCTCCTTATCCTAATTCTCAACTCAAATGATACCTACTCTGGGGAATCTTCCCTAATATCCTTAGAGAATTAAATGCTTCTCCTCCTTTTTTTTTTGATGGTACAACATGCGCGATCTTTCCCAATCAGGGATTGAACCCCTGCCCCTGCATTGGGAGTGTGGAGTCTTAACCACTGGACCTCCAGGGAAGTCCTAAATGCTTCCTGAGCTCTGGTTTTTTTGTTTTTTGTTTTTTTAATCAGCCATATCTCTTTTACAGCACTTGATATCAGTGTAATTAATAGTTTTTATATTTGCCTTTGCCCTTTAGATTGTGAACTCCTTGAAAACAGGGGTTGTCTTTTTCATCCTATGTTTTCATCTCAGGCACATTTTAAGAGTTTCGTAAGTATTTGTTTATGGATGAATGAATAATTGAACACTAAACTGACTCTTTAATTTATACATCCACATTCATGATTTACAGAGAATTAAGCATGCTTATGAAATTCCTGATTTTATAATAAAATAAAATCAGCCAATACTTAAACAGTTTTACTGGGATGGTGAACAAAGTAACAATAATTTGAATACAAGCTAATAATTGTGAAACATTGATATTATTTTCCATAATTCATATTTATGCCTCTATGGACACCTGTTACACTTCTGCCAATCTTCAACCCATTTTCTAAAATATAAAATATGAAGTTTCATTAGCTAACAATCATTGGATATTCACTATGTGTGAGAGTATTCTAAGTACTTTCCATGTATTTTCTAACTAAATCCTCACAACAGCTCTACAAGATAGGTTTGTGTATTAGTCCCCTTTCTCAGATGATGAAACTGAGGCTCAGACAGTAAAGGAAACTATCTAACATCACACAGCCTGTGAGAGGCTGAATTGGGCTTTGCACCAGGTAGTCTGGTTCCAGAGCCTGTACTCTTAACTACTACGATAAGTCGTACTGAATACGACTATGCAGTTAAAATTATGTATACATAATTTTATAAAAGTAATTAGCAAGCACAGTGCTATACAAAGATGCACTAAGGACAAGTCAGTAAACTCTAATGTTTGCCTGATTTCCTGGGCAATTGTTAAAGGCAACTGAAACTGACAAGTGCTTATGATACTCTCACAGTTGGAAGGAAGACGAGCTCATGAACTCATCTGTACTAGACAATGTCTCAACACAGGGAGTGAATCATCTGAAGGTTCTAAAGGAAAGCACTTCTCAGTATAGCCCTCTGACACCATTCAAAGTCTTTTGTGTTTCTGAGTGCAAAAACGCCTCTAGTAAAGCTTGGGCAATTAAAACCACTTTGCTCATTGGTCTTTTGATTCACCAGATCCTTGAGCAGGTGCTAATGCATGAAAATGAATGTAGTTTTCAGCCAATGGCAGGGAAAAGGAGAGCAGTGGTTCACAAGAAGAATAATTTTTCTTATAGTCAGTTTAGGTACACACATACACACACACAAACTAGGTAACTTCTTTGCACCAGAACACTTTTCTCTTGAACAAATTTGGTTTTGATGAAACTATATAGTATAAATTAGATTTTCTCACTTGATTCCTGTTTCCTGGAAGGCTACAGCAGTATACTAGAAGCCACTCTTTTTCCTTTCTGTCACTTAGCAAAATGGTAGTTACACAAAGGCTTAAAACTGTGAAAGTGACATGTTCAAAATAACTAATTTCCCTTCTAGAAAACCTTATTCAAAAGCTGGATAACTACTGCTTAACAAGAGCGCTGGAATGGCTCTATGGACTCATTCTATTATACACTGAGCTGAGGAATCAAGGTGCTTGGGTTCTAATTCCAATGCCCCTCAATTCCTCTTTGCCTCAGTTTCTTAATTATGCAAACAGACATAATACTTATATGCCTATCAGATTCATACGAAAGTAATTAGTAAAGAACACATTTCCCAGAGATATCAGTCAATAGCAATCCCAACCAGCCTATATAAGTTTATAAGAACCAGATGGCGCCCACACACTGGATGAGGATGCGAGAGATTGCAAAGTGAGGAGCAGTATTGTTATTAGGGAATATAAATGATGCTGCCCCATTACCCTGAGAGCTATTTAGTTTGTTTGTATTAGAGAGGTCACCCTAAGCTTCTCAGAGCAGCTGAGTAAGCTGGAGGGCCCTTCTTGTGGCCATCTGCTCCCCTTCCAGACTCCTCTGGCAAATCAAGAGGGTTTCCTTGTATTAACCTCTGAAGAGCAGCCACAGGCTCTTCTCAGCACCAGCTTCAGCAGGCAATGGTCTCCGCTCTCCATCTGTGCCAGCAACACAGTTACAGAATGATGAGACTTCCCCAGCCCAGGCATTCACTTAGAGATACCCTTGCATTACCCAGTTTACCAGTACTCTTCTACTTGGATCTCTATTAAGGGGATTACGTGTATATTTTAAAAGACTGAATTATCTTTCTTTTGTTATTTTAGAAACACTTTATGTAGAAGAAAATAAAAAAGGAAAGGATTTGTCTGGAAAATTCATTTAAACATCTAATATGTATAAAGCATAATCATTTAAAAATGATAAATTCATTCCCCCTACCCCAGCCCCTCTGTGGAGCAGAAGACTTATGGAATAAGCTGTCTGTATAGTGATGGACAACCAACCTATTCAGAACTGCAGATCAGAAGCCTGCTTCTCACTTCATAGATTTGAACACAAGTTGGAAAAAAATACCACATCCCTTAAGCAGTTCTCTGCAAAAACAATGTGTATATATACAAGGTATTTAGTTCAGTTCAGTTCAGTTCAGTCGCTCAGTTGTGTCTGACTCTTTGCAACCCCATGAATCGCAGCATACCAGGCCTCCCTGTCCATCACCAACTCCCAGAGTACACCCAAACTCATGTGCATCGAGTTGGTGATGCCATCCAGCCATCTCATCCTCTGTCGTTCCCTTCTTCTCCTGCCTCCAGCCCCTCCCAGCATCAGAGTCTTTTCCAATGAGTCAACTCTTCGCATGAGGTGGCCCAAGTATTGGAGTTTCACCCTCAGCATCAGTCCTTCCAATGAACACCCAGGACTGATCTCTTTAGGATGGACTGGTTGGACCTCCTTGCAGTCCAAGGGACTCTCAAGAGTCTTCTCCAACACCACAGTTCAAAAGCATTAATTCTTCAGCGCTCAGCTTTCTTCACAGTCCAACTCTCACATCCATACATGACCACTGGAAAAACCATAGCCTTGACTAGACAGACCTTTCTTGGCAAAGTAATGTCTCTGCTTTTTAATATGCTATCTAGGTTGGTCACAACTTTTCTTCCAAGGAGTAAGCGTCTTTTAATTTCATGGCTGCAATCACCATCTGCAGTGATTTTGGAGCCCCAAAAATAAAGTCTGACACTGTTTCCACTGTTTCCCAATCTATTTGCCATGAAGTGATGGGACCAGATGCCATGATCTTCGTTTTCTGAATGTTGAGCTTTAAGCCAACTTTTTCACTCTCCTCTTTCAAATCAAGAGGCTTTTTAGTTCCTCTTCACTTTCTGCCACAAGGGTAGTGTCATCTGCATACCTGAGGTTATTGATATTTATTGATATTTCTCCCAGCAATCTTGATTCCAGCTTGTGCTTCTTCCAGCCCAGCGTTTCTCATGATGTACTCTGCATAGAAGTTAAATAAGCAGGGTGACAATATACAGCCTTGACGTACTCCTTTTCCTATTTGGAACCAGTCTGTTGTTCCATGTCCAGTTCTAACTGTTGCTTCCTGACCTGCATACAAATTTCTCAAGAGGCAGGTCAGGTGGTCTGGTATTCCCATCTCTTTCACAATTTTCCACAGTTTATTGTGATCCACACAGTTAAAGGTTTTGGCATAGTCAATAAAGCAGAAATAGATGTTTTTATGGAACTCTCTTGCTTTTTCCATGATCCAGCAGATGTTGGCAATTTGATCTCTGGTTCCTCTGCCTTTTCTAAAACCAGCTTGAACATCAGGAAGTTCACGGTTCACATATTGTTGAAGCCTGGCTTGGAGAATTTTGAGCATTACTTTACTAGCATGTGAGATGAGTGCAATTGTGCGGTAATTTGAGCATTCTTTGGCATTGGCTTTCTTTGGGATTGGAATGAAAACTGACCTTTTCCAGTCCTGTGGCCACTGCTGAGTTTTCTAAGGTATACATGTTGCCAAAAAGGAGGTTATAGGCTAATAACTACTGCCTGGGTTATTCATTTGAACAGAGAAAAGGACAATATATAATTACAAAATTATTTCCAGAAATTACCCTACTCCATTTAGTGGTCTACATCAATGGGGAAAAACAGAAAACTAAACAAGAGTTGCTTTTCAATCAGAAAAGGAAAAGGACACCCACAACCATTTCTGATCAACCACAATATTGAGTGAGGAGATGTTTATTTCTGAAAAATCTTCAAAATAGTATTCAGATTTATATTAAAGCATTAAAATTACCCATATATCTTTTTCCAAGAGGAAAGGCTTCTGGCTACTTCTTTGAGATTGTATGGCCTGAATCAAGACACCAGAATACACTGAAATTCTACTAAAATGAGTTAATATGTAGCATTTACAACAGTGTCTTGTGGAGAAGGAAATGGCATCTCACTCCAGTGTTCTTGCCTGGAGAATCCCATGGACAGAGAAGCCTGGTAGGCTGCAGTCCGTGGGGTCGCACAGAGTCGGACACGACTGAAGTGACTTGGTGGCGGTGGCGGCTGGTGGTGTAGTGGTTTAGTCACTAAGTTGTGTCCAACTCTTTTGCAACCCCATGGACTATAGCCCACCAGGCTTCTCTGTCCACGAGATTTCTAGTATTCGTGCCTGGAAAATTCCATAGACAGAGAAGCCTGGCAGGCTACAGTCCACAGGGTCACAAAGAGTCAGACATGACTGAATGAGCAAACATACTGTAATGCTACAAAAATATTATGTTAGTATTCCAACTATAACTGCAGTTAACTCCTTTATTACAATATCTAAAGGCCCCCTCATTTTGAGCTGAGCCCTAACCTCAAATGATTTAAAGAAAAATGTCTATGCATAAGTATCATATGTGTATGTTAATTGCTCAATCATGTCCAACTCTTTGTAACCCCATGGACTGTAGCTCACCAAGCTTTTTTGTCCACGGAATTCTCCAGGCAAGAATACTGGAATGGGTTGCCATTCCTTTCTCCAGAGGACCTTCCTGAACCAGGGCTTGAACCTGGATCTCCCGCATTGCAGGTGGATTCTTTACCATCTGACCCACCAGAGAAGCCCATATAACCAAATTCTAGCAGCAATCAAAAGGCTAATTTTCAGGAGATTTTAATCCTCATTTTTTTCTAAACTCCATGACATTTTATTTCCAACATGGCCTTTTTAATATGGAGATGAATGCATATCCCTCATAACATTCTTTATTTAAAGGTTTCATATGCTAGTAAGAACACCATTCCTAACATTTACAGCATTCTGGTCAAGGCCTCACATTACCCTCTAGCTTTATTCTTTTGTTCCATCTTGCAGCTTGACTTGTGTGGGGCAGCAAGAATGTCAAAACAAATTCAATTAGGACAATGCTTTTCATTTTGTTTAGAAACTGAGCAAACCATTTTTCCACATTCTACAGTAATCTGATTCCATACAAACACCAGTCAAATAGAAGACATTGTCATTAAGCCTTCATTCAGGGTTCTAAATGCATTCACATCATCCATTGGATCCAAGAGCTGTTCTTTACTGGAAAAATCTCTAATGTCAGCAACTCTTCTGAATGAAAATTACATTCTTACTGTACAATCCCATCAATTGGCCAGCTTCCCTTGTGCCCACTATTCTTATATGGCTTTTAACTCCTTTGCTGCTTCATCCCCAAAGGCAGGGAACAAAACTGCAAAATAGAATGTTCCTCCTCATGTATACTTCTTTAGAAAGATTCCCAGAATCACCTTTGGAATATATAAATTGTGACTTGTGCTTTTATGGGTTCTCATGCTCTGTGTAATGTAATTTATATTTTGATACATTTGAGTTTAAATTTGTTTATAAAACAGTCATGATCTAAGTTAAAGTTCAATTTATTCAGGCCTTGCCTCAGAATTATAGCACACCAGAACTCAGAAGGTATAGACATCAAGGAAAAGAAAAGCTGCCTTCTGTGAGTCAGCAAACTTGCTTACTGAGGAGCCTGTAGGAGAAACAAAAAAGTCAGGTGAAGTTTTCTCCTGTATAAGCCAGGTTAAGATTCAAGAGTTCATCTGCGGTTCATGTAGGGACTCTCAAGACCAAGAATACACTGAAGAAGAAGGCTACAGAATGCTTTTGTAGGCACAGAAGTGAAGATTCCTGGAAGGTGAATAGAGATACCCTTACCTGAATGGTAGCTGAAAGATAAAAATCTAGAAGGTCCACAAAGATAAGAGCCAAAGAAGTTTCTTTGGCTCAAAGGTCTAAGTAAGATCACACATGGAATCCCAATATGCAAAACGTTTTGCCAGGTAAAATATTTGACTTTTTTCTCATGCAAAATTGAAGGGAAAAAGGAAAATAATCACTATTATCTAGGGAAATAGCACTAAAACTTAATGATCATCTGAGACAATGAATGTTGAAAAAGATGAATCTCAGATCATCAGGGTTATTATCATATTTTTAATGGCCACCATAGTGAGCTATTTTAAAATTTTTCTTATTTTTTTTACTCTAATGAAGGAAAAAAAGATTTTCAAGCTCAGGCAGAAAGTGAAGAGGAACTAAAAAGCCTCTTGATGAAAGTGAAAGTGGAGAGTGAAAAAGTTGGCTTAAAGCTCAACATTCAGAAAACGAAGATCATGGCATTCGGTCCCATCACCTCATGGGAAATAGATGGGGAAACAGTGGAAACAGTGTCAGAATTTATTTTTTTGGGCTCCAAAATCACTGCAGATGGTGACTGCAGCCATGAAATTAAAAGACGCTTACTGCTTGGAAGAAAAGTTATGACCAACCTAGATAGCATATTGAAAAGCAGAGACATTACTTTGCCAACAAAGGTCTGTCTAGTCAAGGCTATGGTTTCTCCTGTGGTCACATATGGATGTGAGAGTTGGACTGGGAAGAAGGCTGAGCACCAAAGAATTGATGCTTTTGAACTGTGGTGTTGGAGAAGACTCTTGGGAGTCCCTTGGACTTCAAGGAGATCCAACCAGTCCATTCTGAAGGAGATCAGCCCTGGGATTTCTTTGGAAGGAATGATGCTAAAGCTGAAACTCCAGTACTTTGGCCACCTCATGCGAAGAGCTGACTCATTGGAAAAGACTCTGATGCTGGGAGGGATTGGGGGCGGGAGGAGAAGGGGATGACAGAGGATGAGATAGCTGGATGGCATCACTGACTCGATGGACGTGAGTCTGAGTGAACTCTGGGAGTTGGTGATGGACAGGGAGGCCTGGCGTGCTGTGATTCATGGGGTCGCAAAGAGTCGGACACGACTGAGAGACTGAACTGAACTGATAGTGAGCAATTTTTTTATTTTTCTTATTTTTCTTACTCTAATGAAGGAAAAAAGGATTTTCAAGCTCAGGATAAATATAATATTCTAACAGCAATTCTAAGAGAATAACTCATTGATTCATTCATCAAACTTTATTTAAGCTCTTAAAATGTGCTAGGTACTAGGCTGGGTACCAAAGATACTGAGATGAGAAGAAACAGTGTCTAGTGGGAGAGCAGACAAGTAAACATTTATAATTGAGAAAGTAAATATTATGACAAAGATTGGCAAATGCTATTACAGAAAACAGAGCAGGAATAACTAGTCCAGGCTGAGGGGCTGAAATTCAGAGAAGACTTTCAGGCAATAGTGATATTTGAATTAATTTCAAATTTGATATTTGAAAGCGAAAAGGAGGCAGACAGGTAGCTAAGATCTATATTACATGAGAAGCAACATGAGAAGTGCCACAGAGTAAGGTGAAACAAGAGTTGTTTCAAGGGTGAAACAACAATCTAGACTGAAGAGAGGGCCAGAAGTAGGGAAAGGAGGTCGAATGGCATATGCAGAAGCAAACCAGCCTTGTGGGAAGGCCTGGCAGCAAGAAGTATAGTATAATATGAGATGCAGTATAGTACAGTGATTATGTTAGTTTCTTATTGCTGCTGTAACAAATTACCAAAAACTTGGTGG
The DNA here is from genome assembly GCF_029407905.1 of Bubalus kerabau. Classification (NCBI taxonomy): domain Eukaryota; kingdom Metazoa; phylum Chordata; class Mammalia; order Artiodactyla; family Bovidae; genus Bubalus; species Bubalus kerabau. The sequence continues at coordinate 101,605,253 of NC_073629.1, read as the reverse complement.
CTTAAAACAACACAGATTTATTATCTTTCAGTTCTGGAAAACAGAAGTCCAAAATGGGCCTCACTAGGTTAAAATCAAAGTGTCTACTGGACTTCCCTTGCAGTCCAGTGGTTAAGAATCAGGCACTTCCACTGCAGGGAACATGAGTTTGATCCCTGGTTGGGGAACTAAGATCCCACATGCCACTTGGCACAGCCAAAAAACGTATCTGCAAGGCTACATCCCTTCTGGAGGCTATAGGAAAAAAAATTCTATTTTCTTGCCCTTTTCAGCTTTTCCTTGGCTGGTGGCCCCTTCCTCCAAATTCAGCCTTAGTAAGGGCTGCATCTTCACTGTATCAACCTGACACTGAAAAAGGACTACTACCTGGATAATCCAAGATAACCTCCTCAACTCAAGGCCAGCTGATTAGTAAATTTAATCCTCTCTGTAATCTTGAAGTGAAAGTGAAGTCACTCAGTCCTGTCCGACCGACTCTTTGCGACCCCATGGACTGTAGGCTACCAGGCTCCTCCCTCCATGGGATTTTCCAGGCAAGAGTACTGGAGTTGGTTGCCATTTCCTTCTCCAGGGGATCTTCCCGACTCAGGGATCGAACCCAAGTCTCCCACATTCCAGGCAGACGCTTTAACCTCTGAGCCACCAGGGAAGCCCCTGTAATCTTAATTCCTCCTTATCTCATAATATAACATAGTCACAGATTCCAGATGACTGAGATGTAGACATCTTTGGAAAGCTATTATTCTGCCTAACATAATGATTAAGAGTGTACATGCTGGAGTCATACTGCCTGGGTTCATGTTCTAACATCTTTTAATAGTTGTGTGACATTGAATAAATTACCTCTCTGCACTTCAGTTTCCTCAGCTGTAAAAAGGGATAGTAATACTATTTTGTTGTAGTGAGATATTTATGTTTTCTCAGTTGTTTCAGTCATGTCTGACTCTTTTCAACCCCATGGACTGTAGGCCACCAGGCTTCTCATTCCATGGGATTTTCCCAGCAAGAATACTGGAGTGGGTTGCCATGCCCTCTTCCAGAGGATCTTCTTGACGCAGGGATCGAACCATGCATTCTTTACTGCTAAGCCACCAAAGAAGCCTGCACTGAGGTATAAATGGATTAATATGTATGTGGTTGAAGGGTTAACAAAAGTACCTTTCCTCATGAGACTTTGACCTTTGATTTAAATTTTAACTATGTTCCCCTGAAAACCTGACAAAGGTAGAATATCAACTATGTTCCTAAGCAACATTATGGCTAAAAATGACACCTGATTGGTTAGAACTGGAAGAATTATAAACACCTAACGCAATGCCAAAGAATGCTCAAATTACCGCACAATTGCACTCATCTCACATGCTAGTAAGGTAATGATCAAAATTCTTCAAGCTAAGCTTGAGCAATACGTGAACCATGAACTTCCAGATGTTCAAGCTGGTTTTAGAAATGGCAGAGGAACCAGAGATCAAATTGCCAATACCTGCTGGATCATCAAAAAAGCAAGAGAGTTCCAGAAAAACATCTATTTCTGCTTTATTGACTATGCCAAAGCCTTTGACTATGTGGATCACAATAAACTGTGAAAAATTCTGAAAGAGATGGGAATACCAGACCACCTGACCCGCCTCTTGAGAAACCTATATGCAGGTCAGGAAGCAACAGTTAGAACTGGACATGGAACAACAGACTGGTTCCAAATAGGAAAAGGAGTACGTCAAGGCTGAATATTGTCACCCTGCTTATTTAACTTCTATGCAGAGTACTTCATGAGAAACGCTGGGCTGGAAGAAGCACAAGCTGGAATCAAGATTGCCGGGAGAAATAGCAATAACCTCAGATATGCAGATGACACCACCCTTATGGCAGAAAGTGAAGAGGAACTAAAAAGCCTCTTGATGAAAGTGAAAGAGGAGAGTGAAAAAGTTGGCTTAAAGCTCAACATTCAGAAAACGAAGATTATGGCATCTGGTCCCATCACTTCATGGGAAATAGATGGGGAAACAGTGGAAACAGTGTCAGACTTTATTTTTTGGGGCTTCAAAATCACTACAGATGGTGATTGCAGCCATGAAATTAAAAGACGCTTACTCCTTGGAAGGAAAGTTATGACCAACCTAGATAGCATACTCAAAAGCAGAGACATTACTTGGCCAACAAAGGTCCGTCTAGTCAAGGCTATGGTTTTTCCAGTGGTCATGTACGGATGTGAGAGTTGGACTGTGAAGAAAGCTGAGCACCGAAGAATTGATGCTTTTGAAGTGTGGTGTTGGAGAAGACTCTTGAGAGTCCCTTGGACTGCAAGGAGATCCAACCAGTCCATTCTGAAGGAGATCAGTCCTGGGTGTTCTTTGGAAGTACTGATGCTAAAGCTGAAACTCCAATACTTTGGCCACCTCATGCGAAGAGTTGACTCACTGGAAAAGATTCTGATGCTGGGAGGGATTCGGGGCAGGAGGAGAAGGGGATGACAGAGGATGAGATGGCTGGATGGCATCACTGACTCGATGGATGTGAGTTTGAGTGAACTCTGGGAGTTGGTGATGGACAGGGAGGCCTGGCGTGCTGCAATTCATGGGATCGCAAAGCGTCGGACACGACTGAGCAACTGAACTGAACTGAACCCTATTTTAAGACTTAAAGCTACAATAAATCAAGACTGTGAGGTATTAGAGAGATAAATACATAGCTCAACACAACAGTATAGAGAACCCAGAAATAGACTCACAGAAATATTACCAACTGCTATTTATTTGTCTGTTTTAAAATTTACATTAAGGTTCACTCTTTGAGATGTATAGGTCAGTTTGACAAACGCATAATGTCATGTACCTATCATCACAGTATCATAAAGAGTAGTTTCACTGCCCTAAATATACCCTGTGCTCCAGTAATTTACCCTTTCCTTTTCAATCACCACCACTCCCCAAACCCCTGACAACCACTGGTTGTTCTTTTTTGGTGTCTCTATAGATTTGCCTTTCCAGAATGTCAGGTATTTGGAATCATATGGTTTACAGACTTTTCAGACTGGCCTTTTCACTTAACAATAAGCATTTAAGGTTTCTCCAAGCCTTTTCATGGCTTGATAGCTCATTTCATTTTTCTTCTGAATAATATTCCAATGTATGAATGTACCAAAGTTTATTTATCCACTCACCTTCTGAAGGACATGTTGGTTGCTTCTAAAATTTGGCAAATATGAAAAAAAACTGCTATGAGCATTCCTGTACTAGTTTCTGTTGTTGTTCAGTCACCCAGTCGTGTCTGATTCTTTGCAACTCCATGGACTGCAGCACGTTAGGCCTCTCTGTCCCTCACCATCTCCCGAAGTTTGCCCAAGTTCATGTCCACTACATGAATGATGCCATCCACCCATCTCATCCGCTGAAGCCCTCTTCTCCTTCTGCCCTCAATCTTTCCCAGCATCAGGGACTTTTCCAATGAGTCAGCTGTTCACATCAGATGACCAAAATACTGGAGTTTCAGCTTCAGTATCAGTCCTTCCAACGAATATTCAGTGTTGATTTCCCTTAAGATTGGCTGATTTGATCTCCTTTTTTGTCCAAGAGACTCTAAGGAGTCTTCTCCAGCACCACAGTTCGAAGGCATCAGTTTTTTGGCATTCTGCCTTCTTTACAGTCCAGCTCTCACAACTGTACGTGACCACTGGGAAGACCATGGCCTTAACTATATTGACCTTTGTTGGCAAATTAATATCTCTGCTTTTCAACACCCTGTCTAGGTTTGTCATAGTTTTCCTGCCAAGAAGCAAATGTCTTCTGATTTCATGGCTACTGTCACCATTTGCAGTCACCATCTGCAGTACTAGTTTTTATGTGGAATAAGTTTTCAATTCATTTGAGTAAACACCTAGGAAAACAATTGCTGGATTGTATGGTAAAACTATGTTTTGCTTTGTAAAAAATTTTCCAAAATTGTTGGAAATGAATTCCTAGTCAGTGAATGTGAGTTCCTGTTGCTCCACATGCTAGTCAGCATTTGGTGTTGTCAGTGTTTAGGATTTTAGCCATTCTAATATGTGTTAGTTGCTCAGTCGTGTCTGATTCTTTGCAACTCCATGTACTAGGCTCCTCTATCCATGGGGTTCTCAAGGTAAGAATACTGGAGTGGGTTGCCATTTCCTTCTCCAGGGCATCTTCCCAACCCTGGGATCAAACCTGGGTCTCCTGCATTGCAGGCAGATTCTTTACCATCTGACCCACCAGGGAAGGCCTGTTCTAATATGTATGTAGTAGTAACCTGTTGTTTTAATTTACAGTTCCCTACTGAACTGAATGACATACGATATTGAGCATCCATACCATCTGTATATCTTCTTTGATGAGATGTCTGTTCAGATCTTTTGCCCATTTTTAAATTGGGTTGTCTGGATTTTTATTGCTGATGTTTAAGAATTCATTGTGTTTTTGGGATAACTGATGAAGTGAAAATTGCTCAGTTGCATCCAGCTCTTTGAGATCCCATGGACTATACAGCCCATGGAATTCTCCAGGCCAGAATACTGGAGTGGATAGTCTTTCCCTTCTCCAGGGGATCTTCCCAACCCAGAGATCGAACCCAGGTCTCTCTCATTGCAGGTGG